>NW_024104987.1:8222331-8261704 GCF_003945595.2 Pipra filicauda | reverse complement strand
ATATGCTTTTAATATCGTGCCACAGAGAGGGAAGCCTTTAGCTCGCAGACACCTGACACCCTGTGCTGTTGTTGGGGTAAGAGTGCAAATAGGAGCTGAGTCTGTCTCGCTTCCATGTGAAGGCACAGATGCCAGGGTAGCATAACACTGATTTCATTATCCGCCGGGGCCAAAGGGACTCGCTCTGGGAAGTGAATACAAGCCTTGCCCGAAAGCAATGTATCCCTGCAAGCCTGCGTGTCCCAGTTTTTAAATTATAGATGGTAGCTGGCCACACCTGAGTCAAAGGATTTGATCTGCTTGGCCCGGGACAGGGAGCCCCTCTGCTCTGCTCTTTACGTGTAGATTAAGAAGGGACCCTTGTGCCCTTGACCACATGCAGTGGGGTCACTGCTGCACCCCACACAGGTCACTGGCCTTGCAGAGAGTCCGAGGGACCAAGCACATCACTGGCCTTGCGACAAGACTGTGGTGCCCAAAGCCAAAGTTATCCAATAGTTTTGAGCGTTAGGTGCCCAGCTCCAAAGGACTCAGCTGGGATTTGGGAGCCAGATTGCTTGGCTGGCAAATCCCAGTGGATTCCTCTCATTCCTCCGTGCATCCTTTGACTCCTTACTACTTGTGCAAACCTGGCCCTTAGAAACCCCTGGGCCAGGGAAGGATGTTGTGTCGTGTCTGTAATTCAGGCACAGACAAATCCCACAGCACCTTGTGGTGTCGTTTGTGATGGTCAGCAAGGCAGAACCGCGGGGGGCATCTTCTAAAAAGGATATGGTAAAAATAATAATAAGATGCAATGGTCAATAATCACCTGCTAGGCAACGACAGCATTTGTTTTTAAATGAAGCTTTTCTCATCCTCCCTAAATGTCAAAGCCAGGAGCTGGTGGTAACGGTGGGGGGAGGCTGGGGAGATGTGGGGAGCAGAGGAGCCCCACGCTGCAGGGTGAGATCCATTAACTGCTGGAGGTGCCAGAGGAGAAGGCTCCGATGTCTGCACGAGCCTCATTTGGTGGTTTGAGTAATGTCGTGTTGCCACTAGGGTGTCTCTGCAAACAAGATATTGCATCTCCAAAGAGTTCCTCGCACAAATAAAAAGCTAAATAGAAATGATGGGCCGACTAGCTGAGCCTGTGCTTTTTAGTTTTATGATTGAGAAATAGTTGTTGAAATTGTCAATAAAAATAAATAAAATTAAGTTTCCCTAGTTAGGTGTGGAAAGGCGAGCCTACCTGTCTTTGCTGACAGGCCTTTTTGTTCTGTGTTGGCTTTTATATATGTGAAAAAAACACCATTGAGAGCTTCCAGGGAGCTGCACTGGGGCGGTTATTGCCATTTTTACATCCTTTATATGGGCTTAAATCCATTTACAGATGTGCTGTAGACAGAGAGACATTTTTTACAAGTAATTGTCATGTATACAAGGGTCCTTATGTGTCACAAAAAGATCTCACTTAAGAGAAATAAATGTGCTTTTCATCTTTTGTTGGCAGGAGCAGTGGTGGTTGGGAAGAGGGTAATTGGTGATCTTTTCCAGTCTGATAACCAGGACAAATAGGGGGGAGCAGAGTGGCTATGGCATTGCTCTCCTCCCCTCTTCCCTCCTGCCGGAGCACAGTTCCTTCTTCTGGCTTGGCTTTCAGTCTGAGCAATAGATATGATAAATGCCATCAGCCAAACCCCAGGGGCAGGTTAGAGGAGAGCTGAGCTGCCCTGGGGTGACCTCGGCAGTGCTCAGTGGCTCTTCCCCTGCACAGCCACGGTCCTCCTCCACGACAGGGAAGGCTGACATCGCCTTTACCCCTTGGCAGCTCATCAGGACATCTCCCCTTGTTCTGAGGCTGTTAGATGCAGAGGTCTGCCTCTTTATTGCCTTTATTTGTAGGTTAGGGTTTCCCTTTTGTAATAAGTCCCGTGTGGTTTTTTTTTGAAGGTTATTGCTCTTCTCAGGTGCTGAGATTTAAAAGACTCCCCGGAGGCAGATGAAGCTTTGATAACATTATGCACTGCCTGTACCCCAGCCTCTCTGGGAGCCTGTGAGGCTGCAGGTGCCTCACACAGGGGCAGTACTGGCACAGGGGGCACTCACTTTGGGAGGGTGCTGGGGCAGAGTTGTGATGAGCATCCCTGATTTTTCACAGGGCATCTCACAATATCTGTAAGCTTCCCTCAGGGATGTTATTCCATGATATTGCTCCAGAGGCAGGGGTCAGTAACACAGTTGGGCTGCTTGCAGGAAGCCGTGGGGAGCACTCAGCAACTGGTTAGGCTGGGGAAGTAACAAATGTAGGCAGCCCTCACTGATGGAGGGTTAAAGCAAACCACAGCTCAGGCCAAATAGCACAAGGCAGGTCTTTTATTGCATAGATTTACTTATAAATCATTTTTCAGTCAATAGGAGGCAAAGCAGGAGCAAGACCGGGGGCCTGAGGTTGAGAAAGGCAGGATGTTTAAAATGATGCCAAATCCCTGTCTGCACCACAACAAGCTTTGCTTTTACAGTTCACAATTTCTGTTTAATAGATGATTTATGCCAGTAGGTGCTCCATGGCACAAGCATGGGCTGGAAGGTGAGTGTAGGTTTGAGGTGTAGGATGGAGCATGGCCTTGAAATCAGGGACAGGTGAGCAGCAAACCTGGCTTGATAAATAATGGATGAATTGTGCTTGGTTTTGCTGATGATGTAGTGACCTTTTGGGAGGCAAGAAACAAAGAAACAGCAAATGACCAGCAATACTGATGAACAGGCTAAGTGAACTGGACACATCATTAACACCAGCATACCAAAATAATTACATGCAACCGGGAGTCACACGGTCAGCAAAAAGTGAAACGGGGAAGTGGGTCTGTGTAAATTTGAGTTTTCCATCTTTCAGCAGGAAGCAGAGCTGCAGGGGGATGTGAGTTTGGGGTGGTTGATGCAATCAGACTTTGGCATGACTCACTGTCAGGGCATTTGAGGTTTGTACCAGAGCAGAGAGGTGGCACATATGGGCTTGCAGAAGTCCCATAGACTAAAATGATTTGACAAGATGAGATATTCTGGAGAAGCCCCCATGGAGCAGGAGTTATCCAATACCGTAGGATGAAATTGCTGGTGCCTAGGAGAGACCACAAAACCCAAAGTGCCATGTAACTGATTAACACACACCATAAAAACAAGGACGTTCATTTTTTAATTGTTTTGTCTTTGTAAAAGCAACAGGTCAACCCCAGAGCAGCCACCTCCCTATTTCAGACAGAGATATAGGTGATTCTGGTAAGACAGTAAAACTAGAGTTTGTGAATGACCAGATATTTGGCTGCATCAAGAGTCTGCTTGCTTTTCTCTGTTGGAAAACATTATTCTCAATGAGGCTCTGTTGGCAAGAAAGTGGGGGGAGACACTGCTTTTCACAGGCTCATCTGTTTTCACATGAAAACAAGAGTACTCATTATTGGTTATTCATTATTCTTCCATCTAATAAACTTTCTGCCATTCAGGCAGTGAGTGGAAACAGCAACACGCTGCTTTGTGTAGCCCATCACACATCCGGAGTAACAGATCATGAATAGGCAAATCAAACATGTTTCCCAAAAACTCCGTCTGAAAATTATTCAACCCAGTGAATGCTCCCGAATAACAAATACATCTGCAGGAATTAAGTCGGGTTACAGTGGACTTACAAACAGCAGAAGGACCCGGATTTGCAGTGAATGATTGAAGTAGCGCTGCTTGGCGGTTTCACTTAAGCAGAAATAATGATAATTTTCACTTTGTTTAGCACCTTCCATCTGAAGGTCTCCAAACGCTTTGCAAACTCAATTAATTAGCTGTGGTGAGACCCCTCCCCTGCTAATTTTGGCAGCGCAGGCACCTGTTTAATGCTGAATATTAGAGTGAATCTCATACATTTGCACACAGCAAAGCGCTGTAAGAGCTGTGGGCACAACCCAGCTCTCCTCCTTCCTCGGCCCTCCTAGACCCTGTTTCTTCTCTGTTGTTTGAACTGACCCAAAATTTCCTGGGAATCTTAACCAATGCACACCTATTAGGACTACACTCAGCATACCAAAAAAAAAATGCAAAATATACTATTATACTATTATCTATTATATTATTATAATTAAATAAGTACATATTGAAAATATATATATTATAATATACAATCAATATATATGATGTGTATTTCATTATATATTCATTTTCTCTCTTATTTGTGCTAATTAATAGTTGGACTCTATGATCTTTAAGATCTCCAAGCCAAGTGATTCTATGGTTTTAAATGGGTAAAACTGGCAGGGAAAATACAGCAACTTTTAAAAACCAATCTCTTTTGCATCAAAGCAGCAACAATTTCATGGTGTGGTTTTGGTTTGGGTTTTGGTTTTTTTGAGATTTACAAATTAAAAATAAGTCAAGGAATTAATAGGGTTAATAGTTGAAAAACAGCAGAAATATTCCCCGGAAAATCCACTTCGATTTCTTTTGAGTTTTCTGTGTATTTAGCAGTTGCGTTTAAAAGCAAAGCACAGCACCAGAATTGGCGTACATTGTTCAGCTCTGCTCTCTGGTCTGAGCAAACCCTCTGCTTTGCATCGTGCCTGATCCCTATCATACCTAACACTGCACAAAAATAAGGAATATTTCCCTGCTGCTGGGCAGGGATGGGGCTGTTGTGAGGCTGTGCCTGGAGTTGGGGATGAGCACGGTTGAACAACCAGCACTGGCCACGTTGCAAGAGGAGTTAATCCACTGCCATCTGTCTTTATTATGCTCCTATTGTTGGACACCACAGCCTGGAAATCCAGCAATGAAACCCAGTTGTTCGTTGCCATCCATCATAGTTATTGCTGGAGTTGTGTAATGAAGAGGGGAAGTGCTGTTTATTGCTCTCCCCTCTTTAGAAACTATCCTTAGGGGTAGTTATGGATGGTTATTGGATTCATGCACAGGACTCTGGGAGGTCCTCCCTTTGCTCTGTTTATGTGTTGAACCGTGAGGTTTAATGGGGGTTTATGTCTACTTTTGCTTTGAGGCTGGTCTGCTGCCTGCTTTTGTTCTCGGCGCAGTGAAGTTTGGCTACCTCATTTCTGGCACAAAGGTGAACTGAAGGAGAGCAGGACTATTAATATGGTAAAAAGGCAGTAGGTGGGTGCCCTCTGGGGCAGGTACAGCTCTGCCATGCATAAAGGCAGCAAGTGTGCACTGCAGTCAGAGTTTAGGCATTGTCCTGGTCAGGAATGGAGCCCTTTGAAAATAGCTGATCATACATATAGGTGCTTTAGATTACAGCTCTTATCTCCAGTGATTTCTGGAGGCTGAAAAATCACACAACACACCAGCTGTGCAGGTGAGGGATGGAGGGAACAGTGTGGGAGGTGGAAGAGCCAAACATTGTTCTCGCTGGGCAGTGCAATTCTTCTCACTGGGGGTTACAAGGATAAAAATGAGAAGGCATTCCAATAAATCTGTAATGAAGGTCCTTCAGTTAGTCATTATGCTTGCAGTGCAGCAGCAGATTTTGGAGGAATTGGGGTGAAAGACATTCCCTCAGGGTTTTATGAAGCTTTTCCTAGACTGCTGAGTGGTTGATCCAGTTGAGAAAATGTATTAAAGGACCTGAACTTTCATCCAGATCTCAAAATTACCTTTGTGCAAACTTTAAACAATGACTAGCTTTTCTTTTTAATAATTTAAACCAGTTCTTACAATTACTCTTGGAAACAAAGAGTAGTCATGGGTGCACTGAACCTCAAAAAGGCTCTGCTTCCCCAGCTGCTCTACTTCTGCCTTCCACAGACCTTTGATGGTTCACCACCTGCACAGGTGACTTCCTGCTGTAGATACCAAGGTCAGGGAAGTTTGCAGAGCCCCAAAGCTTATGGACCGAAGAAGAATGAAAATTGTGTTCTGTGCAAGAAATAACAGGTTTGGGAGGTGCCTGGTGTGCAGGTGGATAGCCAGCACAACTTCAGCAGCAGCAATTTATTTGTGCCAGCAACAAGGGAAGGGTGTAAGGATCCTCTGGGATAAGAAGCTATGGAGGCAAAGAGCTGCCTATCCAGGTATCAGAGCCTGCACTCTGGCAGTGCTTCTGGGCATGATATGTAATAGGTATGAGACAATCTTCAAGGGCTAAAGACATGGAAGGAGTTAGAGATCTCAGTTGTGTTTCCAGATAACGTGTAGCCTGTGCCTGTCAAAGCTGCTGCTGATAAGGGGATTCTGCAGAAAGTAATTAAAACTCGAGCCCCTGGTATTTATTTAAAGGGGAAACTCTTGGGACTTGATAGGATTTTGTTGAAATGGACCAGGAAGCTGATTCTCAACGTGCTACGGAAAAGCTCAGAGAATTAAATCTAAAAAGAGAGGCCAAGCAAGCTTCACACTGCCCTCACACAATCTGTAAGGCTGCAGAACCTGTGAGGGTCTCTCTTACACGCTGAAAATGCGGGATAAGTCAAGGAAAAAAAAATCCCTCTTGGTGACACGGGAAAAATTTGTTTCTGTGGCAAGGTGTAGATCTACTTATGTCAACTTGGAAAGAAACCTGTGCCATTATTTTTGGGCTACAGTTCTCTTTTCCCTGAGGTAGCTTCACTGCAAAACAGATAGATCTAAACAGACAGCTTTGCATATTAAGTATATTTTTCGCTAGGTACTGGTTGTCTGAGAAACTAATTTGTGACAATAGACTATAGTTTAGCAGACATTACCTTAAACAGTTTGCAGTGAAGTGTGGTTTCAATGATATCACCCTACTGCCTGTTAAGTCTCATCCAGGGGGTGGTGGAAAATTATGCCCAAGTAATAGAGTACTTATTGATGAGGTTTGCAGACTCTGAGCCTGATGTATTGCTGGCTCTTTCAATTATGGAATGGCACCAGTGAAGCATGGATTGTTATCTGCTGACATCTTGTACAGCAGAAAAATGAAAAGCAGGAATTCCTGTGTCAGAGTCACTTGGGACACGGAGAAGTATAAAGAAACAGATGAGGCAAAGCAGAAAAAAAATCAGCGTGGCTTAGGTCCCAGGAGCTGCCATCACTTCATAGTTCTCCATAGAGTCCCAGCACTGGGAAACAACAGTTTTAAAGGGAACTGGTGTCACATGAATTCTCCCTCAGTTGTGTGGGTTTTGTCCCCTCTGGCAGACTCAGGGAGGGTGTCAGGTGATGCTGTCACCAGAGCCTGGGTGGGAAGAGAAGTCAGTGGTGTGAACTGCCTGGATCTGTGGCCTCTGGGTGCTCCCTGACAGTCCCAGTGCCTGTGTTAGGAGGGCAAGGGCAGAGCCAAGCAACAGCCCTGCACGTGTCAAAAGCTAATTGACAACTGTTACAGGAAGGATTTCTTCTTAAGTGCTGCTCCACATTGTGGGATGGGAGATGATGTTGTAACCTGTGCCTCTAAGGGCTGAGCCTCCTACGTGCTGAGTGGCCACAATGCTTAGGACATTGCAACATAACCTCATTTGGATATGGGCATGGATGGAAAAAGCCCTTTGCGGGAGCTCTTTAGGCATTGAGAATATGCTGAACTCCCTGGGAAAGGCTCTTTTGAAGGAGAGTCCCTGTAGGAAGGTTATCACAGATCCAGCTCAAGTCCAAGCTGGGAAATTTTCCATTTTATTCCTTTTGCATCCTAATACTTCATTCTAATGAAGTACACCCTAATATGTCATTCTAGACATCAACTTCCAGGAAAAAGCCCCAAGTGAATGGTCTGGCTTAGTAAGGCTTCAGTCATGGAGGGATTTAGATGCATGTTCATCTTCAAGTCCATAAGAACCCTTGTAAACTTATGACACAAGTCACACTTCAGGTTGTAACAAGATTCAGACTTTTCTTTTAATCATTCTTCCAGCTTACTTTAAAATTAAAGAAAGAAATCTCATGAGAGACTGTTTTTAGGAGACACCCAGATAATCTTAGAATTATTTAAATACAGTCTATATAATTATTGTAATTTCAGAAGGTGTATTTGAAAGAAGACACTGGACTATAGCTTCCTGTCACCTTAATTAATAATGAAATATATGTACACACAGAATTATCTTAGAATCAGAGAATGGTTTGGTTTGGAAGGGACCTTAAAGACCATCTCATTCTAGCCCCCATGCTTTGGGCAGGGGCACCTTCCACCAGACCAGGTTGCTCAGGGCCCCATCAAACCTGGCCTTGAATATTTCCAGGGATATTATACATAAACTGGGACCCCAGTTTAATATAATAATAATTGGAGACTCCTGATTGTTCTTGATACTTGCAATAAACACCCATGTGTGGCACTTCTAGAGACAGCAGCTCTACCTCGATTCTTTTTTGGTGAAAGAAACTGCTTTTCTTGTTAAGACAATGGCCCAAACTGTCTTTTCTAGGAGAAAATCATGGCATAATCAACTAGAGATATTGAAAAGGAAAGGCAGTGATTTTTGTAAGGTGTCAGGGATGGAATCTCTGGGCCCTTTGACCCGTTTTGCCACTGGGTGACAGTTCCTCCATGATGCTGCTGTTTGATCTCCTCAGCTGCTCGTCTGCAAGATTCACTTAATTACATTAGTCAACTTCACTGAGGTGTCTTGAAGCTTAATTAAGTTCTGGAAAGCCCGTCAAGAGCCGCTGGCAGAACGCTCTGAGAAAGTGGTTGATATGAGGAGTGGACATAAGGGAGCAAAATACATCCTGATGGGTTTGGATGAACGGGACAGAATGGGATGGAGCTGCCAATTCACTGGGACTGCCACAGACTGCACTGCCAGGGTATTGCCACGAACTCTGGGGAAATCCCGGGCGTGCTGATGAGTCACCAGCATAAACATTAATTTTTCCTGTTTCGTGGCGTGCCAGCGTGTGTGATACCTTCATTTACATTTCCACGTAGCTAATTTTGAGGGCGGAACGTACACCCCAGAGCTGTGCATGGAGGTGCACCAAACACAGCTTCGGTTTTGCCTGTCTCTCTGCAAAATTGGCCAGTGCATGAAAGTTGGTCCGGGCACCTGTGGCTGGTTGCTGTCAGCTCTCGTTTCACCCTCGGGAGGATTTTCGCCTGACGCACCCCAAGGGGTGAATTGACATTCATCGTTCCTCCAGGGGAAGAAACATATGGAGGCTCCACCGGGACAAACTCCATGATCTGAATTGCCAATCAGTGCGTGTCTGAGCCTCAGCTGGGAAAATCCTGCTGCTAACAAGCCTTCATGCTCCTCCAGCTCTCAGTTGCTGTCTGTCAGCTGCTAAGCACAGTTTCAGCAGTGCTGGAGCTGAAGAGCAACCTACAGCAGCAACTTATTACAGAGGGGTGGTAGCCTGTGCATATTTTAGGTGCAGGCAGTTCCTATTACAAAGAACTACTAGGTATTCCCTATAACTGAGTAAAACTGGATGACCTTAAAAATGAAATATTTAGTTGGAAAGTTAAAAAAACCAAACCAAAACAAACTTTCTGCTTAGATGGAGGAAAATTTCTCAGGTAGTTGCATTTGGAGTATTTAAATACACCCCTCTCCGTAGAAGCTCTGGATTTTGCCTGTTTGTTTATGCTTCTTATGCTGGCAAATGGCATGTTGTTGTTTCCTTGTACTTTCCGCAGAGCTTGAAATTGCTGGCTAGGCAGGAGGAAATTAGTTTGTAATTAAAGCCAAGTTAATAATGGTTCCCGGGGAGTCTGGTTGGTCCTGTGGCTGGGAGTGAGATGCTTTACCTCTGTGGTTGCCATAAATGTGGTCAGGCACTGCTGCCCAGCCAGCAGGGAGACGTGGAGAGATGGTTGTCACACTGTGGAAACCTCTCAGCACACGTGCAGGCAGGACTTCATGTCTTTCAAACCCTTGTGCCCCAGCAATTAGGAGATGATGGCACGATATCAAAACAAGATGACAAGTAATGGAGCCAGCAGGTTGTTTTTGAGAGGTTCAGAAAAGGCAGCTGAGGAAAGGGAGCTTTAAATTTGCCACGTGCCAGTCCATTCCTTTACCAGAGATATATGTGTGTATTTGTTTTAGGTAAGATTAAAACTAGAAAGCGCTTGGAAATTTTTTCTTGGAAATGAAGTTACATTCTAGATTCTCAGCTCCTTCCATGGTGTCCAGGTCACAGGGCTGTCTGTGTGCAATCCAACCCCTTGGCCAGCTGACTGGTCTTCGAAGGAATACGAGTAGGATGCATTTTGGTTTTGTATAGTTGGAAGACACCCTGAGCACTTGGTAGAGGGAGTCCCTTGAATTTCCAGTATGACTTGAACATATTTTTGAGGTAGATTTTAATTCCCCTTTTAAGGTTTTGGTGCTTTCAGGTGTTGAGGATGAAGTCATGAGAGCAGCTGGGAAGTTTCTGAGTGTTTTGACTGAGAACTTTGTTTCTCAAGGAAACAAGCCTTGGACAGGCATGTTTCTCCTCACACCTCCCTCTTTCTCTAACAGAACTTCAAAATCTGTTGGTAATATTCTAGGCACTGAGGTGGTGGATGTCAAATATAGGAATTCCCTGAGTGGAGCTGACCAGCAAATTGCCCTCCTGGTGTGCAGATACCACGGGCATGGTTTAGTACCTGTGTGTAGTGGGAGGGAGGAAGGAAGGGGTGCATATGTCTGGTCTGAGCTCTGGACTGCAATAAAAACCAGAGTCAAAAATCCCAGCAGAAATCCCAGTTTCACAGGTGACCTCAGCACTTGGCCAGAATCACACAGGGCTTGGTTCCAGCTCTGATGTCAGCGTTTCATCTCCTCCTGGAATTGGTCTGTGTCAGGCACATGAAGCAGCTTCACACACCTCCATGCTTGTGCATACGGGGGGCTGAGAGCCCCTGTCCAAGGGGTGTTTAGTTTTCTGAATGTCCCTTTTTTGAGAATGAGATGTGGGCTGGATTCAAGGGGGCTTAGAGATCTGAGTATAAATCATTGCACTGAAGATTTTGCCCAGGTCCTGCTGTACCCTAAAGGCCCCCAGGTGCCTAGATGATTTTTTTTTATATCCTAAAACTTCCTGGAGGTGCCTTTCCAGCAGTGCTGAGGGGCTGGGTGTTTCCAGGAGCAAAGGTCCTGGTTGTCCCTACCAGCACCCTGAGCGTGGGGATCTCCGTATCTGGTGAGAAGATAGTGCCCTGGAGAGCTTTTCCTTTTTCATAGAATCATGAAATAACTGGTGTTGTTTCACGGAGTTGGAAGGGACCTTTGGAGGTCATCTTGTCATCTCTGGTCTTGTTCTTCTGACTTAATATAACTTGTGTCCTTCACACTAGTGCCCACTCCAGAAGAGCTTGCACCCAGTCTGTGGAGATGGGTTTCACTCACCCTTGAGTTGGATCTCTGAGCCCTTGGAGCACCAAAAGATGCTCTGGGCTGGGTTACAAAATGAAGCCATAAGCCCTGCTCTGTTCCATGGAAGGAAAGGCAGAGGGCTCTCCCACTACCATCTCTTCCCTTTAACAGCCTGGTTGCCACAGCTCGAGGGCTGGCTGCCAAAGGGGGGAAAAAGACCAAAAGACACTAGACAGAAATGAAAACTCCTCAAATGGTTAAAATAAACTCCCTAAGGAAAAAAAAAGGGGGGGGAAAAACCAACAGTGACTCTCTTTTTGAAAGGCTGCAATTACTGTGGATAGGATCCATCTCACCTGATGGCACCCGGGTCTCACTGAGCACTCAGACCTCATTTACCGTCAATGGAGAGAAATGGGCACCTCCAGCAGGCAATTGCTCTCATCTTGAGGTGGTTGCCTAAAATAGGTCAGACAAATCACTGCAATTTCTCTCCACTTACACATTTAAGAGACTAACTCAAGTGTAGATACTTGCCTTGTGGACCTCTGACACCAGGTGAGATGAATCCCCCCAGAAGTGACAACAAGGCTCATCTTCTCAAAGCCAGGGGTGGAATGACTGTGGGGCTGTCCCAGACCCTACAGTGACGGCAGAATGAGTCAATCTGTACAAAAAAGTGAATAGTTCCCCAGAACACGTCAACCTTAGCTCTGACTCCTTGGGGGATTTGGGAACATTTGAAGGGGTGATTAGGATTAATCCATTTACCTGAGTAAGTCACTTGGAGAGCCTGAGCTGTAAAACAATATTGGTTATCAGCATCCTCCTGCGATGATGTTCTGTAAGTTCTGGAAAAGAGATTTTTCCTCTGAAACAGCCTCTTCACACTTTCCCTGAGTGAAGTATTTTGCTACTCAGATTTGTGATTTAATAATCATAAATAATAGAGCCCTTAGTGCTATATTTTTAAATGACTGAATAGTGAGAATCTACTTTAAGAAATTGTATGAATGTCTATCACTTGTGTGCATATAAATGTATTCAATTAGCACTCAAATCTTGAGTTATCTCCTGATGGAAGGCAAAACCTTTTGAATTCAGCCCCATGCAAGAAATACTGTGTCATTTAACTCACAAAAGGATGCCATGCACTTAACAGATAATGACTGAAGAGGATTTTGCTGTATTGCCTGCTCAGCTGCTTGTGAGGACAAAGAAAATAATTCCCCTTTTAGGACCCTATGGGGTAATGAGGAAACCCTTGCTGCACTGATCACAAATAACACTGAGCAGGGGAAGGGAAAGAGCCCAATGGGCTAAACAGGCTGCAATTTCATTGTCATGGTCCCCCATGTACTTTCCACGTTTTGTCTGTGATGCTAAGCCAGTGGCTAACCTGTCTCTGAACCTGCCACCAGCACACAGAGATTACTCACCCTGGATACTGCACTTCAGCAAATGCAGAATTAGCCCTGGCTAAGTAATCTTGTTAGCGTGATTCAGTGTTAAATGGATCTCGATTAAATGGGCCTTTATATTGTCCCAGCTGGAGATGATAAGCCCCCACAAGGAAATGGCAGGAGACCGAAGGAAATTGCTTTACTTCAGACTGGGATGTTTAACCCCATAAAACACTTCCTGCTCCCTCTCTGCTGTTACTTCTGCTCGCTTGCATGGCACCATTTACTTTTGCCCTTGATGGCTGTGGGAGACAGGAGAGACCCAGGGCAAGGGCTGGAGCATCTCTCTGTGACACCTGTTGGCCAGGACAAGAGCTTGGAGATGCGTGTGAGGGAGCAGGGTGGGTTTGATGGGTGACATGGTGATGATGGTCTTCCTCTGTGGTTCTTTGCTGAAACTCATAATCCCTTTGTTAGGTTTGTCCAAACTCTCACTGGAGATGTTGGTGCCTGAGCATCCAAAAGCCAGTGCAACTAGTGCCACCAATGCTTTATTAAGCATCAAACAGCAACCAGGGAAAATCTTCAGTCTCATCTTAAAAGAAATAGATTGCTTAAACGTGCCACTGGGACTTTTGGGAATGGCTTGGGGTTTATCTGTGCGAGATAGAAATCAGCACAGTGTGGCGGTGCATCAGAACCTGACACTTCATTTCTCCTCGCTATTAGATCTGGCAGTGTGTGCACAGGCTGGGGAAGAGGGAAATGGCACTGAAATCCCCGAGGGAATTCCAAGGCAGAGGCAAACTGCGAGGCACTGGTGTGACAGGCATGGAGAGCTGGGACTCAGCAGTACCAAAGTTTCCTTCTCTGCAGTGGGAACCCACTTTGCCCTCCAGAGGCTCCTGTTGGTCTGAAGCAAGGACTGGGCGAGATGTTGTGCTGCAGGTGAAAGCAGGCAAGATTAGAAAGAGAAAAAAAATCAGATAAATCACCTTGCCAATGACCCCTGCTAATGGTCATTGTTGGTAAAAGGCTTCTGAGGACAGATAACAAGGTAGACATCAAACTGTCTGTCTTACCCACACATCAGTGTATGCTTTCCTCCTGCATCTCTGCTCTCCTCCTGCTCTGTATTATCTAATAAATTCTCTCTATCCACGTCTGATGTGACTTCAAAATACAGATTTATCCCCACGGAGTCAGAGACCCTAACAGGACACATGGAAAATCTCTGCTCTATAGCAAGTCAGATGTTCTGATATCTTTTTTTCCAGACCTTTGACAGAAATATGGTAAACATGCAATTACTGGAATTTTTCCATAAATTTTGCATCGGAAGTGGATTTACATGCCTGTGATATTTTCCAGACATGACTCCCAGCCCTGTGAAGCAGCCAGTTTGAGAATGGCTGCAGATGGGCAAGAAATGATATAATCTATTAGAGATTTCCTTCATTATCCCTCTAATCAAGGCTTCTATCAGTCTCCTTTGATGCGCTGCTGGAAAAAAAGATCTTCAAGTAAACTGATGCTGGAGATAATTAATTAACTTGCCATCCTCTTCCCTTACAGACAGAGACAGTGTAAGAAAGAAGAAGTGTCCTTTGCAATTACTGCTTTGTGGTTTTCCATCCTAGTGCTGACAGCTTGTAGGACATGAAGTGGAAAAGCATTTTACCAAACTTTAAGGCTTCGGCCATCAATTCCTTCACTTGAGAATATTTTCTCCTGTTGTATTTCTCGTGCTGTTGGATAACACTCTTGATGGTGAAAAATGGATTTAATACTTGAACAGTTAGAGCTGAATGTAGCCTAGCCTGGTAATATTATCTTCTTTATGCTTTCCTTACAATTACCCTCATCTCTGCTATCCTCAGTCTATTGTACAGGAAATCCACCTTTATTAGGATAGAATAGAAAATTGAAAGTAAGAGCTGGGTCAGTGGAGTAATATTGATTATGCAGGTTGCTCTAGGCATTCCCCAATATTTTTCCAAGGGGCTTAGCAGTAGAAATGGGGAATGATTTCTGTCCTGGGAGCCTAGTTTTTTCATGTGAACATGTCTTTACAAATCTCAGTGCAATCTCAAGTCCTGTAAAGACATGGTTTCCCTTTCTAATATTTTAAAGGATAAGATTTAAATTTCTCTGTCATCTCAGACCTAACCTGGGATAGCAAGAGGAGGTTTGCAAATCACTTTACCAGCCTCAGATGATTTCTTCTTTTACCAGTTATGTCCTTTTTGGCTCAGGTTTTCCTGTACTTTCAGCATTTTGAAATAACATTTCAAATTCTAAACTAGTCTAACTCTCCTTAAATTTTTCATTTTTGGTACTGCATGAGCAGCTAGACAGGAGAGAGCATGGCTGAGTGGGCAGACTGACAGAGCTTTAAACACGGTGCCGCTCAACACTGCTCAGAGCTGATCCAAAACACCATCAGCAAAACACTGACAAGAGCCTCTTTCCAAAGGAAATTTCCCCAGAAATACCGAGTAGTAAAGCAGAGTGGAAAAGCACATAATAAAGGCGAGACTGAGTTTAGAATGCTTTCTAGCAAAATCAGGGATTTTGCTTATTGCCGTGTACGTGCAGGGTGGGTTTATGACAAAGAAAAACTTCTTTAATTTAGTTTGGGTTTGATCACCAGGGGCTTGTAAATCAATGAATAATTGTAGAAGTTATTAAAGACTAAAGGTTCCAGGGACAATACTGCTAATGTAGCACAAAGTTGTATTTTAATTCCTGGAGAAATGCTGCTGTCGCTGCAGTGCAGCAGCCTGGCAGCACCAGCCTTCTCTGGAAACCCTTACAATGAAGAAGACCAAGCAGGGCCACCATGCACCACACAAGACTGCTTGTTTGTGGTTTTTAATGCATCTCCTCCTCTTCCACGTGCTGGTGGGCACTATAAACTCCTGGGAGGTAGCACAGGGCTGAGACAGTAAATAACTTTAAAGGGTATTGTGGTGCTTCACTTCCAGCACTGGCAGGTCTTCTCTTACCCTGTGAAGTGGATGAACAACCTCGACTTGTGGATGTGCCCTCCTAAGGGCTTTATCTGCTTTTTTTCAAAGTTATTAGCAAATAGATGTGAATTGTGAAACGCTTTTTAAAAAATTAATGCGAATTAAGGTTGTGGGTGGTTTGTGGTTCTGGTTGGCTCCTGGTGAGGTTGGGGTGAGGGCAAATGCTCTGGAAGGTGAGCAGTGCTGGCAGGGTTTCAGGGACCTGCATGCACCTTGCGTGGGATTATTTTCGGGAGGAAAAAGTGCAGTTCCTGGAAATGTTGTTGTGGGGGAAGGCAACTGCAGGTCCCTGTTTAAAACCCCACTCTGACCAAAGCCTCACCAACCCTAACTCTTTTGAAAACAACTTTGTCAAGGTCAAGGAATGAATCAATATGGGAGCAAGCATTTGAATAATATTTTTGAGTGATATGCTTAACTAGGCAGATTTCTTGCCATCTACCTGTGTTTTTAAAGCAGTTATGGTGGGTGCTGTTGCAGAGGAATCTCAGGAGTTGTCCAGGGTCAGCAGCAGATGTTTCAGCTCTCAGGAGCTGAAGGTTGTGGTGATTTGCTCCTTGGAAACTCTTCCTCCATGGCACACCTTACATTGATTCTTGTCATGCCTCCCTGGTGCTGCTGGGTGTCAGCTCTCTGGAAAGGGGAGAGATGCTTTTTGGTAAAAGTGGCCACCTTCAGAAAATCAGAAAACCTTCCCCTTCTTGACTGTCTTACTGGAAAAGTAGGGAATGTTTTCATCTCCGGGCCTTTAACGGTTTGGAATTGCCAGTTATAACTCTCTTACAAATCCTCATCTTGGTCTATAAGCACTGAAAAGCTCCTAATGAATGCCCTTTCTTACACACTTCTTATACACAGAACTCTTTAAAAAAAAAAAAAAAAAAAGTCTGCTAATTAATTTTAAGCCTCTTTGTGGCAAAGCCTAAGAACTGGATTTACCGAGAGACCAGGGGGTCCATCTGGTGCAAAAAGCTCTATCCTATGCCAAAGTATTTGTTACATGCAGGGGTTAAGGTCTAGATATCTCCCTTTGGCACTAGGGCTGGTTGTACTAACCACTGACACATTCCTCAGCGTGTTGAGGGGATGGTGACAAGGGTCCTCAGCCAGAAGTAGGAATGGTTTTCCTGGACATGTCCCGTGCCTGGGACATGTGCACAGTGACTTCTTCCCACAGAGTCCCTCCCAGATAATGGCATCAAATCTGGCTGTAGTACTCAGTTTGAGAAGTGGGGCCAATAAATCATGATGTGAGCTCGGTTAAGCTTTTGTAAGTTTTATTCTGCAGGTTCCCTTGAAACTCCTTTAAACAAAGACAACTAGATGCAGGGTCATTTTACATCACCATAAACTCTCCTAAGCCCATCTGCACTACCTGGACATTCACTGGAAGTCTCTGTAGCTGAGAGGACACACAGACCAGCTTCCTGTGTTTTTGCCCTTCCCAGGCAAACCAGGCTTGACTAGGAAACGCAGAGGTTGGATAATGTACATGTGTTTTTAGCACCTCCCGTTTTGCCAAAGCTGTTCTGTGTCTCTCATTGTCTCAATCCCCTTTCCTCACACAGTTTCTAATTCTGATAAATCTTCTTTCAAGAGCTCATTATATCCATGTTAATGAAAATGTGTTTCAATTCCCCGAAAGATTTGCATTGATTTTTGGGCTGGAGAGGGGCAGGGAAAGCAACAGCACCAACAAGGAGACCTACTCATTTGAACTTAATCTGTTCCTCTGTCCTAATTAGCAATGCATTTGCTCATGGAGAGAGAAGAGTTTGATGAATGGAAAAATAAAATAAACTGGGTGGGGAGAATTTTGCAAGTCTTTAAGTGTGTATGGCATGCAATGAATGAAAGGAGAGAATGAAATGAATGAAAGAGTAATGAAATTAAGCACAAAATGTGTCTTTTCTCCACATACAGGAGCATCTCGTCCTTTCTAACTGAACTTCTGTTTGACAAGCATTTGTTCTTTGTTTTTTGTGTCTTTCAGCAAAGGATAAACCATCAGCTAAGCCCTAACCAGAAAACTGCCCTTGAAGGAGTCAAGAGCAGGTAGGGATTTTGCTTCGGAAAATATCCATGAGAAATATTTGCTTGTGTGTCTGATGATGAGCTGTGCAGTCATTTGGGACCTGCTCGAGGGCAGATGGGCTGGTCTGGCATGGTCATGGCTCAGCCAAAACCAGAGCAGACCCCTCAGCCCACCCCACTGTTTCCTTGTGGTCACCTTGAAGGGTTAAGATTGAACACCCGGATTAGGAGAAATCGGATGTTGTGCCATGTGTCCTTCAAATGGTTATTTTGAATGTTTGCAATCTTGACAAGGCTTTCTTGCAAAGATGATACGAAATAGTTTTCGTTACGTGCCCAAAACAGTCTGTGGAAACATTGAAATCATTAAAAATCTAGACATGTTGCTAAAGTTCAACTGATTATGCTATATTTTGGTTGAATATTTAATTCCTCTCCTGCTATCTTTCCTTGGTTAGTGGTCAAGTGTAACTTTACCTTGAAGCTCAGCCCTGTGAGACACAGCTTGTTGCTGATTGCATCTGATGGGGGGGAAATGGGCTTTTACTGGAATATTGCTTTTAATCTTTGTGCATAAATTAGGAGAAATTAAGGCTGTGTGGCCCATGGAGCTGGTCCTGGCTTGGCCATGATGTGATGTCAAGTGAGCACCACACCAAATAGTGCTGAGTGGTGAGAAAGGGTCTGGTGGCTCTTCTGGCAAATCATTCCTGTGGGAACTGAGGAAAACTCTTGGGAAAATTTATGGTAGTTCACAGTGGACAGGGAAACGGGATAGAAAGATCAGTTGCTGGTCTCCTGGATTTCATTGCTGGTTAGAACTTTACTGCCTGAGCTTTTCTTTGTGAAACAAAGTTATGAGAATAAAAATCAGTCATGTACTGGGCTTGCTTAAAGCAGGTGCTGACGTGCTCTCCCTCTATTCCAAGACATCCAGAAATGATGCAAACATGCTTTGGGCAATGCTGAGCTAATCAGCTGGTTGAAAGACAGAGTATTTTAACTTCAGTTAGGTGCCACGTTATCACATCCTCGTTTCTCCAAGATGTGGGGAAAGCAGGCACATGTCTGCCTGCCAAGTGCTGGGCCAGCAGCCCTGGAGGGACAGGGGGTGGGGAGGGGGCTCAGAGGCTCTGTCAAGAAGATGAGGCTGCAGGTCCACCTTGGGGAGCACAGCTGGAGAGCCACAGCTTGCCCCTTTCCCTCAGCTTCCCGAGCCATATTCCTCTGGGATTTGAATCAGAAACCTTGCTGTGCTGGATTAGATTGCTCTGCTGGATTTTCATGTCTGTGCATTACCCAGACACAATCCTGTGTTTCGTTAGCTGGAGGCTGGCTCATAACACGCCGTCAGCACAGGCTGAAGCTGTGCTCGTGTCAGCAGGACGTGCCCAGGGGTGCCAGTCCCTGCCAGTGTGTTTGCATTTCCACGTGCATGCCATTTCCCAGAGGATTTAGGGATGGGTGCAGTTGTAGTCACTTGGTAAAAATGCAAGGACACACAGGTTCCTTTTTCTTGATTATAACCCTGGGGGTTCTGTGCTTGGGTGGCCTGAGCTGAAGCTGGGGGTGCAGTACAGACCCCCCCTGAAGGGCTGGATGGCACAGGGGGCACTTGCACAGTGCCACTTTGGGGCATATTTCTGTATTGCTACAGGGGCAGACTTGGCCACAGGTCATTTGAGGGCAGCTGACCATGGGGTTAGCCAGATTGCCTTGGCTGTCTTTAAAGGGTTTATCCCAAGAGGCAGCTGTCCCATTTGAAATCCAGCCAGCAGCCAGGTGAGATCCAGCCTTTCCCTGCCATACCCAGGTGCTCATCAGTCCCAACTCACAGCCTGCTGAGATATTTGCATCAGTCACTGGGTTTTGGAGTGGCACTGGGCTCTGCTCAGGGTCCCCCACCTCCTCACCACTCAGGCAGGAACCAGCAGCAGGGTGTGAATCTCCAGGTTTCCTTCCAGGAGGGCACTGCTGAGCTGTGACAGATTAGAATATGCTGAACTATGAAGACTTGTCTTAATTAATGCTTTATAAGGTTACAGCTAGAGCTGGGGAAATAATCAATAGTGAATCATCTACTCGGCAAATTCAGCTCTTTTCTGCGGGCGAGTTGTCTGTAAACAGATTGCAGTTTTCTCCATTCATTCATTATTTACAATTATTTCCCAAATAATTCCTTCGAATTGCTTTTGGTCTGCAGCTTGTTTGCAAGCAGCGTGTTGTGAGTGTCTGATATTCACTAGTCAAGCTGTGATCATTAGTTTTTGGTGGGACGAGCAGGTTATGTGGCCTCATGCTGTGTCCCCGAGTGGAGCAGCCCAGCTCTTGCCTTCCTCCTTAATGAATTCAGAATAGCTTTGGGCAGATATTCCTTGCTTCTCGTGCAGCATCCCTCCTCATTGCCAACAGCCTCGTTAGTTAAATCCTTCGTTAGGAGACTTGTCAGGGTGTAATGGCTGCAGCACATATTCAGAGTCCATCTCATCTGGATTTTTTCCCTGTTGGCTCTATTGACAATATCAGCAGCAGAATCTTTAAAATAAGCATGTTCTGGTGACTGCTGGTGTTTTCGCTGTAAGGAGCCTGCTTGGACCTCCAGTGAGACACAATGAGAATCCCAAAGGCCGTCTGGCACCTGGGTCCACCCAGCCTGGCCCTTTCAGCCCCAGTTAAACCTCACCAGTGCCCAGATCTGCAGCAAACTGGTCTCTGCAGCCAAAGACCCTCATTTACAGGTGTCACTGTGTCCAAAGTGGCTGCCACCCTGGAACAGAAAATCACCAGCAATTCCAGGTCTCTTTCCATGGCCCTGGGTTGCAATGTGCCTTCCCCTGTTACAATCACTGCACCATCACAGCTCCAAGGCGGCTGTGGCAGTTTTGATGATTAAAAGCATTTCTCCATGATAAGAACTGGAGTGAAACTCATTTCAGGTAGCAGCCAAACAGCTGCTGGATGGTACACAGTTTCATTTACTGCTGACATGAACTGGATTGTTTTAAGCAGAGGACATAAATAGGCTCTGACATAAATCAAAGAAAACACCAGCTGTGGGTCAGCCGCACTCTGGGGATTCACTTCTGTGTATCTGAAGAAACTAGACAGAGGAGCCAGCTGCTCGCCTGGATCACCCAGGAAGGGCTGCAGAAAGAAGGGTTGCCTCATGCTGGGGGATTTTGACAGGTTGCTTCCCCTTCCAGCACGGTTATAGCCCCTGGAAGGCAGATCTTGGGATGCGGCTCCAAAAGACGAGCGCTGGCAGTTGGACTGAGGTCTCTCTGGCAGCGTCATGCTGGGAAGCAGCTGGTGCTGGCACAGGAGCTTGGCCCTCTTCTCTGAGAGTCTTGACTGTCTGAGAACTGAATTGAGCTGAAATTGTTGTCTGTTGTCCCATGGGACACACCTGTCACCGTCCCCAGGATCACCGCTAGGAAGGGTCCTTCGCCCCTCTGTGAATCCACCACTCGCCCCTTCCACTGCCAGTCCCAAGGGCTTGCTGGGCCCAGGCATCACCTCTACTGCAGGTGGAGATGCAGAGGATTTGGGGAGGTGGTAAAGGGGAGTTCACTATGTGGAGTGACATGGTCCAGAGGTAGATAGAAATCACTCCAACTGCCTTTTCTGAGGAAGAAAGAAGGAGGAGAAAGGAGTGCTGCCTAAAAATTAAGTAATCCTGACCTCAATGGAAAGATGAGCAAAAAGCCACTGAGACCTGAACAGTGCTGGCCTGGAGCCTGGGAAGCATCCCCACAGGCAGTGCTGGTGTCCTGGGGCTGCAGACCTGTTCTGCTGGGTGCAGCAAACATTCCTGGTGTGCTGCATCAGTCCCTCCACCACTGAGACTGGGGAAAAACAGTCCCCTTGGCTGCCTCTTCCCTGCTCCAGGTCCCCGTAGCAGCTGTGCTTCACCACCCTGGTGCTGTACGAGCAGGGGGAGAGGGTTAGGGGGTGGTTTCTTTCTCTCCTTAAGTCAAAATCAATGATGATGACAGAGTTATAAGGTGAGCGATGGGAAAGGAGAAGAAAGCACCCGATGTCAAATTTGATGCAGGAGGCAGTTAGAGGAACCTATTACTAGTTCTGTTGCCTTAGGGTATGTTGGTGGGTACATAGGAGAGTGTAATGTCAGCGAAACAGGAGAGCAGTCTCTTTCCCCTTGAACCCTTATCATTAATGTGGAAGGCATACATTGTCAGCTATTAGTCTGGAGGGGAGGGAGAATAGCACATGAGATGTCTTAGTTTGGAAATGGAGTCTGACTCCTCGTCGTCTGGTGTGTGAAGGATGGAGGGTTATTGCAACTGTTGTTGCTGTGATTATGATGAGTACTATAGCATTTGGGAGAAGATGGGGCTCTGAGGGTTCTGTTGCCTCTCACTGTGGCTTTTGAGGTGTAAAGACTGAAAAGCACGTTGTGGTGAATGCTCTGGGTGGTTTGAGAGCAATTTTAGAGCTATTTCGGATCTTGATGGTGAAGGTGATGAAAGGGATGCTCTGTGTGACCCGGGAGGCAGCAGGTCCATGTCCTCACCCAGCAGCCACACTGGGCACTGCATTGTTATGTGAGAGACATTGCAAGAGAGATTAAATAAGAAAGTAAGAAACTGGCCTTAATTATTCCTGCTGCTGCTGCTGTAATCATTGGTGAAGAATGAGGAGGTGCACCCTGTGATGCAGGGAACATCAGCAGACACAGATGTGGGGTCTGAGCCTGAGGATGGCATCAGTCTGTCTGCTTTGTACCTCAGCTTTGGACCAGCTTTGGTCCAAAGACACCAGATATTTTGTGCAACCCCAGATGAACCCGTTCTCACGAAAGCCAATGTTACTGGTTCCTGCAGACACAGATATTGAGTTGCTCTCCCCTCTTCAGCTCCCTGTCTCTGCCTTACCCACTTGATACAGTTTCCCTCATTTAGGAAATGTAAATAATTCCTTGGGCTCCGTTAATCCCAAGATTACATGGGTAATTCCTGTTTGCATTAATGGGAGGATCTCTCTCAAATTCTCTGCATGTGAATGAGCATCACACGGGCTCTCACACTGAGTCTCTGGCTCAGACACCTCCCCTCCTCCAGCACTCAGCAGAGCATCTGAAAGGAAACACAAAATTAGCTCTTTTGCCTCAGGACGTTAATTTTTTTGGAGGCACATTGCAAATGATGTCTATTATTAACTCTGGCCGTTAGTCCCTTCCTTCTCCATCTGACTTTGCCACTGTGGCTTTCAGAGTTATCTCATAGGTGCTGCTGCAGCAGCAGCACTGGGAGATGGAGAATGTGGTCATGCTTCACGAGGTGTGAGAAAAACAGGTTACGAGCAAGTAAAGCAAATCCATCCTCTCTGTGCCTTTCCCTGCTGGCATATGGCACGTACAGACTCCCAAAATTCCAGATTTTCGGTTCCTGGGATGCAAATCCAGGGATGGTGCATTACCCCAAGGTTTTTATTTCCACACCCTGTCTAGATGGGAGAAGATGAGTGTCTGCAGCTCCCTCGGGTCCAAATCCAAAGCCAGGAAAGGTGCCAAAAGCTGCCCACAGCACTGGGGTCACTGGGCAGCACCTGGGGCAGGGCAGAGGACTCAGCTCACTGCACCACCTCCTTGCTGTTGCTTGTGACTGAATCTCCCACTGCTGCTCACAGGGGAAAATAATTAATTAAGCCAATTAATGAAGATAAATTAGGGTAGCAGCTTTGGAAAAATACCATCGGTCAACAGCAAGCCATTCCCTGGGGGAAGCTGCAGAGGCAGCGGGTCCCAGCAGGACTGAGCCTTTCTCCTTCTACTGCTGGCAGCTGAGTGGCACCACTTGCCTTTCCTTGATGAGATGCCACAGGCTGGGAGAGCCACCCCGGTGGTGACAGCCAGCTTGTGGCTAGGAGCTCTAGGTGGGGAGCATTCAAGGTAATAACAAAATTAAAGGGAGGGGAAAAAAAAAACCTTAAAACAATCACTAAAATACCCCAAAATTGTCACCCATCTGTCAACACTCCCAGCACAGCCCCTGTAGCTCACACTGAGTCAGGCCAGCACATGAGCACAGCAGGGATGCTGCTGAGGTGGTGTCAGACCTCCTGCCTCGGGGGCTGTCACTCAGCTCCTTCATTAGGAGGGAAAAAAGTGCTGTAGAGCCCTTGCTTCCCACAGTGGTTTTATTTCAAAGCTCTTTCCAATCAGGGCAAAGAGGGTACAAGGTTCACTTTTGCATGTGGGTTGTGAATGGAAAAAAAAAAAAAAGTTCTGACTTTTGGGAGTGATTTGGTAGTTGTAAAGAAAGGGAATCCAGTTGGGCTTATGGGGTTTGGAGATGTTCTTGGGTTTAGGGTGAGAGGAAGGTAGAAGAGCCAGAAAAACCTTCATGCTGCTGTGAAAGCTGTGTGCCATCAGTATCAACTGGAGAAAAAAAAAAAAAAGAAGGCAGCAGTTAGCTGAGCAGCAAGATTGGTTTTCTTGTATTATTCCAAAAACATAAGGCTGATATTTATTTCATTAGAGTAAGCCTTCCTGTAGCTGGTAAATGAATTCCAAGAAGTGAGAGGAACCCCAGGATCAGGGACTTTACTTCATTTGGGATTGTGTGCAGCTAATATTCTGGTTAAATAAATACATTTTACTAATTGGATTACTCAGACAGTGTAATATACTGCTGGATTTCCAACACGATGCTAATAAATTGTGTGAAGAACTTAATCATGTTAGCTTCCAAAAAGCTTGTAAGAGATGAAATTAAAAAATAAGTAGAAGTTGACATCTATTGCATTTCACAGTGTCTTCATTTTCCTCATCCTTCTTAGAGTTCTCTTTACTGTAGTGTGGCTGACGTGGATTTTTTTTAATCTGCCTGTGATTAGTGAGGATGCAGCGTCAGAGGAGCACTGTGGGATGGGGGCACCTGGCTTGTGTTTGGCTCTTTTTCTGACACTGATTGAGACAGAGGGATTGAGACCTTAGCATCATCTTCCAGAGGCTGAAGTGCTGTGGTTTGTTTTCCTGGATGCATGTGGAGGGAATTGAGGCTGGAGAGAAGCACCCAAAACTCCCCAAAGTTGGAAAGGCTGATGCTGAGGGTGCACAGCGAGCATGCAGTGGGGTCTGGTGCTGGGGGAGAGGGTGTGGCCCCAGGCTGGGCACCTCACCCAGAGCATCCAACAGCTCAGGGCTGGTGCAGGGAGGTGTTGGATGGCATGTGCTGTGCATCCACATTCCTCCACATCAGCAAAATGATGGAGCACACAGCACTGCCACCATAATTCATCATTACTGGAACGCTGCTTCCTTCACATCACTGCTCAGTTCACCTGCATTTTCTACCAGCAAGAGAAAATGGAAGACATACTTTTCTTTCCTTTTTTTTTTTTTTTATTTCTTTGATAGAAATATACAGTGAGAGAGTGAATGGCTCTTCCTCTCCAGGAATCTGACAAATGGTCTGCTAAAAACAGATAAGTTGTAGCCCCATCAATAGAACAGCACTGTGGGTTATAGAGACAACTCAGATGTGTTCTTTAAGCTGCACCCAGCTGTCAATAGGGTTTGCTCTTTACTGAGGAATAAATGCCAGGAAAAGGGAGTTTTGTGGTTTGAGCCAAGGGGCTGGAGAACCTGCTAATGGATGAAGCCCATGGCCTCCCTGTGCAGGACAAAGTTTGCTGCCACACCAATTAGTGTGGGCTGATACCAGCACCTCCACGTGATGGAAACCATCCCTGTGAGTGTGCCTTTGTGAATAGCTCACCAAAATGATGCTCCAGCATTCAGAGCTCAGGGGTTAAAGTACCCCTTCCCTTGCTCACAAGCCGCCTGTTTGGACGCCCCTAAAATTTTTCAGGTGTATTTGATGCATCCGGTGGTGATAATTGTTGTAGTAAAAGGGCACGTGGGGGAATAATTTGCCTTTCTGAATCGCTGTGAGATCCTCAGATGAAACGCTCGGCTGCTGTGATTGGCACTAAAAAGAAGGAATTGCCAATTCTTGTTGCAGAGTCAGTTCCCCACGAAGGTTTAGACACGTGGCTTGGTGCCTGCATTTTGGTAAACAGAAATCCCGTCCCCCACCCCTCCTGTGAACCCCCCGGGTTTCGATGTGATGCACAAGGTGCAGGGGAAGGAGGACTCTGAATGGGTGATTTCCAGGGAGGCAGCAATTCCCACAGGCAGGCAGGAGCCAGCATACAACACAGCTCCTCTTCCAGCTGCATTTCAGAGAGTCAAACCCAAACCACCCAGATCAAGCAAAGTGTCTGGGAGCAGCAGGGACTCAGAAATCCAAAGAGTAATTCCCAGCCCGGCATGCACAGTTAGTGCAGCCCCTGGCTGAGCAGCCCTGTGTACAGTGCACCAAAATCTCTCCACTGCTGTGCCTCCCCTCTCCCCTCCCTTCTATATCTGCTTGTGATCAAAGTTTCCTTATTTTTTTTAATTCCCCATATAAAAGAAGTATTGTCTGCATGAGGCCTCACCCTGCATTTATTTATATTTTCTCTCACAGCAGGATTTAAAAACAACAAACCAGCCCCTGAAATGGCAGCAGCTTCCCTGTAACCTGAACCTCATTGAAATACTAATAACTAGGTTTTGATGCAGCTTTGTGGGTATTAATGCAAATGTTTTTCTGACTCTCCAGGTTTAATAGCAACAGCTTATACAACTCTAATTAGCATAACAAAATTCAGTGATGAGGAGTAAAATGCTTGTCTTGTTTGATGTTTCCTGGTAATTAGCAAGAATAATGATTTATGCAGCGTTCCTGGTTCTCAGCTCACAAAAGATGGCAGAGAGCACTCTCAGCAGTTAACTCCAGGCTTGTAGGGAGGATGGAGCTGATGGAAAATACATATGACCCTGTGTGCCTGGAGACCCAGGCATGCTCATGCAGCGTGTGTGTCACCACACACCCGGGCACAGATGCAGCCCAAGGGCTCAGGGAGGTTTCCCTTCATGGGTTTGTGTGTCTGTCCATGTGGAGTTGTATGACACAGTGCTGTGTGTGCACATGTGCTCTCACCCCCTCCTAAACAGCTGCCCTGCCTTTTGGATGGGGACGGGCAGCAATTGTGCAGAGCCAGGACGCTGCTTTTCCTGTAGAGGCTGCATTTGTGCGCATTTGAGCTGCTGAGTTTTCCCATCTGCATGCAGCTGGGATGGTTTCCTTCTCTTATTGCAAATGTTGCAGACAGGGACCCCTTGAAGCGGGTCTGTGGAGGAGGAGGGTGGTTTCTCAGTGCCACCTCGGTGCCAGCATTCACATGATGAGAAGGCAGAGCTGCTGCTGCACAGCCCACGTCTGCTCACCCCGGCGGCAGCGCAGGGTTCATCCCGACAGAAACCTCTTCTCCATGCCTTTGGCTACGTGTTTGATCCGAGGCTTTGTAAAACACAGGGACGTGACTTGTGTGCTCTGGTTTGGGCCAGGAGGAGTTAAAGGTCAAAAGAAAAGAGGCTGTTGCTGGCGTGTGTCAGACCTGGCATTTCCCAGGTTGCTCAGCCTGTGTTTGCAGACACAGGGCTCTGTATCGCCTTTAATATTCCTCCCCGGCTATGAACCCTTCTCCGTGGCTCCATGGGGAACACGGCAGGCTCTGCCCGGGCAACAACCCCCGTCGTCCCTCTTTGGCATAAGAGGGGAAGGATTAAAAGCTGCTGCTGCCTTCCCTGTCGCTACACAGCCCGGTGGTACCCGCCGTGCTCCATCACCCGCCGCGAGAGCCGGTGGGGACGGGCTGTGTGTGAACCTCTGGGGAATGCTCAGCGCTCCCTCTCCTCGCCTGTGCCATTAAATGTGTTATGAGTTATGGTCTCACGGTCGGGCTGGGCATGTGAAGCCTGTGCATTAACCACAGACTGTTATCTTTGTCTTCTGCTCGCTCCTGCCCCATTCCCCAACATCGTCCCCTCCTCACAAAAGCTTTCATTGTATTAACAGCTGTAAAGTGAAACCGTCCAGGGCAGTAAATTCTGAAAGAGTAAAAAGAAACCCTCCTTTTATGTGGTACACAGTTGGCTTTATGGAGGGCAGTGCCGAAGGCACTTATTGAGATAAACGTTCTGGCTGAGTTTTTAAAAGGACTAAATAATGTTGGCCATTTGTGGGTCTGTAAGAAGACAAAATTAGGAGAGAAGTTAAACTACCTGCTACTGAGCATCAGATGAATTTCTGTGGCAATCTGGAAGCAATCTCTGACTGCGCATGCAGCTCCCCAGGCAGGGACTTGGCCAGCATAGCAGAGGAAGGAGAGCTGCCGTGTTTCTTAAGTGCCAGAGCTTGGATGCAGCAACAGCAGACATGTTGGTAGCCTGATCCAATACAGCAAATCCTTTGTTTCCTTGCTAAGAAAGCTAATTTTGCAAAGCAAAAGACTGAATGATGTATAATCTGTGAGTGCCTCTAGTCTGTGGTGCTCTTGGGAGAGAGAAATTGTCATCTGAGGAATAGGACAATGCAACCGGGGCTGCTCAATTGTATTCCCTCCTTCCCTCCACCCTCCCAGTGTTTCTGAAATGGCTTCTACCATGAGACACCCCGAGACAAGATGCATTCATTCATATTAATAACATTTGAGTATCTGCATGGGTAAGGTGGCTCAGAGAGAGGCATTCATGATGAGAAGAATAATTTGGTCCAGCCAGTCTTTGCAAACCACTCTGGGGAAAAGCTTTCCCACCCTGAGCGCAGTGGGAAGCCTTCACTGTGCTGTTCGCATAAGAAAGCACAAGCTGATCTGACAAGCTGCAAATGCCAGCATGGAAATGTCCCCTCCATCCCCTCCATCCCTCCTCACAGGCATCCTCCCTTCCCAGAGCCCTTTCCCTGGGCTGCTCATGCCAGGAGCAACGTGAGGGGCTGACCCCCCACTAGCTGCTGGGGACATGTGGGACTGGTAGGGGGATCTGGGGTCACGCTTTTCCAAGCAATGCACAGATCACAGGCTGGAATTTGCTCTCTCTGATGTGGTTACCCCCTGAATGTGGGGTCCTGTGCTCAGTGTTGGGGTGCTCCAGCCCCATCTGGCAGCCGGCTGGGGGGTGAGGCTCCCTGCTCTGGGGGGTGGTCACAAGGCACTGAGCTCCCATCTCCTCCTATAGCGTTTTCCAGCGTCTCCCACAGAGGAAATTCCTCTGGAGTGAGATCATGCTCTCCTCTCCAAGGGAGGGCAGATCTGCTGGGGAGCAGGGAGCTGGCGATGGGGGGAGATCTTGTCTGCAGCCTCTGAGCTCCCGCTCACCCTGCTCCAGCAAGGTTTAGGATGTCCCTGCACTTCTTAGAGCGATAATTATCTGTTAGCAGAGATCCAGCATGCAGAGGCACTGCATTGCTGCTTAGCCTGCCTCAGTGGTTACTTTGGCTTATTTTCATGTTTGTTCCCTGCTTAAGGGTAGCAGCATCAGTGAGCACAGCCCATGTCCTGGTACCTAGTCCCTGTCCCAGGTGAGGCATCACAGAGGTGCTTAAAGTAGTGTCTAACCTGGTGGAACAAGCTCTACACTGGATCTCACTATGCAAATGTTTGTTTCATGAAAGGGTCTATTTGCTGTAGAAATAATGAAATTTTCATACAATGCCTTTAAGACCTTGTGCTGGGCTTGTTAGTGCAGAGTACAACTCTGAATTGCAGCCAGAACTGAGGTTAATCAGGACAAGCTCAGTACCAGCAGGAAAAGGACCCTGAGAGGCAGGTGAACAGAGCATGGTGTGATTGAGCAGAGAATGCTCACACAGGCATGGGTAGGTAGAAATGCTCAGGTAAACAAGGTCAGGTTGGAGGGGGCTTGGAGCAACCTGGTCCAGTGGGAGGTGTCTCTGCCTATGGTAGGGTTGGAATAAGATGATCTTTAAGGTCCCTTCCAACCCAAACCATTCTGTGATTCCATGATTCTGGGTATGTGACTGCATATTGAAAAAGTTCTCCTTGCCACTGTGTGTCAGCCACCAGACAATGGTATCTAATCAGTTTAGTGCCACTTTCTGGGGGCTTTCCAGAGGGTCACACAATGTGTTACAAACTATATTGTGAACCTTGTTGCTTCTCCAAATATCAACCTAACCTAAGCTTCCAGATCTGCAAGGCAGGGTTGCTGTGTGGTTCATAGGCATCTGTGCTCATGGGTTTCACAGAGTTTGGAGTCCAATGCAAGTTGTAGATGCAACTATAACAATTCTGGCAAGACATATGGGCTCTGGAAGGTGTGTGGAGTCTGAGTTGGTGGCTGTGGTTAGATTGGATTTGATCTGAAATGACTTACCTGGTGAGCCTTGCTCTCTTCTATAGGCTGAGCCAGCCCTTTGACAGGGATCTGTGTGTTCTGAATGCAGCTCTCAAGAAGGTAAATGTCTAGTCTGTGGACTCATCTCACGTTTTCTCCAAGGTGGTCATCCTTGAACGGGGTGAGATTTCTCTGCACAAACAGCTGGTCAAGAAACTACCCCCTTCCTACAGCTGAGCACTGCCAGGTAGCAGAGACAAGTCCCACTGCTGTGTGCAGACCCACTGCTGGGACCTACCTGTGGCCAGAGGGTGCCAAAGGGGCTCCTCAAGGAGACTTTAGAGAGGGGGGTTTACAGGCAACTGTGGTCCCATCACGGCTTCAGCAGGGAAACCAACAACAGCTCCAGTGTGAGGTGACAGATGGAGACAAGGTGGAGGGAGGAGAGCCCTGAGAGGGTGATGCTGTAAAACACTTCCATCCTTTTCTGCTTGGAAAGGAGTGCAGGCTTCCCAGAGCCCGTGTGTGTGTGTGTGTGTGTGTGTGTGTGGATGTGAAGGATATAAATGCAAAATTGGCCTTCTCAGGTTCTGAAGAGCGCAGTTTGCAGCTGGAGATGGATCACCAATCTTCCAGGGAATTGTGCTCTACAAGGTTAAGCATGTTTGCAGAAGAAATATGGATAATGCTCTTATCATGTATGACCTTTACTATATGTGTAACATTGTCAGTGACAAAAATGCCATTTTTTAAATGGTTTTCACACTATGGTATCCAGCCATTAATCATGATGTATGTGAGCGACTCTATATTGTTTCTCTGAAATTGCAGCATTAGATTACTTTCCATCCCGGCTGCTCACATGAATTGTACCCCCTGTTACCATGAGCAAGGTTCCTATTTTCCATGCCTAATGTCATTCTGGCCCTACATTTACCCAGAGGACTAGAGAGAACCTTCCAAGGCACAAAGACTGCAGCTCTCCTCTCTCTCCTCAGCAGACAATTTGTGCATATGTGCGTATAAATGGTGCACTTACTTTAAGATGTCTCTCTAATCCAGGAGTTGATAAATGACTCTTTCAGACACCTCTGCTGATGTTGCATTTTTAATGTAGACAAACTGTAGCTTTGGCTCTAGTCTGTGCATCCCTGCTACTGCCATCCCCACTCTTGGTGGGTTAATGTTTCATCTCGCCTGGTGTAATTTGGGAGTTTTTACTTCCAGAGTGTATTTTGATTTACAGAAGGTAAAAAGCAGTTGGCAGTTTGATGTTTACTCTTTTGTGAGCTTATTATTTTTCTTTTTCTTTTTTTTTTTTTTTAATGCAGTGAGATTTCAGAGGCAAGTGCTATACATAACTTCTGCTATACATAACTAATATAATCCTCCCTGTCTGAAGAAAGATGCTACCCAAAAGGGATGTCAAACAAAACCCCTTACATCCTGCTTGAACTATGGTTTTGGGGTCACTGGCTGAGCTGAGGTCTAACTGCTCACCAAGGTGCAGGGTGGCACATAACACCTGCCAGTACAGGACTTGTGCAGGGATCAGAGGGAAAAAAGAGCCTGCAGGTAACAGCTGAATACACAGTCAGTATTTGCAGCCCTAACAGATCAGCCCTGTTTCTGCCATTCCCCCAGTTAGCACTATCCATGGCATGGGCTTGTTGGGAGCTCACCTCCCTTTGCTGCAGGAGTCAAAGAGAGGCAAAGACTTTCTGATGGAAATAATGTGGACGTGCTCCATCCACGCAGAGCTGTGGGGATCCATGGGGGCAGAGGGATTCCCAGTGTTTCATGTCTTCAGATGTAACTCAGTAAGGTCTAATCTTGCTCATTCTCATCAGCATCAAACCAGAGGAGGTCACTGAGATCACTGAGCTACAGGGCTGAAGTGGGGGAGCAGAGAATTAGTCTGTTGGAATGGAAATATTTTTGAGTAACAAAAAGGTCTGTGTTTTTGTAGCCCATTGCTGATTTTGAGGAAGACCTCACTAGGCAGTTGACATCCTGAGTGCCCTTGTGTAAACCACAGGTACCTGTGTCTCTGGGCTGGAGCATCTTTCCCTTCCTCCTACTTTTATGCAGAGCTCTCTGCATTGGGAACTTTCCATCTCTTACTCCATACATATGTTATGCCCAGTACAGTAGGGACTGATTTCCTCTAAAACAATTCCACAGGGCTCTGTAATCTCTTTATTCTGCTTTCTTACATGACTCTTCAATATTACAGAGACTCTTCAATATTACAGGGTGCTGGACCTTCCTAAACAAGCAGCCTGTCCCCCGAGTTTGGTCCCTCCTTCTGTCCCCACAGACCCTCACAGGCTTTTCTGCTGTTCCCACAAATCCCTGTAGTTGTTGGTAACTTTCTGGTAGCAAAGTGAGTGCTGGTGGCTGTAGTAGCCCCCTCTCAGTGGGGTTTGTGGGCTGTGAGCTCTCACCTTTGTCTCGGGATGTGCACTGTCTTGGGTAGGACTGTGTACTGCAGCCCTGGGGGGAAATTGGGAAAGGTGACAACCAGGCTTGGTCTGTAACACCCTGTGACTGCCCCACAGCACTGCCCACCCTGTGCCCAGAGTCCTCTGCTCCAGCCTTCCCCCGTGACTGCCCGGGAGCATCCTGAGATGAGTCAATTATGTGCGGGGGGGAGCAAATGCAAAGCAAATTGCACATGCACACGAGAGCAGGCGTGTTTCTTGTCTCTTTGTCTTCATTTCACTGTGCTTTTGTTTCAAACTCTTGCTTTTCTGATGAGTGTCTCCATGCCACGTGCACTGAACTTTGATGATGCTGTGGGAGCTTCCCGTTTGTTGGTACTGCCTGAAGAATAATGTGACTTTCTGTCTGCCTGTCTCGAACCCATCCTACACTAATCCCAGATCTTATTTTCTCAATTTACTCTGACTTGCTGTTTCTCTTCCCTCACTGTTTTACCCTAAAAATAAGCCCTGGAGAACAATTTAGGATCTTGGCAGGCATACCCACTCTGGCTGCATAGGAGTATAAAAGCATTTTGGGGAGATGGACCTGCTCCCTGCCTTCCCTCTGGGGAAGGGTTGATGTCAGAGGCATTACCTCATGTTCCACGCCACGCAGTGAGTCAAACTCTGCTAAGTAACTAAATAAAGATGTAATTTTAATGATGATTAAATTGAAGCACCTCATTAATTTCATGTGAGAGGTGGGGAAGTACACGGCAGCTCTTTCCCTAAATTCATTGTTTGTCTGGCCGCGAGACGTCCCCTCTCAACGTCTGGTTGAGTCTAATTTAAGTATGTAAATTTAATGGTTCAGTAAGTAAAATTGCCTTTATTGTTTGGAATGGTTTGCACAGTAATTTACGAGCTAGCAAGGCTCATTTGATAGGAGTGTATGATGGAGTAGATGACTACAGTGAAGGACATGTTTATCTTAAGGATACAGGAGAAGAACACAGATATGAAACATCCGTAATTGGGGACCTTGGGATAACGGCGCTGTCGGGAGACTCGGGCAGGAGTGGGGTCCTTGGGACAAAGGAGCCCTGAGGGCTGGGGCACCCCGAGGCATGGCATGGGGTGGCATCCCTTCCCCTCCATGGTTGCAATCACTGGAGATCACACCAGATGTGAGAGGTGCCAGAGCAACAACTTGGCTGGGGCAGCCGCCTGTGCAGGAGCAATGTCACTCCTCATGCCCCTGAAAGGTGCTTTTATCTTCAAAACAAAGGATAAGAGACCTCACTAGCCACAGGAGCAGTAAGGAAATGTTTTCAGCTGCGTTCAAGTCTTTTTTCCCCCCATGTTGCTGCTTGGAAAACCTTTTCCTGGGCTGCATGGTAAACTTGGGCAGTCCTTGTTAGGAAGCGAAGGGACGTTTTCCCCAGTAATGTGAGGAGCTCAGGTCTCACCTGAAGCTGGATCAGTGACAAAGCCAGACTTAGATGTGAGTGGTCCTGGTGAGCTCTCTTAGCTGTCCTGCCACTGCTGTGTGTCACTGTCCCTCCCCCAGGCTCCTTCATGCTGTAACCAGGTTGTTATTATTGTGGGGTTTGTTTAAAATGGTTTGTGCTGAGAAGGTTGAAGTACTTTTCCACTCTAATTAAACCTCACTATGCACTCACAGAGTTTATCACTCTTACCTTGTAGGATGATATGGGAAGTCTTAGGGCTCAGCCCAGGGTCATCCATCTGGGCAGTGCCAGGGTTGGGAAGGGGTCCAGGACACCCAGCCTTCCAACAGCATCCTTGCTATCAGACACCGCTTCCCAGAGCTGTCACTCAAACAGACAAATTAAGGGAGCAAACTCCAGTTTGCTTGACTGTAGTCTGGCTTCCAGAAAATTTATGTAGGGCAGGTTGCAGTCAAATAAAAATAAAAATAAAATGGAAGTGTAACAACAAGCAACTGCGCTTTATAAGGAACTCTGGTGACCCAGGTAGGAAAGCCTAACCCTTAGAATGGACAGGGAGTTAGTGCTCAGTTGAGGAGGGCACCTTATCATAATCATAAACGTAACCCAGTAAAACCCTGCACAGATTTTATGTTTTAGTTTTGCCAGCTGTCACAGGCTCCCTCGGCCAGGCTGGAGAGATGTGTGTGCCCAGAGGCTGCCCAGGGTTCCCTTCTCCTGCAGCCTGGGTGCAGAGCAGGAACAGGCACTGGGAGCAGAGCTTGCAGGTACCAAAGCCCCAGGGCAGAGTTTGGGGGTTTTCCCTGCACCCCACTTGCACGTGGCTGTGTCCCACTCACAACTCCTGCAACCCATTGCTTTTTCCCTGTTTTTTCAGTTCACAAGAGTGTCTTTTCCCCACCACAGGGAGCCAGGGCAGCTATGGCAGTGGCCATGGTTTCAAGAGCTGTTCAACTTAGTGTTTGAATCAGCACGAAGAAATTTAAGATATCCAAGGAGTATTTGTGGTCCTGCTTTTATTCCAAGGGTCAGAATTAAGAGGGCAAACACTACCATGACATGATTTGGCCCTTTGAGTACTTTGTGGGTGGCCCAGAGCACTAAGAGGTCACTGCCATGAAAGCTTTCCAGGTTGGAGACATTCTCGCTGCCCTGACTGTACTTTATCTGTCTATCTACCTTTGCTTCTGGAGCTGCCAAGATGTGTTTAACCCCATGGCTGCTGCACTGCAAGGAGAGACCATTAGCAAGGCGAGCAGCCGTTACATCCCTCTGTGCTGGGAGTGCAGCCATTTATTTTGCTAAGTAGACAGTGTGTAGTGAAGAGTGTGATGAGAAAGGAGGGAGGGCTGGGTGATGTGCAAAAGGGATAATTAAAAAAATGAAAGGGAATCTGCCCAATTGTGTGGACTGTTTTCAGGGGTTGTATTCCTCCGGCTGTGCTCGGTATCTCGGGGTCTTCTCTGCTGATGGGTTGAGTGAGGAAAGGATGGGGCAGCTTCAGCCAAAGAGTTGGAAAACTCCTTTTCTCCCACTCTCTCTTCCCACATATGGCTGCTGAGCAGGACCCACTGACTGTGGTGGTGTAAACAGAAACAATGGACCTTTTTTCATTGTCTTCTTCCACTGAAGTCAGCTGCTGCTTTGCTCTCAGAGACATCAAAAACTGACTTCTGGGGGTTAGTGCTTCCCATTCTCCTTCACCTAATGCCCATCCACCAAAAACCCTGCTGTCAGCCCGTTTGAGCTGTGCTGCTGCAAGGATTTTCCTCTGCTGAAATGAATATCAGGCTAAACCACAATACTGGTTTATTGTTGTGGTTTCCCCTCGTTTTATTTACTCCTGAGCCTCAAGCATGAGAAAGCACACACCTGGGTTTTAAATGGCTGATTGTTCTTTGCAGTTATGTCTGGGGTTGCTTTCTGAGGGCTTGCAGATCCCAGCTGGGAGATGCTGCTCCAGGCATGGCCCCTGCCTACTCATGCCTGAAAGGGATGTTAATACAGCAAAAGTACAGGAAAAACTGCAGTGTTGGTGTAGGGAATGTAACACGTCCACTTTTCAGAATTAGAATTGTGGAATGGTTTGGGATGGAAGGGATTTTGTAGACCATCTAGTTCCAACCCCCCGTGCCATGGGCAAGGACACCTTCCACTAGACCAGGTTGTTCCAAGCCCCATCCAAACTGGCCTTGAATATTCCCAGGGACAGAAATGTGCTATTAACATAGAAATCAGCCAAGTTTGTTCCTAACTGACTTTAAAAACTGTTTTTACATTCAGAAGAGCAAAGAGAGGCCGTATCTCCTGCTGATGGGGGCAGGTACTGGCGGAGCCCCAGCTGGGGCCACCAAGTCATCCCAAGGTTGGTGGAGGGATTTGATGCTCCTGATCAGATTGAGCTGGGGATTTTTTTGCATCAGCATTGCATTTTGGCTTATAGCAGGGCTCCCCACTAGGCAGCCAGGCAGATTTGCAGCCTTTTGTCTCCAGCACCGGCTGCAGCGACGGCACCTGCCTGTCCCTGCCTGTTCTCTGCCTGCAACCACCCGAGCGGCTGAGCGGGATCCTCAGAAGGACAAAGAAAAGGAGGACTGCACACAGAGCCACTACCCAGGGCCTTGAGACCAATTAGTCTATATTAATTACCTTTTGAGCTCGCCTGCAGCTTTTTGAAATTCCAGCATCATTCCCACCACGAACACCTTTTAGATCCTTCAAAGGGCCAGGGCTGCCCGTACCCTGGGCAGGCTGAAATCTCTCGAGCTGCCCGGGCTCAATTATGTCTTTCAACACAGCTCGTCACCTCTAATCCTACAGCCCAAATACGAGGGCACTGACCTTTTCAAGTCTTGGGAAGGTTGTTCAAATGAGGATGACAACATAAAAGGCAGAAAAAAAGAAAAAAAACGGGGGAAAGGGAAACTCCATGTGACATGGAAATAATTTCTCGCGTCCGTGTGAAGGGTTTTGCTCTGCCTTCATGTACATAATTTATCAATTTAGAGATTAGTAAAATTGTACAGTCTGCAAGGAGAGGCAAATTGGTGCATTACAGAGCTTTACAAAAGCTCTGTCCTAACCATGATAGGAGAGAGGATGAACTGCCACTCCTGCACAAAGCAGTTCACTGCTAAAAGATGATAATGTCAGCTTCGGCTTTGCCTAAAATTTATGTGTTACACAGTGGAATGAGGGAGATTTCTACCAAAGTCTTGAAATAGTGGTAAATATTTTCAGAGAATTCATTTTAAATTTGTGAGAAGGGGGAATTATAGGCATACTGAGGGGTTAATGTTTTGTGGGAAGAGGTTGTAGTTATTTATATTATGGTATTAGGGTGCTGAGAGGACTGCTAGTTCAGTTGGTTTTGATGGAGAAGACATAAAAATTTAATGTTGGAAAACAGATATGCGAAGCAACAACAAATTATCTGCCTGAGTTGCGCTGCTTTTTCCTGGGCAAAACACAAATAAAGAAAGTGCATAAATGATAATGAACTCAAATGTCAATAATTGAAAATCTGAGTCACATGGGCAGGGAAACTTTTCTACTAATTATCCAAGTCTCAATCTCACAGCATGTCAGGAACAGAGCAGCTTTAGCTATTTGAGTCGTTTCTTGATCATGAAAACATCCATTGAAATAAATTCATTTTTCTTCCGTGCTTTTCAACTCTTTTTCCATAGCCCTGGGATGTGACTGTCTTTATATTAATAGGAACTGCTGCCTGACAACCATTAAATGTGCATTTAAGCCTTTTGCATACCCTGAACATGCTATAGCTGTTCCATGTCATGACTGCTGACGAGCGGGGTCAGGCCCTTTCCTCAGTAGATATTGCTGAGCCTATTAGGCTCTAACGGGGTTAGAACAATTGATATTTACAGCCCTGCAGCCCACGTGAGGGCTGGCAGGACCAGGGGTCCTGCTCTGGCTGGGGAAGGTGTTCAGCTCCGTTCCTGAAGGGAGGTGAAACGAGGGGCAGAAGGTTGATGGATGGGTGGATGGGATTGAGTGTTGCTGCTTTATCGACAGCACCAAGTTTTTAAGCAAAGTCGTTTGGAAATGCTGTTGTGGGAAGCTGAGTACAAGGTCTGCCAGGCTGGAAAATCTTCTCCCTGAAGTGTAAATGTGCCCTTTGCCTCGGCTCTGTGTCCTGCTCCCACCCAGAAGGCATGGGATGGCACCTCCATGTGCAACACGTGCTGGGATTGGTGGGACAGGTGCTGGGTATGTGCATGGCAGGGACCAGTGCCCACTGAACACCACCCAGGCTCTGCCTAACCGAGGGTTTGGTGGGGCTGGGACTGTAACACAGCCAAGGAGCTCTGGTTCGTGGATGCTTTTGTGTAAGGCACAGAAAAGGGTCAGAAACTCAGTGTACACAGGAGTGGTGTAACTAGAGGCTGGTTAAAGCCAGTTTGGAGTTGTCATGCTGCGCTGCTCATACCATGCAGGTTATTCCCCATGGGTGGAGTCCCCAGGGCTCCCCAGAAGCTGGAGTTTTTCCCACCCAGGTGCCGTGGCAGAGTCCTGGGGTGACACTTGGAAAAGCAATCACTCGGAAATCCATTACTTGAATTCATAGTGGGTTTTTTCCCTTTGGCTTCAGACAGAAGTGGAAACCAGAGCAGACCCTGACCTGGTTACATAAGAGAAAATGTAAAAATAACCCGTGAGCGTGAGAAGGGAAAGCGCAGGAGAAGTGAACCTGTGTGACAGTTCCCGGAGCTGTCCTGGCTCCAGCAAAGATGTTCCCACTCCTCGGTTGGACCCCCTTTGTGGGGTGACTTTCAGCCTTACAGGAGCCTACTGTTGCAATTAAACACTTAGAGCAGAAAACAGATGGAAACAGAGTGAACAGAGAGGTGAAACAGCCTTGCCATGCTGATTATTAAAAAATTATCTGCTCTGAAATGGTTTTGGGCCCAGAAGACAAGAGAGAGGAGGGAGATTATGGACTTTGCTTGGAGTTGGGTCTTTGGAGGATAAGAGGGACAGTTCTGCAATCTGGGGTCCAGACAAGTTTTTGGGTTTCAGTGTTAGGGTGTCTCACTGGAGCACCAGCTCAGGTACCTCTGATCTGTGCCTCACATTTGCTGCTTTTGCCATTTATAGAGGGAAAGGATGAGGAAAATGAAGCAGGGTCTGGTATTTCCTCTTCCCTCAGGATGTCATAGGGCTTTGCAGAGATGGGCAAGCACTATCTGACAAAGGGAGAGCTCAGAAACTGAGTGGTTAAGTGACCAGCAAGGTGAGGCATTTGTTTCCTAAGGAAAGAGAAAAGCAGAGCTCCTGAGCCCCAGGCTCCCTGATCCGTGCAAGTAAACAACAAAAAAATATGGAATAAAGCAGAATAAAACTCATTCTTTCAGTTAACTGCAGGTGACCACTCTCCCAAGGTAGTTGTTCCCCTCTTTTATTCCACTTGCTTTAGCATTCATGGTGCAGGAGCAGCCGGCTGGCTCCCTCCCGGCAGGATATCAATGTCAGTCAAGACAAGGAAAGTCCGAATCCCCCATGTCACAGCATGACAAGGAGGCCTGGATGATGGT
>NW_024104987.1:7920316-8220896 GCF_003945595.2 Pipra filicauda | reverse complement strand
GAAAAAAAATAAAAAAAAAAAAAAAAGAAAGAAAAAAAAAAAGTTAAAACCCGAACAAAACGCAGCACCGAGCTGCTAAGGAATGGGGATGGAGGAACAGCCCCCCACCTCACCTCCCTCTGCAAAGGTGGTGCATCCCCACCCTGATGGGGATGCACACAGGGCTCAGTATCCTTTTACTGGCCCACTTTTGCCCTTGCAAAATGTTGGGATGAGAGGTCATCCCGCTGACCACGGGCTACCCCCAGCCACGGGGAAGGGCAGAGAGGTGCCCATGGGGGTTTCTGGACCCCCAGAAGGAGATGTCACAGGCCCAGCTGCCCTCCTGCAGTGTGCATTCCACCCAGGGCTGGCACTGCAGGGGCACAGGCAGCCTCCCCAGCTGTTTGCTGCCTCCCTCCTGCCGCCGTGGTGCGATTTTAAATTCACTTGAAGGGGTTTGTTATTACAAAATAGACGGTCGCCCTTCACCAGTCCCCAGTGTGGTGGTGAGGAGATGGGCTGTGGCAGCTCTCACAGTGGAATTAAGTTTACCAAAAGCAAACACCTGTTGACCAAACCGCCGTGGTTCTGATCGTGCCACGTGCGGGTTCCTGTGTTGTGTGGGAGTCAAGAGTTTGCTGCCGAGTTCATAAATTCCTGTGGTGTTCCTTCTGCTTCTGTTTGGAAACTTTAATTCCCCATCATGTTCTCTTCATTCCCTTTCCCTCTTATTTAGAGAAATGCCAATATTCTACTAATTGGAAGATCAGATACAATGTGATCCAACAGCTTTTTGGAAATCCCGCATGAAATCCATGCTGGACCTGGTGAGAAAGCTGAAATTTCCATTTTGGAACATCTTTTGTGCTACCACAGTTCTTTGCTCTGTCATCAAGACACCAAACTGAAGGAGACCCCAACTCCCTGGAGACACTTCCACCTCCACACACATCCCAGGCTGTCCTTCACAAGCTGCCCCAAATGAAGATAGAAGCCCTTCTCGGTTCTATCAAGCCTGCGTGACCAATGCAATTACTGTAGATTCCATGAAAATGTATTTCTTTTGCTGTGGATGTGCTCACACGCAGCAAAGCCTTCAGGGACTTTTGCTTTATTATTTGACATAACTCAGTGCGCACTCACAAAATAAGGTTTTCAAATATTAGTTGCAATCAGGTCTGGTTTTGGTGAGACTGTGCTGTGCTACGACTGGGACCAAGATCTGTACCTTTGTCAAATTTCAAACCTTAAAGAAAACTCATATTACTTGGAGGTTCAGATGACCTCTGAGAAGTCTGAATCTCTGGTGAGTCACTGACTTCCATGTTGGGTTTTGTCCTTTCCTGCTTGTGGTACTTGGTCTGTGGTAGGCACAGAAATTTACCCTCAGAGACAGGCACCAGACCTGTCCCTCTTCCCTTCTGAAAACCTGTCAGAAATACCAAGTAAACAGTTTCAGCCCTGAATTTCCTCTTGCAAATGCGTGGCAATACAAAACTATGAGCCAGACCTTTTTGCAGGGTTTCTTGCCCACTACCAGCGGCCAGCTGAGGGTTCATTTGTCAGGCTGCTGGTGAAAGGCAGCGCCTCAGAGCTAACCTGGCATTGATGGTGATGAGTGTTGTGCCCTCTGGGCTCTGAGAAGCAGCCACAGCTGATGCCACCAGCATCGTGCAATTTCTTGTCCCCGTCACCCAACCCGTATTTCCAGGCTCTCCCACGTATCTGCTGCTTGTTGCAGATGCACAAGAATCAAAAGACTCTCTCAGATTCCTTAGGATTGGCACAGATTACCAAGTCTCTGTGGTATTAGGAAGGTGCATCGTGGAGTTTTACCTCCATGAGACACCTCCTTCCCCCAGACACCCCCAGATTTAGCAGGGTGAGCACCCTCCTGTCCACCCCTGTGCTGCTGTTGGGACCGTGTAGCCTCCACTGCTACCTGGACATTGCCTGTGCCAGGTCCACAGTTACCTCTGGGGAGTGTATTCCTGACTTTAGAGCAAGAAATGGCCACGGTGAAATGAAATCAAACACATCCCTGAGCGAGTTAGGCGGGTTCTGGGCAGCTGCAGGGCTGGGGGGGTGATGTGCAGGAGGAAGAGGAGGGAGGATGGTGCCAAGCTCCATCTACCTGCCTGGTGCAAAGGGAGGGGGACCCCAGAGACTCTGCCTGGTGCGAAGGGAGGGGGACCCCAGAGACACATGTTTAGGTTCTTTGGTTCTGATTTTCTTTATTTTTATTTTGTGGGGAGTGAGCAAGCCCCAAGGAGAGACCTGGTGTGCAGAGCTGTATTTCTGTCTCCTGCCTGCTTTCTGCTCTCCTTCCTCACCTCTGCGGGTAAACGCCGGCTCTTTAGTGGCAATGACTGCATCTATTATGCAAGGCTGAGGAAGTGGTGAAATAACAGCATGAGAAATGTGCTCGAATGAGTATTCAAATGCGAACATAACGAGTGCAGTCAGTGTAGCACCGAGTCCTGAGGGACGTGGGAGCTTTGGTTCGACTTTTATTTCTTTAAAAAGAAAGCCTTAACCCTCCCACCCCCTGGGTATTATTTTCAAATTAATTACTCTCATTACATTAATTGTGTGAGTGCCTGTTCCATTTTCCCCCCTTTTCAGTGGGTTAGGCTAGAACAGGGCTGCTAAAAATATAAAACCTAGGAATCACACAGCAACAATTAATCCAGAAAAAGGAATGCTATTGCTGCACGCACTGTCCTTGTTTAACAGATAATAAATAACAATTAATAAATGATCCTGTGTTGGAGCACTCCCTCCCCCCAGATGTAATGCTGATAAATTTCTCCCTCGCTTGGGGGTTAGGGAATGCCGGCTGTTTAAAGGCAAACTACAAATCTAAAATGAAAATTGAGTTCTGCCTTGTCATATGGCTCAACTGCCCTCCCGTCTAGGCTGGGCTGGGCATTCATCGCCACCGTGATGTATGTTTTAATTTACCTAGTATATGTTATTAGATTATAAGCCCCTTAGGGCAGGGATCTCACGTTTTATACCTCTAAAGCACTGCACACACCTATTGAACTATATAAATACCTTTTACAAAATGAATTTGTCCTCCTGCTGTGAAATCCTGCCATGCCTCCTGGTTTGCATAAATATCCCTGGACTCACAGCAGTCTGGGGCAATTTGGACTGGGGGGCTCCCGTGGAAATTTTGGTGGTGCCAATGTCCCAAATGCTGTGACAAACCTGGCTGTGCCAGAGAGGGGAGAAAGGTCCATATGGATTTCAAATTCGTCTTTTTTTTTTAGTTTGAGAGTCTTTTTCTGGTTTTGGTTTGGTTTGGTTTTCTTCCAAAAACTGTAGTATTTTCTAATACGTTTTAAAGAGGAGATGCTGGAAGCCTGATAAACTGGGAATTCAGTGAGTGTTTCATGTCTTGGCTCCATTTCCACTTCAGTGCTGTGTTTTGTGGGGCTTCCCAGGAGAGGTTGAGTTCTCCTTCCATTGGTGTTTTCCCCCGGTTTTACCCTCACTCTGAAATGTCACCAGCAGTGGGTGACCCAATCCACTGGATTTTCGCTTCTCCTATGTTTTCATTATTTTTTTTTATCCTGCTGCTTAAATTTCAGTTTTAATGCAAAACATCCCTCTTATGCCCCTGGTGCTGTAGAGCAGAGCCTTGTCACTGAGGAGCTTTGTGTCAGGGCTCAGTGCAATGCAGTGGGAGATGAGCTCAGTTACTGCTCACCTTCAGGTATTTCTGCCCACATTCTGGGTGCAGTAAATGAGTGTACAGGCAGCTGCCCATCCATATAGGTTGTTGTGTGGTCTGGACTCATCTACACTGATTCAATCCTTACCCCCAAGTATCTACCAATTAACTCCTCTGCCAAGCTCACAGCTTCTGCTCAAGTTACAAAATCTCTTAGTGAGAAATATCCAGGCTGCAAACACTTGATCATCTACTGTATGTCACAAATTGATTTTCATAGACTCAAAGAATATCCTGAGCTGGAAGGGACCCACAAGGATCATTGAGTCCAACTCCTGACCCTACACAACCCCAAGCTTAACGAGGCTTTTGGGTCTTTATATTAATATGCATCTCTGTTCTGTCCAAACTATTGGAGTTTCTTTTTTTAATCCATTTATATTGAGTTATTAAGAGGAACAGGCAGACAGATTCATATCTCTAAGCTTTCTTCTCTGGCCACTGCCAAATGCAGGCATTGTGTCCCTAATGTAGAAGTGCTAACTCAAAGAAGTGCATTAGTTTGTTCTCATTAAATCAAAATATTTATCATTAAAGCAGAGGAATCTGGAGTTAATCCCTGATTTAAGCGGAGGTGTTTGCTATTTACACTGGTTTAAATGTCATAAAACTTACCAGGTGCTCATATCTCCATGCTCCCAGCAAAACAGCATCACAAGGAATGACTGATTGCCCAAACCACTCATAGAATATGCAGAATTTCTTACTGTGCCAGAAGGGCAGAACAAAAGGTGAGCCAAGAGCTAAGTGGGATTAGGTGGTAAAATATTATTGCTTGCCCTGCGCCTGTGAATATGACTCATGTGGGTATGATATTCTGGAAGGGCTGAGCTTCCCAGTGCAGAACTGGAGACTGTTTTCCATGGGTGGATCTCAGAGGAAGGTTGAAGGAAGCTCAGCCACAACAGGTTGGGGTCAGACACAACCCTGTTCACCTCCAGCCCTCAGCAGAGCTTCTCTGCTGCATCAGAAATGCTTCTCCAGGTGCACCCTCAAATCTTGGGGATCCTCTGTGCTAGAGGGGAGACCTCCAGCCAGCGAGATGCCGCAGTGCAACTGGATAATTAAATAACCCTTGGGGTGTTTTGAGGGGATTTTCACAGTAGTTTCTATTTCTAAACTCCAAGCTGCTCTTAACTAATGTCCTGGCTGCTGTCTGGAAGGGAGCAAGGGAGGAAACAGCACTGAGTTCTTTGCATCAGCAGATAATACCACCCTGTAGGAACTCAGCCTCAGGATTTGTTCCCCACTTCCTGACCCCTTCTGCACTGGGAGGACGTGGACTGGGGTGCATGCAAGGCCCGTGTGTAAGGTCATGAGAGCAAACCAGAGTGTTCTGCTTCCCCCAGGGCTTTGTGAGGGTTTATGTGGCCAGTCCATGATATCACTGTGCTCACCAATCCTCTAGAGTGAGATCAGCACCCCTGCTGCTGGTACTGAAGGAGAAGTGTGAAGGACACAGCTGAGCAGAGCTCTGCATGATACCCCACAGCTGCTTCTTTCCGTTCAGTCCCTCGTAAAGGGCTGTGTTCCAGCTGGATGTCCTGCCTCTGGACACTGCAGCACGTGTCCATGGGATGTCACTGGAGCTGCTCCTGGTGGGGATGCTGGGTGAGGGACAGCAGGCTGGGCCAGCTCCATGTGCTGGCCCCAACCATGTCACTGCTTGGCCCTTCATGTTGCATGAACCAGGCAGAAAATGATTCATTAGTTCTCGCTTGGCTCCAGCTCACCGTTCAATCTGTGTGTGCCTTGGAGAACTGTGGACAGATCTGGCCTGAAACCAGGGAGCCTGGAGACAGATCGAGAAGATGGAGAAACACAAAGCAAAATATGATCCAGTAAAACAAAGGAACAGCATTTCCCAACTTCAGATTGTTAGAAAGGCTCACTTGGGATTTGGTTTGGCTGGGAGTGATGGTGAACCAGCTCCTCTCCAGCTTCAGGCCATGGGCAATGTCCTCTCCTGGCTCCAGCCATCCCCAGTGGGGCTGTAGCAGATGTTGGGGGTTCCCATGTATTGTGATTCTGATGGTGGGAAAGGTCTTCAGAGGGTGCATTTCTAGCCTGGTGATGCCCTAAAAGCCACCCTCCCCAGCCTTGCTTCTGTCTCAGGCACATTGTGGCAGCACCAACACCACTGACACCTGTGTGACCATTTCCAAATTATTTGCACATGTTGCCAGTTGCCTGGAAAGAGCTTTTTCTCCTGTTTTCTGTGATTGCATTTTGCTTCATTCATATGTGTCTCTGCTGCTTCCCCCAGGAAGGAAACACCGGGTGGGTTCAATGCTTCAAACCAGTTGGGGCAAGAGCCAGGGCTGGGACAGAGACCCCTTTGGTAGTGGGATCATCCCCCGAGTCACTGGTGACCAGGAGGGCAGCTGCTTTGCACAGCACCAGTGTCTGGGCTTCACCAAGGGTCTGCTGAGACCTCCACAGTGTACAGGGTGAGGAAGGTGGGAGTTCCAGTGTCACTGGGCTGAGGCCAGAGGTGGCTGTGGTTTCTGACCATCCTGCCTGCAAAGGGTCCAGTGCTGCAGGGATGGGCAACGCAATCCCAAGCACCTAGAGCCACCCTCGTTCTCCATGGATTGGACATGAGACTGTGGCTGTGCTCTGTCCTTTTGAAGAGTTCCTCTCATTGCCTCTCACCTCCTCTTCAGGTGTGACGGAGTTTAGATCTTCATTTTATGAATCAGGAAAGCACTGAAATTCAGTTATTTAATCACAGCGAGGAAGTTGTGGAAAGGGGAGGTCATGTTTCTGTCCTCCAAGCCCCATCCAGCCCCTTTGGTCTGAAGAGAGAGAAGTGATGCACAACAAAGGTTCCTGGTGCCTGTGGGGCTGGCATGTGGGGGATGAGACACCTCAGCCCCTACCCAGCACAGATTTGGGGTCAGGCTGGCAGCCAGGATCTGCAGGGGCAGACCAATATGGCAATTGCAATCGTGGGTGCTGGATTCCTGCCTGCACAGACACACACAGCAGCTGCAGCAGGAGCTGCTCCCAGGGATGCCTGAGCTGGCCGGGGATGCTTTGGGCAGGACAGTGCACCCCGACTCCTTGTCCCGGGGAGGGAGCAGAGCAGCTGGTGTCATGTCTGGTGTGTCCCCGTGCCTTGCTCTCTGTTCTCTGCACTGCGTTGACGCCACGCTGAGGCCGGTCCTGAGGGAGATCTCTGTCAGCTCGCAGGGCGAGCTGGGATGGAGGCTGCAGGATTTGTGTGCTGCTTCCCGGCTTTGCCAGGGGAGAAGCCGGGGATGGGCAAACACCTAAAACCTCTTGTGAGCAATCACACCCTTTGTGTTCGCCTGCAGAGACTTGAGGAGGCTCCCCAAAGGCAGGAAGGTCTTATTTTTTTTTTTCTTCAGAGGAGGTGCTGTTTACTTCGGCGGGGTTGTTGAGTGTGGGATTTTACCGTCTCTGAGCATGAGCGTCCAGCGTGGCATTGTTCCCGCAGCCCGGCTGAGCGCTGCAGGCTGTACTAAAAATAGGATGTGAACATCATCCCTCACCACCACCAATCAGTGGCACAGCACAGCGCGGGGACAAGAGCCCGCTGCCCACAGCTGCCTCTTCCCTCGGCTCCCAGGCTGCCCCAGCCCCGGACACGCTGGAGAGGGGGATGGTTCTCCAGGGAGAAAACAACAGTTTCTCATTTCGCTGCCCCCAAAACTCTGCCCCGGCTGCTTATGTTGGATAAAGCAGCAGGGAAAGGCTGCAAGTGAAAGTGAAGAGTGAGATCATTTCCAGGGGTGTAGCCAGAGGTCTTATCTCTGGTGTCAGCGAGCATATTTGGTTATGAACAAGTGGGGTGAGGTTTGCTGCTCTCGTCTGCAGGAGAGCCAGTTTTTCCAAAATGCTGCCATAACCTGGAGTCTCCAAGACCCCGTCCCCTTTCCCAGGAGCATAACTTGGAGGCCAGGTTTTGGAAATACTAGCCAGGGGGGCTTAATCTGACAGTACTCTTCTAATATGTGCTGTTAAGCATCACCGAGTTGCAGATCATTTGCAGTAGCAAAGGACAAAATCCATTTTTTTCTTTCCAAGAGGAGTAGACTCAAAACTGTTATTCCTCTACCATAATTGTTCTGTCGATACCACTTTACAGAATATTTACAAGATCTAGTAAATGCCATAAAGTACCTATAATCTTAGACAAATACAATATACAAGCCATTGCTTCAGATGCAAGAATCTTTGCTAGAAATGTAAATCAAACCTTCGCTGAGCCTCAGAATATGGGAGATAATATTTAGGTTTTATTAGGTTTCATTTCTATACCTTCTTCACTTTCCAAGATTGGGCTAGGAGTATGTGCCAAAATCCTAAGGGGGAACCTGTAATTACAAAATTCACAGCCTGTTTATGCAGGCTGATGAAACCTGAATAGATCTGACAGCTACTGCCTTCACTTCCAAACTTATGACTGTATCTCCTACCTTTGGAACACAGGGAGTTTTATCTGTTGTTCGTAGCAGGGTGATGCTGTAGTGGTTTACTGTGCAAGACAGACCCTGTAGGCATTTTTCCCTGTTGGTGAAGGTAGGAAAGGGCCACCTGCCTTTGCTGTCCCAGTGACTGAGGTGATCCACTTGCTCTCCGTTATATGTGTTGTCTGGGAAGCTGTTCCAGCCTGGGAAGGTGTTCTGGCAGGCTCAGTGGGTGCAGTGCTCTGATCTCTCCCTGATCATGTGTGTCATTTCCATAACCCTCAATGGAAGTTCAGGAATCAGCACCCCAGGAACACTCAGCAAAACCAGCCGAAGCCAAAAGAGGTCAAAGGATCCCAGAAGACCTGATGGATGTACTCAGGAAAGTGCCTTTCCATGGGCCTCTTGCTTTTGTTTCAGGCTTTTTTAAGCCTTTAAGGTTTTACTGTTTTAGGAGACCACGAGGGAAGGACAAACCCCTGGGAACTCTCCCTGACCCCCCTCCGGGCAGGAATTACAGTACTGTTAGAAAAGCAACTAAAAGCAAAGCTGCTCTTTTCTGCTAACCCCATTCTCCATGGCCTGCACCACACTGCAGCTGCCAGGGCTCTCTGCCTAGATTTTGACTAGATTTGGTGTTTGAAGACTTCCAGATGTCAGGATGCAGCCGAGAGCTGGAGCTCCATCCCTGCAGCCTCCAGCACCAGAACTGTGCTCCCGGCCCAGCTGTGAGGCGGCCACAGCATTCCAGCCCAAACAGATCTGTCTGGGGATAAAGGGACAGAATATATCCTGGGCTTTCACTGCCAAATTTGGATATTTTGCAGCTCCCATGAGAGGCAGAGCAGAGACATTTAGCTTCTTGGTTAGTACCTAGAGTGGCAGTGTAGCTCCTCCACTCTTCTTCCCAGGAAATTGGTTCCTGCAAAGCCACTTCCACGTTCAGCTGGGCACTGACCCATCCAGGTGCCCCCTCTCTAGCTTTCCCAGCAGTTTTTCCTGGAGCAAGAAGGATCCTGTCCAATTCCCATGTTGGATGCTTTTGAAAAATCCATGCAGGAATTCCAGTCGCCCCAGCTCCACCCAAACCTTACTATTCACAAGGAAATACCTTTCACTAAACCCCTTTACCCTGGGGAGCCTTTCCATGCTCAAACACAGGAAGGAAATGTTTTTTCCCCATTCCCTGGCCTTTTTCTTGCCATGCTCCAATATTGGTCTGGGGGTCCCCTTCCTGAATTACCCCCATCAGTGCCTTTCAATCCAAACCCAGCTCCACCCCCTCACCCTCCTGCTGTATCAGTACCCTGGGATGGCTCCCTGCGAGCAACAGGCTCTGCCGGGCCCCATCCACGTGCTTTATGTTCCTCCAAGTTATGTCAGAAGTAAAATAACATTATCTCATTGCATTACATCTCACCGTGCCAGGGGCTCTGTGGCTTTATGAAATGTCAGAGCAAGAGCCAAGGAAGAACTCTGTGCTGAGAGGTGAACAATGGGCATTTAAAAAAAATCACCGTTTCTTTTGTATTAACCGAATACTTTACCAGGATCCTTCTCACCCTTTTAAAACGCTAAGTTTCCTGTGGAGCAATTAACATTCCCTAAATGACAGTGGCTGCTAGTTGGATCTGTGGAAATGGATGCTGGTGGAAAGGCATATTATACTAAAAGCTTGGTTTGGTGGTTGTTTTTTTAAAGGGAGGATGTTTTCTATTAATTATCTTTTATATACTCAAACACTGTCTCCCATTACTCTTCCAAGTCGGGGACAGTGAGAGATGTGTCAGGGCTGGGGAACAACACACAAGCTGTAAGATTAATTGACACTTAGGAATCAGATTGTGATGAATAGATTTCAGGCTCCCGAGGAGATCCATCTTCTTTAGGGTGCATTTAGGGCTCGGGCTGCCTTTAATATATGCAATGAAGCATCTTTACCTTGCATATGATACTGCTGCTAACCCCATGGCATGACATCCTCGCTGTGTATGGCTGGCTGGTGATAGGATATTTTACAGTCCACCGGGTAGTGGTATCTTGCTTTTTTAGGCACTTTTTAAAGCACTAAAGCGCAGTGTACATGAATCCAGTGGCCAACAGCCTAAGGGCTTCTAAACCTCCTCAGGGGCCAAAGTTTTTCCTCTTTTCTTTCCCACTCTTCAACATAGATATATATTTCATTTCAAGTGTAAGAGACGTTGTCACCCTCAGGCAAAGTGCCCCCTCCCCAAAGTACTTTTTAATCAGGCTGTTTTCTGATGGTTCCACGCTCAAAGCCCCGCAGATGCTGCGGTGGAAGTGAATACAGGTTCATTAGCTGTACGAGCCAGGCGGGAGGGGCTGGATTCAGCCTGGGGAAGAAGGACACAGGGCATGGCTGTCAAGGAGAAGGCAGAAAAATAGGTGCCCTCGACGTGTAAATTCACATTGATTCGGAGCAATGCAGGGGTGAGCCTGCAGGGATAACGCCCGGTGGGAGGCTGGTGTGGGGCACGCCTTGGTGACCTGCCCTGGCATCCTCAGAATTTGGCCAAGGAAGGGCTTGGCTTGTCCTTTGGGATATCTTTTGTATCTTTGGAGTTGTACCCAGCCCTCCCTGAGTGTGAAACTGGGGAGAAAGGGGGAGGGAAACCATCCTGGTGCCATCTGCCTCTCTCCACAGGGACACAGCAGCTTCTCCCATCCTCTCCCAGCTCTGCTCCACACACCAATTACTTATTCCGCTGTGTACTTTCCTGTAACTACCCCTTTGAAAAACAAATAAGCGGTTGAAAACAAACACATTTAGCCAGCCGTTTACATGGCACTTGACAAACACAGATTACGGAGTGTTCCTGCCCCCAAAGACTTTACAGTCTGAGGAAGGCAACACAAACATAAACCAGCAGATCCTGGGAGGAAGAGCTGAGGCAGCTGATGATGATGTGCCTGAAGGAGGGAGGATGGGAAGGGAGAGGAGAGGTTCCTCCTGGCATTTGGGAAATGCCGGAATGGAGACCATGTGTAGCTCTGCCAGCCCGGTGAGCAATACTGGCTCCCTCAGCACCAGCTCCTCACCCCGGCTGTGCCTCAGCAGCTTTAAAGCACTTCGGCTTTGAGGCATTTTTAATTGTTTGTTCGGATATTTTCAAGTGTGCGAAGATGATTTGACTTTCTTGCGTCCTTGCCCTCCAAGGGACACACCAGCATCCTTCCCTGCCCTGCAGAGGGGACGAGGATAGAACAGAAACCTGGTGGCTTGGAGAAACAGAGGGCAGGAAATGCCCAGGAGAGACAGCAGAGGAGGCTGGAAAAGCAGCCTCTCGGCACTCGCCGTGCAAACCCAAGGGGGTCTCTCCACACGCAGGGATTGCTGCTGAAAGGGGATGTTGCATCCCCAGCATATATTTTCTTTTTTAATAACGTTGTGCTTTAAAATCCAGCGGTGACAAAGAGGGAGGAGAAGGGGATAGAGCATTTCAGCATTAACACTGCTCTTCTGTTCGTAATAACATGGTGGTACTTTTAGGAGTGTCTCGGAGCTTAAGGGGTGAAAGGTGAAGTTATCTTTCAAGAACAGCACTAACACTACAGAGCTACTTAATGCGAGCTGGGAATAATACGGGGCCGCGAGTTTAACCGGACAATGTTGTACTGGGCTGGTTTCATCCTGCCTGCGTTGGATTGTAGTGTTTTCCCATTGAGTCAGGGGTTTAGAGGGTTTTTTTCCCCCTCCCTTTCTTCCCTTCTCTCCCTCCCCCCTTTGCTTAGACCCAATTAGCATCTCTGCTGCTTGGCTGATGCAGCCGTGGCTCCTGCTGCTGCCAGGAGAAGCGCTGGGCTCTCTCCTGCAGCGGTGGCTGGGGTTGCAGGCCCTTCTGCCAGCTCCGGGAGTGCCAGTGTGGATGCCCAGAGCTTGCCTGGGAGGTGTGTGCCCGCATCATTCACACTCGTGCTGCATCTTTTCCTCTCCCAGCAGCTGTGCTGTGAGAGGAGAGCAGAGGCAATTCCTGCTGCAAGGGCTTTGGTACAGGAGGGAAGTTCTGCAAGGCTTTCCCTGTTTATCATTTTTGCCCTGTTTACCACGGCATGGAGCACAGAGTGCCTCCAGCCCTGCACTGTGCAGGTCTCCTCCCCTCTCCCTCAGCCCAGGTGAGGCTGCTGGCTGTGAGCAGACCCTTCCAGAGGTGTCTGGGAGTGCTGCTCTGGGCAGGGATCTGGGATTTTGCCCTTCTCCCTCACTCTAGAGGATTTATCTGTATCATCCATTGCTGTCTTGGCAGACTGAGCAGGTGCTTTTGTAAGGAGCTTCATGTTTCTTAGGGCTGGGGCAAGTCAAAATCTTGAGTGTATTTCCGTCTCTCTGCCTTGGGCATGAAACAAGTGAAGGAAAAGCCCAGTGATGCTGCCTCCCTTTTACAATACTCCTTTTCTCATTTTTATTTAGCACCTGGCCAGCACAGGGCAGGTTGTAGGAAGCACCATGCTGTGGAGTGGTATTTGTTGAGATGGATGAGGCTTTCCATGAAAAACAAGGGCTCATTTTTCAAACCTCAGGCCATATTTAAATCTGAAGGCTCTGGGCAGTGGAAAACAAGCTGCTCCTTGAGCTGGAGCTTGCCACAGACGTCGAAATTTCCTTGGTTGGTGCCAGCATTTGGCAAAGCAGATTGGCCATGGCTGGGAGGGATGAGGGATGGTGGGGAATGATGGTCAGTGTGTCATGAAAGCATGAGCAAGGATTCACATCTTTACACTTGTTTTACCCTACAAAATCCTAGAGATCCCATTTCTGTAGCTTTTCTATGTTATTCTCAGACTGGCTCCTACAGAAGTGTGGCTTAGGTGATTCACTCCTTGTGCTCAGCTTGACTGGTTGTCAAGCCTGACCTACTCCCTGCTCAGCTCAGGGTTTTGCTCCACTGGGATGTGATTGAAGGAGTTGGATCTCAGTGATTTTAACAACACGTTTCATAAAAGTTGGTGAGCAGGTAGAGGAAAGGGACTTGAACAGTAGAAGACTCCACTGAGCAGGGCTGCAGGGTGGGTTCTGGTGGTGTGAAACATCAGAGGACCCAGCTGGGGAAGGAGATCTTAAGCCCAAGCAGAAAATACAGCCAGGTTATGAAATATTAGGCACCAGAGAATCTGTTCCTGACTAAGGTTTCTCTAAGTGCAGTGACTGATGGCTGGAAAAGGATGGTCTCAGAAGCTTCTGCTGTGGTCAGGACATTCACATCTGTCTCCCTTCTGGATTCTTTAGTGTCTGCTGAGGGGTCTAACCCACAATCTGCCTGGGATAAAATGCCAGGCAATGAGACATGACGCATAGGAAATCAGGCTCCATTAGTCCTGCTCCTGGAGGAATTACTTTCCTGTGCCAGTGGGATAATGTATGTTCAGCAGGTGACCACCACCTTGGGACCCGTCTTGGCCGGTCTTCAAGCACAGCCCTCTGTCCTGTGATCCAGATGTGACCCAACACACACGGTGAGACAGTCCTGGGACTTCTGGACGGGCTGTAAAACCAAGAGTGCTGAGAGAAAAAGCAGTTGGCACAACTTTCAGTGTCCTGGAGCAGCAAGGAAGGTGTTGGCTGATTTACTGCTCAGCAGTTTGGCTTTGTATGCTTTGAAACCACCTCCTTCCCCTTGTTCTGTTGGCTTCTTCAAAAGAAAACCAGACCAAACACTGGGAAGGTACCAAGCTGCGATCCCAGGGTGTGGACAGCATCAGTGGGCTGAGTTTTACTGGAAAGCTGGGGGTTTGCCTCTTCAGACTCTCTGTGCTAGAAAGCAGGGTAGCCAGACAAATATTTGTTCACTGACTCCCTTCTTCCTCTTCACTGCACAGCAGGGATTGTGTGGTTTTGATTTCAGTGTATTTTGGGAACGCGCCTTTCCCACTGGCACCCTGCAGCAGCATCCCAAAGCTGAGAGGTTGTGAGCAGTCAAACTGCTCTATTGCATGGAACTAAAAGCAAAGTGCTGGAGGAGGAACAGCTGCAGTCAGCTGGAAAGGTCCCCCAGAGCAGCCAGGCTGCAGTGGTAGGATATGGCTCCCAGGTGGAAGTAATGAAGGAGAATATCATGGAGTTTTAAAGCTTTGAGCCTCCACTCGCTGCAAGAGGAGCACATGGCAGACTTGCAGAACAGCCTTCTGCCACCTCCTCTTGCCCAGCTTATAGATATTCCCCTCCTGCCCACTGCCAGGAGTAAATTTCTGCAGTGACAGCTAAGGAATCTGTTTGGGATGAAACTGCCCTGAAGGAAGCACAAAACCCACACAGCATCAGTGTCCACGGGGTGGGGATGTCCAGTGTGCCTTCCTGCAGCATCGGTGATACCCTGCAAGGTTTCTTTGTTTCTTGGGGCCAGTACAGAAATACCACCCCTGTTCCTCACCAGAATGTCTTTGTCAGCATGATGGGGTGCTTAGCCAGAGGCTCATGATCAGACCCATTTTCTCCTTGTCTGCCTGTGCCTCGGGATTTTCAAAAGCCCCAGGGCTCAGCCTTGCTCTGAGCTGTGGTGTCCCCTTGGTGCAATAAATGCCATCAAAAAAGAGACGTGGGTTTGGGAAGAGGCTCTGGCTGCTCCTGCTCCCAGGTGATGCTGCAATGGAAGCAGGATCCTCATGTCCTCACAGAGCTCGAGGGGATGGGCAGCTTTTGCAAGGAGGAGGAAGAGACTTTGGCTCTTGTGCCTGATGCTGCTGAGAGATATCAAATCTCCTCACACAGCTGCGGTTTGGATAATCCCTCTGATGCTTCCTCCTACCTGCAGCTGGCTTTTAATGAGCCGAGGCAACAGCAAACTACATAATGAAGGACAAAGTCTAATTGAGGCTTGATCTTTATGTTGCCAGACTGTGTTTTGTGGCTGTGAATCCCATGCCAGGCTACGCCTCCCTCTGCCTCATCTGCTTGTCCTTGCCGATGGGATGAGATGAGATGCTGCCTCAGGAGGGCCCGTGGCAGCGCTGAGCAGCTTAAGGCAGATTAGGATCTTAATTCTTCAGAGAATGATCTTCTGATCTCTTTCCCTCCCTGCCAGTCAGCAGCAGCTCTGCAGCCCCACAGCTCAGCTTTCCACCTTGGAGAGGAGATGACGGCAGAGATGTGCTGGCAGGGGAGCCCAGAAATCCATGGGTTGAGATGCACATCAGAAATGAAAGTCATGTCCCCAGATCCAAAGGTCCTCGAGTGCCATGCAGTGTTGCTGACCCTCAGCTGTGAGTCAGAGGTGGTGGAGGGTGGACTTTGCCATCCCAGCAGGACACCAGCCTGGCTGAGTTACCCTCCTCCCCCAGCCTGCTGGTCAACCATGCTGCTCCTCCATTTTTGGGGGTGCCTTACATATCAAGGACAAGCAGAAGGATCAGGCCTTTGGCCAAGGAATGAGTGCCTGGGATTACAGGCGAGAGCTGGGAGTTTCCCCTGTGTGCAGCAGCTCTCTCTGGTGGCCTCTGAACACTGTGGAGCTCAACGGAGCAAAACTGCCACACACGGAAATAGGAAAATTGCAGATACTGTGGAGACAGGGGAGGGCAACTCAATTAAAAGGATTTTGATGGAAAAAGGTATCTGGAAGAAGTTTTGGTGAGCAAATGCAGCATGAAGTGCTCTGTAGGAAGATCCCAGCAGATGGCTGGGATGTTGCTATTCATATCCCTGGATGGGGACTGGCTGGCTTTGGCCAGTGGCTCTCCCCAGCCCCTTCCATGTCTTTCCATCTCTTGTCTTATACATGTCCAGCCCTGACTGTGAAGGGCCTTTACTTTAATATCTTGTATCTAATGAGGAAAATGGTACAGGCAGCTGTACTGAACACGTGACACCTTCCAAATGATGTTTTCGTGTTGAGCTCATGACAAGTGCAGATGATCCTGGCATGTAAACCCAGTGAGCAGTGTTTTGGATATGGGCAGAGGGATCCCATCTCTAGGAGCACAAGTCTGATGAGGAGCAGCTGAGGGAGCTGGAGGAGCCTCAGCCTGGAGAAAAGGAGGCTCAGGAGGGACCTTCTCACTCTCTGCAGTGCCCTGAAAGGAGGTTGTAGACAGAAGTCAATCTCCTCTGCCATGGAAAAGGGATAAGGCAAGAGGAAACCACCAGGGGATGTTTAGATTGGAGAGTAGGAAACCTTTCTTTACCAAAACGGTGGTCAGGCACTGGAACAGGCTGCCCAGGGAAGTGGTGGAGTCACTGTTCCCAAAGGGATTTTAAAAGACATGTGGATGTGATGCTTAGAGACGTGGTGGTGGACTTGTCAGTGCTGGGTTAATGCTTGGACTCAGTGATCTTAGAGGTCCTTTCCAACCTTAATGATTCTATGAGATTTTTTTCCCCCCTTGTTTCTGAGCCACAGACCAGCATACTGGTATCTGTGTAATCCCACTGTGGACCCAGAGAGGTTTGGGGTTGAGAGGGCAGAGGGCTGAGATGACATTTAAAGCTGTCCCCAGCTGCTCAAGGGATGTGAACATCATTCCTGTGTCCTGGCAGCTTGCTGGGTCCTCGCCGTGAACCCAAAGCAAAATAAACAGGCTGCTTAGCCCATCCCTCTCCTGCTTGGATCACAACTTTTGATTTTGTCATAAAGCTGCTTGACTTGATTGAGAGCACCATAATAATGATACTTACAGAGGAGGTTTCATCCAGCCATCTGAAATTGAGGTCCAACGATCCCCATTAATGAGCCTTTTATTGCGCCCATCTGGCTGCTGCAGGAATGTTCCTGTCGCTGAGGCTCGAGCTGGACCTTGCTGGCACATGGCTGCACCTCATTTACTCTCGATGGCCCTGCAGGGCCCCAAAAACCTCTGAAGCTTGGGGGCTGCACGACCTAAGCATTAGGTCTTTGTCTCCCTTTGTGGAGCTCCTAGTGGGAGGCAGACTTACAAGGTGGAAATTACTCCCGGGACTTCCCCAGGGGAGGATGCTGTGGGTGTTACTGCCATTGCTCTGCTTGGATTAACATGTATTTAAAAAACAGAAGAGGGAAAAAAAAATCTTGTCACTGCTGGTAACTTGCAGGCATCCTCACTCTCCTTACAAGCTGGCAGCAGCAAGGCTGGGTTTAATTTCAAGGCTACTGGGCTGGATTTTTGAGACTTCAATGAATCTCCTTTGTTTTATAAACTATCCAGGGTTCTTTTGTATTCCTGCTACTAGTTCTCTCAGCTTCCCGGGGTCTGCACACAAAGAAAGTATCTCCTGTTCACCAAATTTATTTTTTAAAATTCCTTTAATCTTCCTCCTCCACGGTGGGGTGGCATCTCAGTGTGTGTCACCTCTCTGGGGACACAGGTGCCACCCTGGCAGGGTCCCACATGCTGTCAAGGACCCAAAATACAGCTGTCAGGTGTAGTGAGGTGGATGGAGAGCAGAATGGGTGCTGCTGTGGGGGGTCAGCTGTCAGTAGGCAAAAGTGTAAACTTGAGAGTGCTGCTGAGGAGAAAGCAAAAAAAGAGAAAAAAAGCAAAGGGAGGCAGAAATGGCTTTTCTTTGCTGAACATGTTGTTTGATTGGAGGCTGAGGGAGATGCTGGAGATGGTTCCTGTTCCCCCACAGCACCTTGGGTGCAGCAGCACTGGGGCTTTGAGTCCCTGCTCAGCCACAGCAGCTCTGGCAAACGCTGAATTTTGCAGTTCCCCCAGCAGCTCCTGGCCCAGGCTGGCACTGTGGTGTGGTATGTCCATCCATCCACTCTATCTTCTGAGCTCATATCTTCTGGTACTTGAGAGTTCCCGTGGTATCTGGGCGAGGGATCAGTTTTGCACTTTCACAAGCCTTGGAGTTGTGTTGATCGTGAGTCATTTGCAAAAAAGCCCCAAACACCCTTGTGCTCTGAGTGGTTTCTGAGCACAGCTGGCTCCTCGGGCACTGCCATCCTCCCATCTCTCCTCTCCATTTCTCCTGGGGCTGCTGGGCCCAAACCGAAGCTGGGTGAAGCCCATGGAGAGGCTCCTTGTCACAGTATTTGCCTTGGCCCCTTTGCAAAGAGAAGTCTGGACCAAGCTGAGGTTGCCTGACAGGCAGTCACTGGGGTCCTGCACAGGTCAGGGATCTGGAGCAAATGCTTTGGAAAAGCCCATTTTCACTCCTCAGGTTGTATTCTTTCCCTGCCCTGCCCTGTCCTTGAGGGATTGCAGGGTAAACTCAAACTCACTCCCTCTAGGATCAGGGTGCTCCATAACCTGGATCCAACTGGCAGTGAGGACACCACAGAGCAGAGGGTAACACAGAGGCTGCTGAGACACTTCTGCTGCTGATACACACAAAACCTGCCAATTCCCCACCAGACACAGGACACACAGACTATAATGTGCAGCATCTCTCAGATGACCACGCTCCTGGCTGGCATCTTTGCTCAGACTGTACCTGCCACTGTGACAGCCTGATGGCCATGTGGCATTATAATAGGATTTGCTCCATGTCTATAAACTGTTATCCTAAATATCATCCCAAATCCTTTGATGCCCACTGACAACCTGTCTCTTTAAATCTTTTCCCCCCTCCTGAATAAAGCAGCGTGCTCTGAAATCATTGGGAATTCCACGTATCCACCATATAATTGGATTATATTTTATATGTCTCCTAAAATAATGATATAGTTACATCTTATTCTAACAATGAAGCGACTCAGACCGGAGCAGGGGCTGTGTGTTATAAATAATGCTGCCAAGCTGGTTGGGATTATCAGCAAAAGAACTTGTTAGCCTCTTGGAGAGCAGATGCTTAATTAGGGCTGGGTGACACAGATGGGTGCCTAATAAGGGGGAAAGACCCATTTTGGTCTTTGAAAAGTACTGGGATCAGTTGGGATGGCTTTTGCCACCTTATACTTAATTACTTGCCCAGCAACTTCTCCTCTAGCCTCCAGTTAGGAGCCCTAGGTCCAACTCCATCATCGTCTCCTATGATGAGTATTAGGTATTAGGTAAGATGAATGTCAGGTTGAGATACTGCATTTTGTGTTTCCAGAGGGCTGATAATGTTTTCAGAATAACTTTCCCAAAGGCCACATGCAGGGGATTAGGGTTGGGTCATGACAGAGTTGAAAGGATCCCTGTGGGAGTGGAAAGGGAATGCATTTGAAGACTAAACGAGGCACTTTCTTTAATCCAGTTTGGTTATTCCTATAGAGAATGGCTACAAGAAGCAAAGTTATAATCTTGCCAAAATTTGAGGTGCTTGGTGATAGAATTGGGGGTGTTGACATGATGTTGGAAGACAGGGCTTGTGACATTTCAGATGCATAATCCATATTTCTGCCTCTTCAAATTCAGTTTGGGACTCTAGTTTCAGGTTACCTGCCAAGGGTGGAAAAATTTTGTGGTGTCTGGGGCCATTAATGGTTGATTTCCCTCAGTGAGGCATCCTCCCTCCATTGTGCCCCCTGTTCCCACTTTTGCTTGCTGGGCAGGATCAGGCCTCAGCACGGGGTCCCCCAGTTGGGACACTGGTGGCCTGGGCTCCAGAACCTCATGATACTCCCATCAGTGGGGTGGAGGTTGCTCTGCACCTCCGAAAACCAAACTCCTTTTCTCCTGGGATGACTCCAAATGGAGGAAGTCAAAACTCAGGGTGTAGCTCTGGAAATGGTGGTCCTTGTACGTGCTTGGGATCCTGATGTTTCAACCATCCAGCATCCCAAATGTTTTCCCCTAGACCTGGAAGCTCAGAGTGGCTTTGTATGGCTGTTTGCACTGGGGTGAGGACCCCAAATTAGGTGCCTTCAATAAATGCTGTGAACAAATACCTGCAGAGAAAGCCCTTCCCTCTGACATCCATCCTGCTTTATGTCAGGAGGGACCAAATGGGTGAGGCAGACAAATGAAGACTGGTAGGATGAGAGGTGTGAAGTGACAGCAGGGTGACAAAGTGTTTTGTAGGAGCAGCCTGGCCTGGCCATACCAGAGGAGAGCAGGGGGATGGAGCTCTGTCCTCAGCCCAAATAACTCAGCTTTTCACCATTTTGGTTGGGACCTTCTTAGAGCCACAAATGCTACTCTATTCCAGTCCACTTTGCTCAGAAATAGAGTAAAACTTTCCTCTTTTACAGATAAATTTGTGCTTAAATCCTTCATAAAGCTCTGCAGAATCTAGAGCATGTAATGTCAGTATTTTGGAAAATATTATCACAGGTCTTCCTGCCTTTTATGGAACAACTTGACAACTCTGATTATCTGTGCAAGGGTGTAAATTTTACCCAGACCTTGATTGAGAGGCAAAGAGTGACTTTTGGCTCTCTAGTGAGCAATTTGGAAGCACAGAAATAAAATCCTCAAAGCACTTTTATCTGTATGTGTTTCAAAACTGGGGCTTTTGGAATCACAATAAAATAAAATCAAAACATTTTTTCGGGAGTTTGTAGTACAAATTACCCTATTAAAAAGTACCCTGCTTATACAAGTTTAAAAAGAAAGACATCACCGATTTGAGGGAAGAAGTGGGGAAAGTATTCAGCAGTGAGTGATCTTCACTGAATACATTTTCTCTGGCTCATTGTAACTGCTGGAACTTATCAAAAGAAATTGTTATTTTGATCATAAATGTAGTGGGTGGCAGGATTTTCTTGGCATTTATTTGGCTTTAAGATGAACAAAATTTTCCAGTGCGGGGAAAAAAAAACAAAACCAAAAGCCCCAAAACAGAAAGGTGGATAATTAGCATGCAGCAGTTAATGGAGAATTTCAAAGTAAATGAGCAGCGCTCATCCCTTCATTCTGAACGGTATTTGTATCAGCTGAACATATTTTCCCTTTCTGAAAATGAATTTTCCTACCTAATTCTCACTTTGGAAGAACACTCACTGTGTTCTTCCCAGTGAATCCCGCAGATACACCTGGCTGGTCACTTTGTCTCTCAGGATGATGCTCTGTAGGGTTGTTTTGCAGAACCAAGGGCTGGGTAACTCCCAGCCAGGCTAAGGGGATGCTCAGTTTGCCCAGGCGCTGATGCTTTAGCAGCTTCACGTGCCTTTTGCCGCACTAAACCCACCGAATAAGGTCGTTTCCGTGCCAAAATGATCATATAAAATCGTTGCTTAGTAAATCAGGGGCATTTTACAAAGCTAGGTTTGGCAGATCAGTTTTGTTTCCTGTGGCTAATGCATGACAAGGAGGAAATTCAGTTTTTATGTCCCTGAAAAGCCCCATTATCTTACAGACTTTGGGTCTGGAGAGAGTGGTTTCTTTGATGGCCTTGCGGTGAGGGTCGCTTTGCATCTGTATTCAGACCCATCTGTCTCTTCGGATGGAGATTTTCTATTCATTGTCCCCCCCGAAGACCCGTGCTCTGGAGCTGATAGCTCGGGTCCTTCTCAAACACAGCCCCCCACCAAGGGCTGACTCCAGCCTTTGTTGTGGACTTGCTTGGCATTGGGAACACAATGGCCCAAATGGGCCTCTTTACCCTGCGAGCTACACGCTGAACTGCCCTTTGGGCTTTTGAAAAGCCTCTTTATCTTCAAACAGCCTGATTTCCTCTGCCCCACGGTCCTCCCCCCATGGCACCTACAAGGACAAGCGGGCGGAACAGGGTCATCAACTCTCGCTCAGCCCCGGGGCTGGTCGCCTTTATGCTGTTGACTTTTCAGTGTATAAATAGCAGGACAATGGAGTCGGAGTTATTTTTATCTATCGCCCTTTTACATCACAAGAGAGTCTGGGAGCACAATAGGGGCTGGTCTCATTGGAGAAGTGGAAATTTCAGGGCTGGCCCTGCTCAGATGGGCTCCTTGGCTCTTTGCATCAGGGCTGTGATGGGAAAAGGGGGACTTTGGGGCTGTGCCGCAGAATGGAAGCTGTAATTGGCATTAAAAAGCCTCCCAAGGTGGTACTGCTGGGCATTAAAAACCATATTGTCTTTAAGCATGGGAATGATTAAATCTACGCTATCTATGTTTTTCTTCCTGAGGTATCTTGGGTGGAGAAAGAGTGAAACCTCTGTAGTAAATGCTGAATGCTCTGGCAAATAAGCCCTACCTATTTCCTATATTTGCTGGCAGTCACGAGTGCTTAAAATCATGGATTGTCTTATCAGCTCAAACCCAAATGGTGCAAATATTATCACCAAGACACAGGAGGCCTACCTGAGAATCTGGGCCACCCCGTTCAGGGAGTCACCCATGTAGCAGGACCCCCCTGGGCACACCGAAATCTGCTTTCTCTGGAATCACATCTGGCTAGGCTGCAGGACAACACCTGCACCAGCTCCAGACCCTCCAGCAGAAACCCCTCCTGGGAAGGCAGAGGGATAACCTGCCTTTGAAAGGATTCAGCCAGGGCCATCTCTGTAACCAGTCTGTGGACAGCTTTCCTGCTTGGGATGAGGGAGCCTGAGGCTTGATTCCCAGCTCACCTGGGGGAAGTGCCCTGGGCTTTGCTGGGCGCTCACGTTAGTGGAAACACAGGGATGACCCTGAGAGCAGAGACCAGAGACCCAGGGCTGTGGTTGCTCCTGTGAGCCCGGCAGGTCTGCAGGTCCCCTCCTCCTCCATCCATCAGTGAGGTGAATGTGGCTGCAGGACACGGCTGCAGGAGGGATTTTGTACCTCACTGTCAGGGTAAAGGTACAACTGAACTGAGTCTCCACTTGGGAGTTAAATTCTCTGTGTTACACACATCCTTAGTCCCCTCCCTCTCTCTTCCAACCCAAATGCTGCAAAGCTTTATCCTGATGGGCTCTTGCTTTTTGAGACCCTCCTTGCTGGCACCAGCGGGGCTGAGTTGCCTCTTCTGCTGATCTCCATGGCAGCCCAGTCCCAGCAGGGTGTGGGAGGGAGCTCAGTTGCATCCGTGGGGCTGCGTGGAGGAGGAGGACACAGCACAACAGGCATGGTCCCTGCAGGGCTGCTGGAGGACAGGCTTAGTCTCCTGATCTTGTTCCCCAGGCATGGGCAGAGTTCCTCTGACTGTAAAGCATCCAGGAGGCTGATGTGTCCCTCCAGCTGATCCTGAACACAAAAATTGTGTTTGATGGCAAGGAAAAAAAACCTCAACCAAACAAAAAACCAACTGAAAACCCCCAAACTTAAACTTGTCAGGGTAGGTCTAGGAAAAATGTTCCTGTAGTCCTATAAGGACTGCCCCAGGTGCTCTGAGCAGAGAAGCTGCTGTCCCTCTGCCCCACATCCCCAGTGCTCCTGAGCTATGTCCCTGGGCCAGGGCTCCTTCAGGGAGCTCAGCTGTTGGAACAGCTTCGAGGGGAAAAGGTTGTTTCAATCCACCTGGAGTTTTTTTATAGAATTACACTGAGCTCAGCAAAATTTATGTCAAAACGGTTGGCAAAACTTTTCTCTGAAGGGAGGAGGAACAACATCTGTTCTGACATTCTTAGCCCACTCCAGATTTTTTTCTCTACGATCAGATTTTTAATATATTACAGTCATGTTTAAAAAGCTTACAGAGACTCTCATTAGCAATACTAATTGCTCTTTTCTCTCCCCTCTAGTTTTATATTTTGTTTTTTTTACATTTTGTTTTACACAAAAAAATTGCAACGTTGGCTTTTGCCTCAGTATGAGCACTTTTATGGCACAGAGAAGCACCTTCCTGACCAGCTCAGCTGATCCTGCTGGGTTACTCCTGCTTTACTTGGAATAAATAGGAAAAAAAAATCAGGCCTTTGGTATCTAAAACAAAATGTAAAACCACAGAACCTTCCTGGGTCATTAAAAATGTCAAGTATCTGTTGACTCCTGAAGTATTTCCTTGCTGTTAGAGAATACTGGGGCTACTGCAGTGCATCCTTTCAGCTGCTGAATCGCGTGGGCAGGGATCCTGCAGCCAGGGTGTTATCACACCCACACTGTGCAGTGGGTCACTTGCTGGTGTCTTTCTCCCTCCTCTCCACTTTGTGCCATGTCCTCTGTGAGCTCAGGCACCAGCCCTGCTGATTCCCCAGCTCTCAGGGAGCTGCAGAGCACCACCTGACCCAACACAGGAGGAGAGGCAGGTACCTCGGTGTCCTCTCTGTCTCAGCCTCCCAAAAGGCTCCTGCATGAGCAGCAACCCAGGAGAGACAATCAGGATTTCATATCAGGAGGCTGAAAACATGAGCTGGGCTTTCTCATGCCATGAAACTGCACTTTCCCAGAAGATCCCCCTCTTTCACAGCTGTCTGGGTGTTGCAACAGCACCTGTGCCAACCAAATTTCTGATTATGCTTTCAAGGACGTTTTCATTTTCGTCATCTCTGGGATCCACTGCCAGAACTCCTGCTAATGCCTCTGATTGCCAGATGAGCATCGCCCTGTGCTTTCATTGCTCTCCGAAAATAACATCTTAAACCACATTATGCTGAAGCTGCTCTTCAGCAGCTTCTCGAATGCCACCGAGCCAGTCTGTTCTGAAGCAATGGGGTGGTGACACAGAGCCTGGGTGCTGCTGTTATGCCAAAAGGGCTGTCCTGGCAGGGTGGATCCCAGCTCCAGGGCTGCTGACAGGGGTGAGATCCGCCCTGATAGAGGAGTCCTCCCTCATGTGAAGTGTTTGGCCCCATGAGGTGCTCAGCTCAAAGGTGAGAGGCTCAGGTGTGAGCAGCTTGTGTGCTGGAACAGGGGTGTTACCAAGTCCTGTGTCTATGTGATTATGGGCATTTCTGAGGATCATCCCACATGAATTGCTTTGATGGGGGGTGAACTTGGCTCTTGGTGGTCCCCATTTTGGTACTCTGATCCAGCTGCTGGTTTCCAACACCCCAAATGGAGTAAGGGAGGTGATATGGTTTTCCAAGCTGAAATTGCTCTGACAGGTTTTGCAACCACAAAGGTTCAGTCTCCATGGAACACAGTAAATGCTGGGGGAGTAGCACTTTTCTGCTGGTGCAGGTGGGATGCCCATAGAAGGGAGATCCCTGGCACTGTGGTTGCCCCAGGACACTTTCCCCAGCCCCAGCACATGGGGCTGGGTGTCCAGGACAACCATCCACACATCCCTGCTCCCACCTCATCCAGTGTCCAAGCCCCCTTTTAGCAGACTCCACCACTGAGGAACATCATCATAAGCATTTGCACAGACCTTAAGTTAGCTTGCAAGGAGTGTCCTGGCAGAGCAGAGGTCTGGAGAGATGCAAAGTTAATATATAATCAAACAGACAAGATCAAGTGAACTGCATATGCTTTCCCTTGCATCCTTCTCTGCAGTAGTTCCGAGATTTAATTATCAGCTCTAAAGCACTTAAAGATTTTCAGGTGGAAACTGCTACATAGAGGAAGGAGCGAGTACAAAAGCAGCCTACATAATTAAGTGCTGCTTTTTTAATTTAATTTTCTCCTTCATTTGATCCTCTTCTGGAATCTTGAAAGTAACAGTCTCAGCTACCAGCTGTGTCCTTTTACATTCGTGTTGCATTCACATGATGATCACAACAAGAGGGGAAAACAATAGTTCAGGAGATCTGTGTGATGGTGCCTTTGAGAGATGGGGTCTGTGCTGTGGTGGTGTAAAGGTGAAGGTGCCCACTCTGGTTTTGGGGGGGCACTCACCTTCTGAAGCAAGACCATGAAGCAAGACCCCTTAGCTGCAAAACTGGGATTTTGGAAGGTACCAGGAATTTCACATACCAGAGCAATGAAAGGGTTTGCCAATAAAATACAATAAATAATTTGCATTCTGCAATCCAGATGAGAGCTGTAAAGAGAAAATACAAACAGGCTAAGCTATAAATTACTGCTGTTCCTCTCTTCCTTCTCTCCCTATTCCCTTGGAAATTAGCCAGTTGCTCTCTGGAATCACTAATTCGTACAAGCTGCCCGTGCCAGTCTAGCATCAGAGAAACAAGGAGGTTTATTTAGTATTTGTTTCTTTATTTAGTATTGTTTCTTTGACTGTCCTTTCTTTCCAAATATTTTTAAACGAAAAAAACCAACAAACATTCCGAGAGACAGTGAGATTTCCTCGCATGGCACTTCTTTCACAATCCCAGACCCACTTGTATGGAAAAATGAGAGTGTTATAGATTGGCCTATCGTGATTATTTGGCAGCAACCATCATGAGATAAGAAAAGGGAGCTGGGGTGATGCTTGGGTGCTTACAAACCTGCTCTTGAGAGTGTTTCTGAAACAGTGCATTAGGACACCATATATCCTGCCTGGTACCTGGGTTCTCTCAGGTCCTCTTCAGAGAGGCACTGTGGACTTTGGCAGTGACAGGGAGCTCCATTTTGGTTCAGTTGAGATTTATATGACTTGGGGTTTGTTTTTTAATGATCCATCCTGAAGAAGAGGTGTAATTTTGAAATGGATGTGATGCTGCTGCATTGAGCAGACACACCAGTGGGCTGGGTTTTGCAGTGCCAATCTAATATCAGCAGATGGGGCAGTGGGAGGTTGGAAAGGTTCTGAATGTTTGTCAGTCCTGTTTTTCCACCTCTCTGGGTATGGTGGGTTTTGGTGGGAAGGGAACTGGAAGTAACCAAGTACCAGGAAATGGTGCTTTTCCCATTTTATAGAATCACAGAATGGTTTGGGTCGGGAGGGACCTTAAGAGACCAGCTAGTTCCAACCCTCCCTGCAAGTCCAGAGGAGGGGCCACCAGGATGATTAGAGGGATGGAGCACAGGAATTAAAAACTTCCCACTGGAACTAAAAATACCAGAACTCACAGATGAGAAAGGCAATTCTGGAGGGATGTCCCTGGGTGCGAATCCTTCCAGGCCTCCTCTCATCCCTCTTCAGGGTAGAGAGATCTGAATACATGAACATTATCACATAATGGTTTCTCAGGGGTATGAGGCCATTAGAGTTGAATGCAGAGAATTAGTATTAATTAAGAGTAATAAGAGAGAAGAATGGGCTGAAGAAAGGCGGAGGACAGGCTGGATTTTCTGCTGATTCCATTTGTAACAACACAGTTTCTGCAGCTCCAGTGTAGGTCTTGCACCTGAACTATGTCTCCAGCTGTGGCTCCTCTGACAAACACGAGGGTCATCACATCACATCAGACCTGTGGGAGGTGAAACCACCCAGGTTCCCTCCATCCATTTTGTGCATTCCAGCTAAATATTGCTTCCCAACTGTGATAATGGATACATCAGTCTTCAGTGGAATTAACAGCACGGTGATTGGTTTAATTCAAGAATACTGGAAGTCACTGGAATGCTTTGGCTCCAGGTTTTGTGTTGCTTAAGATGAGCCCGTGCACATGGCAGTGTGCTCCAAAATGCCCCCCATTTCACCCATCTCACTGTCTCCAAGGCAGGTTTCAAGCTGCCACTCCCCACCCCAGATGCTGTAGGGATGGGGAGACACAGGCTCAGGGCTTCCCTGAAGCTGCTCTGGGGGCTGGAGGAATGCTGCCTAGGAAAAAGAGGAAAGCTTGTTCTTTCAGGCAGTACAGTCTGAAGGTTAATGTTGCGTTTTGCCAATCACAAAAAGCCTCAGAGGAGAGATTTGTGTGGCTGCAGCTTTCCCATCGGATGGCTCAGCATTGCACAGGGCCAAACTTACCTGTGCAGACACAGAGGGGCACGTGTGTCCCTCTGATCATTTCTGAGAAGATGTAAAGTCATTCTGATGATGGGGGGTTTCCTCCTCTCTTCTTCTTCTTTTTTCTTTTCCCTTGTGCTGTGAAATACAGAGATCTGGGATTGTGTCCATATGGAATTGAAACCTGCTGGGAGATGGAGGGGAGGGGAGCGGGTCTTGCTGGAAGCCCAGACCTGCTCTGGCAGCTCCAGGCTGGCACAGAACAGATCCCCCCCTTGGCCATCCCTGTCCTCCTTGGAGCTAAGGGGGAACACACTTTTCCCCCCACGGCTCCCATTTCCTGAATTTATTTGTGCTTTTTTTTTTTTTTAAAAAAAAAAAAAAAAGCTGAGATCCACAGGATTAGAAAATGGCTCTTCTCTCCTTTTTTCCTCCTTCTCCTCTCTCAACTCGCTGAGCCAGCTGGGGCAATGCCACAATTCAAGGCGTCTCCAGACAGAATCCAGCTCGCTGCCTTGTGATCTGCATGTCAAGGTGAAACTGCAATAAGATAATAATGTCAGTATCCCCAGAAGGCAGGCGGTAAAAGATACTAATTGCATTTCACTGAAGGCTTCAGAAACACTCAGCAGCTGGAAAGCTGAGGAGAATTTTGATGCTATTCTTATAAGGGAAGATTTCCCCCCCCACACCCCTTACACTGTTTGTAAATCTATTACAGAACATGGGGAGTGGAAGCGGGGGAAGGGAATGTATAAAACCAGTTAAAGGCTTAATGTTTCCCATTATATTTTGTGAGCTGTAGGTGGTCTAGAGCTTATAAAAATGTAGCACATTCCCTTGTAATCAACCATAATAATTTATTATTATTATTTAGTATGATTTGCTGTTATTTTGCACATATAAAGGCCCCTGCCAAGGCTCTGAGAGCTCTGCACAAATAGTTAACATTTATTATAGCAGTAGTAATGTTTAAAAATATTAACTAAATAAAATAAAAATACCAGCTCTAAAGAGCTGAGGACAGCTTTGTTATTGGAAAATAAATGCAGGAAGGCAAATATCTTGCAGAATGGCTGATGCTGATTTGAATAGAAACATGTCTGGTGAGGGGGGAAACACATTTTCAGTTCTTGGAAAAATGCAGAGAGCTTGGCGTGGAGATGTGTCTCCAGCAGCCAGTTCTGCTCCCAGCTTTGCCCAGCAGGAACAGGGACCCCTTTGCTGGCAGGATAACGGGCTGTAGTGTGGACAGGCATCTGCTCCCTGTGCCTGGACTCAGAGATGTGATAGGTGGTTGCATTGAAGGACTTTCCTTGGAGAATGGATTTATTTAGCCCCAGATGGTTGTGATCCTTTCCCCTGTGCTTTATTGCTGTGGTAGTATTCTCCAGGGAAGCTGGAACCCAAGTCCAGGGTCCCAGGTTAGTGTTTCCCACCCTCTTTCCCATGCTTTGTCTTTGTTCTGTCTCAAATCTTTTATCCCTGGGAGGAAGGAAAACCTTCCAGCCTCCACTTTTTGGGCTCTCCAGGGGAAATATCAATGTCCTTTGTGCAACCTGGGCTGAAGGCCCAGGGAACACTGGGAAAAGGGGCTGCTGCTGCTGGGAGGAGGAATCATCTGAAAGCCAACAGGAAAAAGAATTTTGCTGAAGTTATACCAGCAGGATGTCAAGGGGATGTGAATGGGACACAATATATTTGTTCATGAGGTGGGGGAAAAAAGGTGAACAGAAGAACAGCAAAACTTGCAAGTGCCTGAGGAATCTTTGGCTTGGTCAAGAGAGGAGGTGGAAAATCTCACAAGGGTTTTCTCTAATGAAGCTGGAGGGCAGGGCAGTGTGCTGGTGAGCAGAGGAGATAAATGTAAAATGTGCTGCAGGTGGGAAGGAGCACTGGGAGCGTGATGAGGTCTAAATTAGTAAATGTTTGGGAAGAGGAGAGCAGCATCAACAAAGACATCATGTGCAAATCACTATTCTCCACACCTATGTGCAATTCTCTACTCTCTGTGTACAGACACCACCAGACAAGCAAAGAAAATTTGAGGGAGAACGGGATTAAAAATATTGCTGAGAGTATTATAATGCCAACACATAAATCATTGCTGTGGTCCTGCCTGGAACAGCGTGTTCAATTCTAGTCAATCCATCTCAAAAAGATACAGCAGGAATAGAAGGGGTCAAGAGATAGGCAACAAAAATTATTGGAGACACTGAAAGACTTGCAGATGAGCAGAGACTGAAGGATGAAGGGGAATATTTATTTTGAAGATGAGATAAATATGAGGGGATATGATCCATGCACATAAAAACAGAGGTAGTAAATGGCACAGAGAAGGTAAATCAGGGGCTGGTAGTCACCTTCTCTTGTGAGACAGAAACCAGGGAGCACCTGATGGGACTGAGCAGGAGGGAGTTTAACGTTGCCCACGGGACATACATTTCCCATGCTGGTGGCTGCCAGGACTTGGCTGCAGCCCTGGGGTGGGCAGGGGGGTTTACACAGCACCCAGGGAGGCCTGGAAGAGGACTTGGGTACCCAGGGCATCTCAGCTCCATAACTGAAGAGGAGATAAGACCACAAAGGATACAAACTCCTTGGACCATCTCTCCCAGTGGGGTTTTTGGCGTTTCCCTGGCACTCCAGAGCTGTAGCTACATTAGGGCGGGGGGGCACAAAGGCATCCCCCCTCCTCAAGACATGTCCACCTCACTGGGGCAACCTTATTGGTGGTGTTGGTGTTATTTAGGGTGCACTGATGCTGCAAGGGCTTGGTGGGGCTGGAGGAGGTGCTCAGTTGGTGTCAGTGGGGACACAGCAGGACGGGGGTACAGGTGCTGTACAGGTCCCCTGTGGTGGTGCATCTCCAACACATGTGAAGCCACTCAGAACTTGGGTGCCCACCACTCTGTGGCTGTGAAACCTGCTGAGATGGTCCTGCTTGAGGATAAGGAGGGAAGGAGGCTCGGGATGGAGGCTTTGTGCCAGTGCAGTGGCAGGCAACTGCACGCTGCCAATGAGGGATGAAAGGCGGGTGGATTATGGGGCTGGTGGAGCCCTTGCTGTGGTTATCTGATCTCCTCTTTTCCCTGACAGCTCTCCCCGTGCTTTGGGGCTGCCCTGGGGCTGCTGGTGTGACACAGCCACACACCCACACTGCCGCCCCACCCAGCTGCTGCGGGAGGTTCAAAGGCTGAGGTGTAAACTGGTCTGACCCAAAACGCTTGGTGTGACCTTCTTTGCTGTGCTGGGGATTGTGAGGTTTGCTCTAATTCTGCACTGTCAGATAAGGGTCTGCTCCTGCCCCAGAGTGCAGGTGGAGCCCAAAGGAGTCACTGGGATGCTGAGAGATCATATCCCTCCCTGGGTACCCTGTCCCTCTGTGAGGGGGGATCCAACTCGTGACACCAGAGTGTCTGGGTGATGTGCCATAGATAGGCTGTGGTATGGATGTATGTATAGGCAGTGTCCCTGCACACAAGTACACACATGGACAAGATCCTGATGTGTTGGCTCAGCACAGAAGCTGCAGAATCATTCAGCACAGGCCATCAGAGCCTCTTCCTGCAACACCCTGAGCAGTGTGACCAGCAGTTCTCACACAGGTTTTTTTTTTGTCCATCATCTCCCCAGGGGAAAAAGTGTGTGCAATAGAGTGTCTTGTTTTGGCAGGGGTTAGGGTTTGTTTTTCTTTTCTTTCAGTTGTTTTAAATATGTTGTTTGTTCTGTGTTTCTGTCAGAGAAAGCCAGGGCAGGGATGTGTGCTGAGCATCTGAAGCAGAAGTGGTGGGTTTTGCAGTGAGTCTCAGTTTCTGGTTTGCTCTAGGTCTGGACTCCCCCAACTTGGTTCCCATGCAGAGGAGCTTTGTTTTCAGTGCGAGAAGTTCTGTTCTGGAGGAAAAAATTGTGAAACTCTGGGTAGTCTTTGACCTTTCTTCCTAAAAGTCTTCTGGGGCCACAACTGGGTTCATCTCGCAGCTGCCTGCAGTGGCAGTGAGGGAAGCAGAGGTGCAGGGAGGGGAGGACTGATGGAGACAGGTGGACATGTGGGGCCATGGTTGTGTGTATGCACATCTGCATCATGGTGCTGCAAAGCAGGTGTGACAAAGCCTTGGCAACCACAACAATGTCAGGGTCTGAACCAAGGGGGAGAACACTCAAACCTGGGGCTGGCAGGAGAGGCTGCCAAAGGGAACCTCTTTCAGTGCTCCTCGAAAATAAGCACAGACCCCAAGTCAACCCAGTGCTCTGAGCTGGGTGGGACCTTCTGTCCTTGGAAATACCCTGATGCTCAGAGCTGAAAATAGTTTCCTCTGCCTTTCTGGAGGTCAGTTCACCCGTTCTTCATCCCCACCTCATGCAGACACAGAGGCATTTGGGCAGCAGCAGTTCAATCCCACAGGAGGACTGCCTGTCTCTGCATTTTGTGCATGACCTCATGTCCCCCAGTGATCTGCTTCTGTGCCACATGAAGCCAGGGAAGGGATGAGGCAGGGATCTGGCTGACCAGCAGAGTGTCTGGTCAGAGAGGTTGTATTCCCACAACTGCATGTTCAAGTATCTGATAAATAACATCTCATAAACCCACATGTAAAGATAGCTGAAACCTGTCAGTTCTCTGGGACTCAGGTTTTCAAGGGAGAATAGCTCAGTAGAGCACCTTTGGTGCACCCAAAGAACAAAAAATGTAGGCTCCTAAGTGGAGGGCCAGACAGGTTCTTTGTCCAGGAGCTGTCTGCTCTAAAATCACTCTTTGTAGACTCATTCCAGGCTGCATTTTGACTCTTTAGTCTGCATCCATCTGCCTTGACTTAGCAACCTGGCATTAAGGTGAGCTGGTTGTGTAGCCTGCCTTTAGTGACTGGTAGGAACAGGGCAATTCATCCCAGTCAGAGATAAATCAAAGCCATTACTCCAGAGGAATTCTTGTTTCTCTTGGTTTTAAAGGAAGGTTTCGAGTCCAGGTTGAAATCAAGCATGTAACTTTTAAAGCTCGTGACACGAATCTCTCTCTGAAGGTAAACACCATTTAGGTGTTTATCCATTGTTCAGTCCACTGCAAAATCCCTGCAGGAAAATGGCCATTAGAGAATCATAGATTGCATTCATTTCAGCAGGGGGAAATTACAGAGGTCATAAGCTGCTAGTAAGGCTATGAGGGGAGTTCCCCACTGAAACTTTCTGGGTCTCACTGGCTGTGTCTTATTTGACCAAGTGTGACCTGAGAGTGCTGAGCACCCAGCTGACCATGAGCCTCAGGCCAGGCTGTCCATGCATCCATCTACACCTGAGAGCCAGCCCTGGAGGTGTGTCCAGGAAAACCCCACACCTGGGACTCCAGTTACAGCTGACGACATGCACAGGCAGGTTTTCAGAGGTATTTATTTACCTAAAGTTGCAAAAGGCCATTAATTCCATAAACTTTGGAGGAATTTGCAGAAATACCTCAGCTGTCTGATGTTTGAGCCTGACTTCCTTAGGGATGTTGTAACCCTGTCTAGGAACCCACTCACAGCTTTAGGTACCTTTGGGAATTTTCTGCTGAACGTCAAGTCATTGTCCTAGCAAAAACGTAAGAATTTGGTTTAACAGTGGAGGGTCTTTTGTGGTCTGAATTACAGCAAATTTACTTACAGTTTTCATTATTGGAAAGTTCAGGAGAAGGAATTATCCCACCAGGGAGTGCTGTTTAATTTCTGAGGAATCATTTTCTTGTCCTGATATAAATTTGATTGTAATGACAGGTAATTGTGAGGTAGTATAACAATGATAAACCATGGTGGAAATGGCAGTATTTTCAGTGCAACTTCATGAAAATCCTTCAGAATGTAAACTAAATTAAACCAGAAATCCAGCTAATAAGGGCTTAGTGTTTTATGCCATATTTGGTTCACTTTTAACTCAATAAAGACTAAGATAAAAGAGGAGGGGCACTGATTCTGGACTGTAGTTGATCCAATATTTGGATTTGGACAAATACTGAGTATTTGGCTTCATCCTTCTGTTTCATTAGGGTCATTTTAATCCACTTACAGATTATATAGAGATCTTAAAATGTCAGAAATTGCCTTTTTCTCTGTGTACAGCAGATCCAGAACTGGGCAAGAAGGGGTTGATGAGGGCTGTGTGTGTTGAGACTTCACAGACAAGAGTCTTACCTGTGGCCTGTCCTCTAAAAAAGTGGCAAGACTGTTGTGTTAGACTCCAAAAAACCACACATTTTTTAAACCTAGAGTCCTTGGACCTTTGAATCCCTGTTTTTCTTCCTCCTTTTTCTCTGGAAGGGTCCACGTTCTTTATATCTGATTTGGATCTCGAGCACCCCAAGGCTTGGCCCACAGGTACCACGTTTTATTTGGACTGAGCGAATACATTTCCAATCCCCTTCTTTTACCTTGGGCTTTGCAGCATCATTTCCACCAACTGATCCCCTCACTGTGCCCTGAGAACATTGCTATCATCTGTATTTAAATTTCACACTGGTCTAAATGTCGAGGGCTGAGTTCTGGCACGCAGAATTGAACGGAGATTCACATTTTTAAATTAGCAGACAGTGGAAATGAATGACTGCCTCTTCCCTGGGGAAATATTCTGGATCTGCTCAGTACAACAGCTCTGAAAACGGGGCTGCTGCTGGTAATGACACAGCCTTGGTTGGGGCCTCTGCAGCACAGGGAGCTGGAGGTTGCATCAGCAGCTCTGTTTACCAGGGCAGGAGGAATCAGCTCAGCTCAGCGTTCCCCCGGGAGCACAGCACACGGATGTTTGCAGTCAGTCCAGATCTCGTCTCCGAGGGAAACAATGCAAAAAGCCAAACCTCCCTCCCGCTCCCACCCCTTGGTTTCCCTTTTGCAGTGGGCTCTTCCCGTTTTCTAGGTCGGAGAACAGAGGGTTTATAAGGAGTGCGTCGAGCGGCTCCTTCCCGGGCGTGCTGCTGTGCCGCCGAGGCTCAGCACAGCACCAGGATGGCTCCTTGAGTGGGGGTTTTTTTTCCCCCTGCTCTGCTTAACAGGGCTGTTTTGGTGGCAGCTGGCCAAGCTGGAAAAGCAGATCAGCAAAATGGGTACATAAATGTATATCTATCTCTCTCTCTCTCACAGAATGACAGAATATACTGAGTTGAAAGGGACCCACAAGGATCATTGAGTCCAACCCTCACCATCCCCAAGAGTCACCCCATGTGCCTGAGAGTGTCATATGGACTGTCAGCCAGGGCAGGTAGTTGGCCAGGTCCCTCCTGACAGCCTTGTGCTCTCCTGTGTTAATGTGACTGATCCTGTGCCACAGCTCTTGGTAGGGTGCTGTGCCTTAGGGATGCAGCCCCATGGCCTCCTCTACTGTGCATCCTCCAGGACAGCCCAGTAAAACAAGAAGGTCTAGGAGACACCTTGCAGATTGCACAAGGAGGAAATATGTGTTAGAGATTTTTAGGCTCTAGCTTAGAAAGGAAAACTGGCAAAAACACGAATTTTTGGAGAGGGGATGGGATATCCAAGGCACGAGAAATTGGCAGGGAATTATCTGATCAACCCCTTCGATGGGATTAAATAAAAAGTGAAAAATAAGTGCTTTTCTCTATGTTTCTTTGTCACTATTGCTAAAATATTGAAGTTTAAACAAGGAGGCTTTTAATGGAGGGTTGTCTCACAGGGTGTATTGTATTCACTGGAGTTTGCTCTCTCCTTGGCTAATTATATATATTTATCCATCTTATTGAAAGCTTCTCCAGGGCAAAGCGATGCTGGTTTATTTCTTTATTTAATAACGGAAATGCATAGTGGAGAGAGATCTGTTAAATATCAAGGCAGTTCAGTCTCTGATACTCTGACTTCTGGCAGGGGGCTGGGACATTGCAGGAGGGTCAGCAGGGGCAATGATCTCCCACCTCCATGGGGCATGACTGCAGGCAGAAGGTGGGGAAAGCTGGGGTAGATCTCATCTGTGATTTGGGCTGAGACTTCCTGGAGGATCTAGTGGGGATCCTTCACTTCCTTAGGATCCATTGATGAGTCAAATCCAGCTCATTCCCACTCATTGCCAGTGCCAGGTGACTGCAGTGTAGCTCTTAATTCCCTTCTCCTTGACCCACCTCAATCCATGGGCTCAGGTTTCATTAAACATCCCATCTCCTCTAAAATGGTTCAGTGTCTCAGCACGTGCAGCATCTTTGGGCGAAGAGCTCCGAAACAGAACTACCCAGTGCAGGTAGAACCAGCCCCTTCAGCTGCTCCTGTATGTGCCATTTGCAAACCTCATTTGAAACCCCTCAGTAGAGGAAGAGGCCTTGAACAATCCTTCTCCAGGCAAACCTGTCCTTCCTTGCGGGCTCTGTGCCCTCTCCACTCGGTGCCTGTCCAGACTGGCAGGTGTTGTCCCTGTGCTTGAAGGATGTGTCTGCCCACACCCCACCAGGACAGAGAGGTGGGTCTGGGGCTTGGTGGGAAGATCCCATCCTCCAGCAAACACTGGTCTGGGGATAACACAGGCATTCAGTCAGAATGTACAGGCACAGGATCTTCTCTGTGATCAGATGTGGCTCTGCAGTGCTGGAGGGGGCACATAGGGGCTGTGCAAGGCTGTGCTCCCAATCTCAGGGCCCCCAGAGCACCCAAAGCACTCACAGATCTCACCCAGAAGCAGCCTCAGCTCCTTTCTGTTCGATTAAAGCATTTCAGACATAAACCTGCTGTACTAAAAGTGTGGTTGTTCCATTAGTGCCTATTTTAATCATGGAAATGTGACACTGTGAGAAAAATCACGGCACTGCATAGACAGGGACTGGCCCGGGCAGGAAAGCATCCATGTGACATGGCCACTGCAAAGTGTCATTATGGCCTGCCAGGGAGCAGCACTCACTTTCCTGCCAGGAAGGGTTGTTTCTCTGCTTGCAACTGTCAAACTCAGGAATCCATGGAAATGGCACAAATACGGGGGGCGGGGGGGTGTATTTTCAATCTTATCACTTTTGGCTTGTAGCTTAGTGAAAAATGTGAGATCTTCATTTGAAACTGCTGCTAGACAGCGATGTGCTGGCTCCTTGGACTTATTTACATCCTAATGATGCTGCTTTATGTATTTCTCTTTTTGCTCAGCTACCCAGTTGAGCGCTGTATGTTTCCTTCTGCAGGAAGATGAGCTCTCAGGAGCATCTTCTGCTTTATGGTTTCATGCAGATTCTGCAGCTCTGGGTTGTCACTTGCTGTCACTTATGCATTTGCTTTTTGAATCAAAGGGGGCTGTGGTCTTCATATCTGGAGCATTTATTTGGGAATTACTGCTTTAGGTGAGCTAAAGGGCCGCGTTTCTTTTTGGATTCGTGTTCTGGACTTGCAAACCAGCACAGGGATGACATCATAGGAGGTGAATACCTCTGTGGCTCTAGGCTTGCACACCATCATCTATTCTCTCTCTTAGCTCTCTCTTTTTCATCTTGGCCAGCCACCCTCAAGGTGTGCTTTGTCCTTAAGCATCACCTTCATCTCTCATGAGAAGCAGGCGAGTGAGGGGTTGCAAGGTGAGACAGCTGGGTTTTAGTGGAAGAGCATGAATGTAGTAAATAAAATTTTGGCAGTGGCTTCTGTGTAGGAGCTGAGATGTATTCCCAGGTAATGACACCCAGATCTTGAGCTGAGCTTTCCATCCAGACTTGCTGTGCAGCTGCCAGGCAGTGCTAGTGCACAGTTCAGCTCATCCTAAGGTGCATGTCAGAAAATAGGTCAGATGGATTGTGCTTTAAAAGTGCTCATTTTCCTAAAGGCAGCTGTGCTGATGAGCACAGATGTAGATACTTCTGTATGTCTGGAGTGGGGGGAGGCAGAGTCTGCCCTTGGAAACCAGCGGGGTTGTTACACGAAAAAGGATGTTGATATAATTTCTGCTGTTTTCCCCAGGTAGCATCAGTCTCCCATACCCACATCCCCAGTCATCCTGGGGCTTAGGGCCAGCAACAGTCCTCATCCAGGGGCCAGTAACGAAAATCAGTGACAGGTATCATGAGCACACTGAGCTGACAGGGTGCAGTACCTGCCATGCTGACCTGTGTCCCCAGGGCTCCCTGAGCTTGGGGCCTGATGGCAAATTGCAGAGAAACTGTCCATAGTGAATTCCTATGACAAGTGGTGGAAGCAGCCTGGTCCTGGTGTCTGAGCATCAAGCCTGAGCTCAGGCTGTGACTCTTGCAGCCTCCTGGATGAGCAAACTGTTTTCTCAATGTTTTTCAGTGGAAACACCACCTTGTACCCTGCTCTCTCCCTGCCATCAACTGGGTTGGTTGCACAGGCAGTGCTAAGGAACTCCCTTGAGAGAGGCAGGGTGGGGAAACCTCTTTTAGGGAAGATGTCAGCATCCAGACACAGCCCTGAGCGGGGCTCCTTTCCCAGCAGCTGGAGATGTGAGGTGCAAGGGCAGTGTGTGCAGTGCACTCTGCTAAGGGAACGTACTTATTTCTAATGACAATATTTAGAAATTAGATTGCCATCTGATTAGGGCAGGACCTACAGAGAGCTGTGCTGCAGTTAGCATATTGCTGGTCATAAGGGGTAATAACTAACACGGGGAGATGATGATAATGCCAGAGACTGAGCGTGAGATTTAAGAGGAGGTAAGCAGTGTTTTCAGTTTAAAGGAATCCCCCCTTGTCCTGTCACTCCAGGCCCTTGTCCAAAGTCCCTCTCCAGCTCTCTTGGAACCCCTTTAGGCACCAGAAGGGGCTCTAAGGTCTCCTTGGAGCCTTCTCTTCTACAGGCTGAAGAGCTTCAGCTCTCCCAGCCTGTCTCCATAGCAGAGGTGCTCCAGCCCTTGGAGCATCTCTGCAGCCTCCTCTGGACTTGCTCCAGCAGCTCCATGTCCTCCTTATGTTGGGGGCCCCAGAGGTGGATGCAGCTCCAGGTAGGAGCCAAGTAGTGGGTCAGAAACAGAATAGGAAAGAGCAGGAGAGCAGAAGCACCAACCCACCAGCTGAGCAGAGCCTGCAAACCATCTGAGGTTGTTTCCAGCCTGCAGCCAAATTTTGGGTGTTCTCCCCTCCTGCTCCAGGAAGGGAGATGGGAACAAATAAGCTTGTAAACATACACATAAAGTGGAACTGGTGTGTGCAGACACTACTGCCCACTCCAAATGTGTAACACACACACACAGCCAGAGGCTCCGGCTGCTGGAGATGTTTGCAGCCAATATGCAAAGAGCTGAAAAGACAGGAATTTGGGGTGACAGGGAAAAGAGGGAGGGCACTGCAGCCTGATGGAAACCCCGACAGCACCTTAACCCTGTCAGCACGGGCTGGCATCACCAGGAGGATCCGCTCCCCTGATGGGAAGTGGCAAGTGAAGGTGATGCTTTATTGGCGCTGGGCTAAGAAGGGACAGGCAGCTGAAGGCGATGGGCTATTGTCTGAAAGATGAAATTTATTACAGGGCACCACACAAAGCCTAAATTAGGCTATCCAGGAAAAGGAAAAAAACCCTTGGTGTGTGTGTGATATGTATGCAGAGCTTGTCATATCGAGTAATGCAGTGCAATAAGGCTGAACCAGGCAGTAATGGGCTGTGCGGCTGCTGCTCTGCTTCTCTCTCTGTGGTTTTTTTTTTTGTTGTTGTCGTTGTTACAGTGGGACCTTAATGGTGTTCTTTAAACAGATGCTTGAGGAGTCATACTCCAGAAAGCAGCGATTAAAAAAAAAAAAAAAAAAAAAAAGAAGAGAGAGAGAGAAGGAGGGGGGGGAAAAAAAAAAAAAAGAGAAGAAAAAAATGTTAAAAGCACAAGATTGGCAGAAATCATTTTTTCAAAAGAAAAGAGCTTGGGGGTGGGGACGAGCTGGGAGAAGACTGTCAGGCTGTGGAAAAGTTTAATAAATTCCATGTCACTCTAAAGACCGTCATGTGCAGAGTTGCCCAAGGCCAATAAAACCCGATAAACGTCTGATAGGCTGGCTCTGCTGCACGGGCACGCGTTATTGCTTTGATACCTTACACAAAAATAGGGTGCTTTTTTGTTGTTTTTGATATGGTAAGAGGCCTTGCAGTGTGCTGTTCTTTATAAGAGATATATATAAAATCCATGATAAAAACACCAAAGGATTTAAGTGTGTAGCTGTCATCAGTTACTATTTAACCGAGCGAAACATGTTAAAAGCAGCAACAATACAATATAGCAGTGAACGCATGAGAGCTCAGGCAATCTTCCTCCCACATTTAAGAGAAAGTGCTTTTTAAATCTGTAATCTTGGTTGGATTCGTGGGGAGGGGAAGAGGGGAAGATGAAGAAAGCAGGGAGAAACATCTCTTATTTTTGTTTAATTTCAGCAAGTCATTTATTTGCCTGATGTAGCAAACCTTGGAGTATTTGTTTAATTTTTCTCCCAGGAATGGCTTGACTGAACAAACGTGTTAAGGGCTGAGACCAGCCTGGTTTTCACTGCAGGATGGGGTCTGACATACCAGTGGAGGGTGCAGCACGTACCAGCCTGGGGAGCAGCAGCATCACTTGTGCTCCTACCCTTGGATGGCTCAGCTGAGCTCTCCCAGCCTTTATTTCCCTCTGTGGTCCTTGTGGGAGCACAGGATGATGTTCAGGGCACGTTGCACAGTGCACCTTTCCCAGTGCACACGTGTGGTCAGTGTATTGAAAAGAACTTTGGCTGCTGGAGCAATGGGAAATCTGGTGGTTTCTCCTTGCTGGGAATCAAGGCGGTGTTTTCACCAGCTCTGGTGCAGCTTTAGGTCCATGCCTGTGATTCTTGAGCTTTGAAATTACCTGGGAGTCACCACTAAATACGGGGTGAAGCTGCTGCTCCTCCTGCCCAGGGCTGGCCATCAGTCCTAGGCTGGCTCAGGGCTGAGCCTGGTCTTCCCTGGTGTCCCTCTAAACTCCAGCAAAACTAAAAGATATGGAGTGGGCAGGGAAAATAACCTGGGCAGCATGGGACTGCAGTGGTGGGGAAGACTGGCCCCAGGAAAGGGTCTCTGTGCCCTTTTCCTAGCCCTTTTCCTCACCCTGGAGAAGGTGGACAGTGCAGTTGGATCCCCACTGTCCCACACTGCAGCACCACCAGTTCTCTCTTTATTACCCAGTTTCTCCATTTGCTGCTGTTTGTTGTGCTGGTACCTGGAAGGCAAACGGGTCACAATTCAAACATGCCCAGTGCCAAACACATGATATGTTGGTTTTAATGATTGTCTCTCTAAAGAGCTGAAAGTCACAACCATGAGCTGGAACAAATGCAGGAGCCTGAAGGGAGCTGGGAATGGCCAGACAGGGAATGTGGCTCCCCCCAAGCCCCGTGTCTGAATTTCCACATAATTTTTCCATGCATTCATCTCTTGGGCAAGCTGAAGTTCTGCAGGTTTGGGTGTCTCTACAAAGCTGAATAGTTGGAATTTTGGGCAAGGGCAGTTTGGTTGGCTGCAGCAGGCAAGATAGTATAAGAAACCTTTTTTTTATTGTTGTTATATGAGAAGTACTTGCAGGGTGTCATTTCCAAAAGATGAAATCTGGCCTGGGAAGAGCTACTGTTGAGAAGTGCTTCTCACTGTTCTGAAAGAAATTGGGTTTGATTTGTCTGAGTTATGAACCTTTGATAATCATATGCTCACCATAGACAATACATTTTTCTGCTAAACTCCCAGCTGTTTTCTATAATTTTCTCCCTCATCCAGACACACATTTCACAGGGAAAAACACAACTCCAGAAAAATCCTCTTCTTCTCTCAGTGCCATAATTGTCAGGAAGGTGCTTACTTCCAGGCTTTGCAAAATATACTAAAATACAGGCTCACTAAATGAGGGTGGGCATTACTATTTTCCCCCTCTGGAAAGTACCAATTTTTTTTCTGAAGTGTCTTTGGAGCAAAAGTTACACGGCTTGAAATTTAATTCCAACAACTTGGAAGATTTAGGTCGAATCCCTCATTTTGCTGGGGAACTTTGAGTGAATCACCCAACCTCTTGGCTTTTCCCTGGCCAAATAGAGCCAGGACTTTGCCTTTTCTTCCACCACTCCTTGCTTTTGCTTATTAAAATACAAAACATTCCAGATCCAGAAGATGGAGTTCTGGATGGTCCCTTTCTCTTATATTGTGTTTGCAGTGTCTGTCTGTGGAAGGACAAGCCATGACCACCCCAGCAGCATTTTACAGAGGGGGAAAAAATGTGGCTTTATCCAACATGTTGCTTTTGGTCAGATAAACAGTGATTTCCTGGCAAAATTACTGTTTGCATAAAGCTTTACCCATCTCTCCTCTGGCTTACTTCAGGAGGCCACAGCTCAGCTCAGTGCAAGGAGGATGTGCTTATACAGATACCTGCAGAAAGGAAAGGTAAAGCAAAGAATCTGGAAATGTTTAATGTTGTCCACATATCAGCACTGTTCACTCTGTTCATCATAATCCCATTTTCTGCCTCAGACGTGTCATTACTGCCCACCGGATTTGGGGAGATAGCAGCAGGAAATGAGCTGGAAAAACATCAGACAGTTTGGGTCTTTTTTAAAAAGTCATTAACACCTTTAATATATTTAATGAACTGCAAGCAGCTCTCAGAGTGGAGACAGATAAATTCACTCTGAGTATGACAGTTCAAGTGAGGCTCTGCAGAAAGGCAGGAGGAAAGTGGTGGGTTTGTTTGGGCTGGACTGGAGGGCAAGGAGAGCTGAGGGTGAACCCTGACCAGAGGCCCAAAGAAAAGCAGGGATATAAAAAAGCCAGGAGAGTGGTGTTCCTTCTCCCCAGAGCCTTCTGTAGGCAAATAGATGTGCAGGGTGGCTCCCATATGTGCTCCCCTTCCCCACCAACATTGCAGTGCTTGTAAAGGTGTCTCGATGGAGCTACACCATCACCTGCCTGTTGTGCACTTTTGAGGGAGGTGCAGCATCACCTGCCCAGTGTTCACACCCTGTGGAGACACATCATCACCTGCCTGTTGTGCAGGATCAGCTGAGCCCACCCATGTTTGTTATTTGCAGTCTCCTGAAGAAGATTGGAACAGGGAGATGAAGCCAAGGCATTATCCCCAGGTTGAACCAAATTCCTCACTGCCCACAATGCTCCAAAGTTTCAACTATAAAACTCAACCCATTTTAGCCATTCTTAGGTTGGAGCAACACACTCCAGGAGAGTCCCTGCTGCAGTTTCATGCTGGCCAAAGCTCAGGCACTTCTGTTTTGGGACCATCAGTTACAACCTGCACACCATCCCAGACCTCTGGGAGCTGCACACAAGCTCTGCAACTGCCCTCTCCTGTCCTGGCTCCGACCTTATCTGATTGTGATAAAGCACTGGAGGTATTGTTGTTCTTATGTACCTGCTGTGCTGTCTGCACATCTTCCAGCCTATCTAATTTGCAGCACATCTCTCGTGTGGGAAGAGGTATTTATCCTTCTGACAGGCAGAGAGGGGCCAAAAGCCTTGTCCTAAGCATGGAGTTGAGTCTCTGAATTAACAGGGACTCAGCCCAGACCTGAACTGGTGCCCCAGCTCCTGGCACACACACCCTGCCTGCTGGCAGCTGCTGAAGCATGAGGCAGACAGAGGAGAGCAATTTGTTTTGCAGGCTGCTTATTCATAAGGACCTTTTGGGTTTTGCAGTGCTTCATAATTTAAAATTGTCTGGGCTGTCATGTCTCCCGTCCTTAGGGTTCCCATGGGTGGCAGAGGTGGGAAGCTGGGATGAAGAGGTGGCACCAGGGGTGGCACAGGCTCACGAGGAGCAGTGCTGGGGGCTGCTCTGAGGCTTTGCTGCACAGCCCTGCTGGCAGTGAGCTCTGGCTCTGGTCAGGAACCCTGGGCTCCCTTCCAGGCCGAGGAGGGCTTACAGGATTTAATGGGCATAAGCTACAGTGCCACTTCCCTGCTCTCTTGACCCTTTCCAGCTTGACCCCATCAGCCTGGTTGGAATGTGTCACCTCCCCAGCTAGTCCCATGTGCTGCATCTCCTGTCCCATCCCAGTTCCTGCCCCTTGGGCACCTCAGGCTGCTTCTTCCCTTCCCTGACCTACCTCCCCTTCCTCCTTTTCCCCATCCACCCTGCCAGTCTCAGTCCTCTCCTCCCTGGCTCTTTCCCCATCTCTGCATCAAGGCATTCTCTAGCACCCAGGTAGGGCAGCCCTGCCTCCTGCCTCACCTCTGTGCAGCTTCCCATCAGGACAGTGAAAAGCACGTGGCTGATGTAAGGCCTTGGCCACCACGCTCTGAATTTCAAGAGTCTCCTGCAAAGCATGAAAAATTGTCAAAAAATTTCCTACCAACATAATTCTCCCCGTTCTCCCCCCCCCAAAACCAGCTGGGCTGCAGAGGCTGGAGGTGGTGGTGGGACAGTTGGAGGGGCACACACTCGCTGCTGAAAGTTTCAACCCAAACAATTAAATCCCAGAAAGAATTTCCAAAAGCGCCTAAGCAGGTTACATGCCTAATTCTCAGAGCCCAATGGGACTTGGACATCTAATCTTCTTAGCTGCTTTTGAAAATCTTTGCCAGGTGCCTGTTTGCATGTTTAGGTGCTCTAAAACCTTTGCAAGTCTGAGCTGTAGAGTGTGGTCAGTTTGGGTCAGAGCAGAATTGCAGCAAATCCCATCTGGAGACACTTATTTGGGCTTAAATCTGAGCTGGGCAACCAGCAGGGTCCCCAGCCCTGCTGAGGGACACCATATGTCCTTTGTCATTTTGCTTTATTCTACTTTTGGCAGACTTATCACGGGGAAGGCAAAAAGGCAGAGCCTTCCCATGTCTGCCCCTGCCCAGAGAGCACCAGTTCTGTCAGATACCACAAAAAGAGGCTCAGCTGTCAAAAGCACTCACCATGCTGTGGTTTTATTTTTGGCAAATCTGACCCATAATGAATATTGTTTTATGGGACTAGAGCTCCAAGCTGGGAGGAGCAAAGGCAAAGCCTCCAAGCAAGAGCATTGCCTTATTGAAACTTGAGCAGAGCAGCTCTGTTTGTAACAGCAACACTTCTGTCCTTGCAGTGCTGCTGAAAATCAGACACTGCCCATGTAGTCGCTAACCAAACACTGAGCTTCTGGCCAACACCTCTGATGGAAGGAGAAACATGGACTTTTGGGAGGTTTGGAAAATCAGGCCACAAGTTCTGAGTCTGAAACACAGGCCTATGTGAAAGTCTTGGCTGTAGGACACCAAGGACAATCCCCAACAGTCACTGGCACTGAGCAGAGGCAGATGCTCCAGCTGACAGCAGGAAAAGGAGGACTCAGAAGTGCTGTGTCCCAGCTCCTAAGTCACTTGAAACCTGTCCTTCCTCAAGAGATCAGCAGCAGTGCCTGCCAGCCCTGGGCTGCCCACGCTGCCACATCTACCAACCCCCAAGCCCAGAGGATCCCCCCCCCCCAGGACTCTGACCCTCCCCTTTATCTAACCCTACCCCACCCCCAAAAAGTGACCCCATTTTCTGAGGAATTATTTCCAGTGCAGTAATTGCAGGCTGGAAATTAGACCCCAGTCTTCAAAGAGCGGGCTCTGAAGTGCACATTAGCTCTCTGCCGGGATGAGCCACCGTACCAGTCCCTGCTCGTCTCCTGCCTGAAATTATGTTTGACTACAGGGCATGAAATGTTATTCATCCTTCCCCATCTCCCTCCCATCCGCTTCTATTCAGATTCAGCACCGAGTGGTAGCAGCAGCAGGTATATGAAAAGCATTTTCAGGTGTTCATGTGTCTTTTCTTCCCTTTTTTTCCCCCCAGTTCCCCTTTTATACATGAGAAAGCAGCATGAAAGGCAAAGCAAATGAGAATGGGAAAGAAAGTGTTGGATTTAAAGCAATCTGTTAACACGGGGGAGTTTATTATCCAGAAAGATGGGGCCGTGGTGTGTCAGACAGCACGGGGTGAGTGGCAGAGCAGCCCCAAGAGCCACCTCTCTGATGGCCCTGGTCAAGGCTGGCGTGGAAAGGGTGGTGCTGAGGCAGCTGATGGGCACGAGGTTAATTCTCATTTCACTCCCTGGCAGTAGCAATTTCACGGATCTCGTCATCTGTGGACAGTTGCAGAAAGGGGAGATCAGAAATGACAAATATCTACATTACCTTCAGAGATTAAAATGCCACCAAATGTTCTTTTAATATGAAACCGCTGGTGGTTCTGGGATTTGCTTTGTGCAGGAGACCATTTTCAGTTTGGGAGGGTTTTTTTGTATTTTAATTTTTTAAAGGACAAAACACACTGAGAAAAACACAAAAAAAATGCAAAGGTAGCTGGATTTGGAGGCTACCATGAAAAGGAGATTGGATATCTAGGCTGGACATCTCCCATCTGCATGGATAATTGATAATCATGTATTTTTCCCACCAGTCAAAAACAGAGTTAGTTTTATATAGATAGAACTGGCTCTTGCCATTTTCTTGTCAGTGTTATCTCATTAGGATCAATACTTTTCTTTGCTTTTCTATAAGCCTGGGAAAATCAGGGGGATGGATTTCCTCTAACAGGATAAAATCCTTGCAAAGGACTTTGGAGAGGTGAGATAAGAAATTAACATTAAGCAACGTGATCGCTATCGTATGCAGGGGCTTTGCTTCTGAAACCCACCTGAAGCTTGTTTTCCAGCACATTTACATTTCGAACAAGCTGCAGCTCTTGCTGATTTGAAGCCGCAGGGTGTAAAACCCCCCCCAGGGTTTTGCTTTGCTGAGAATTGCCTGTCCCTGCACGTAGGAAATCCGGAGAGATGCCGACCTTGAGGCTCAGTCGGGACTGGATGGGACCGCGGGAAGAGGGGCAGGAGGGTGCAGAGGACGTGTAGATCTTACGTGCTTGTGATCGTGCTCAGGGCAAGTTAAAGCTGAGCTGTACAAGGCTTTTATTTCATTTTCCCTGCTGAGGTGCAGTGGTGGAGGTCCCCCATGGAAGAGCCATCCCCACTCCTGTGTAACCGGAGGGTGGTTTGGGTTATTTTTCCTCCTGTCATTTCTTTCCTCCCCACATCCCTGCTCCTCCACAGCTGCCACTAGGTCTGATTTTGTGCTGTAGGAGGAGGAGAAAGGGGAGTGAGGGAACCAGCACAGGGGCTGGACCAGGCCCTGGGGTGCAGAGCATCAGCAGAGGAGGAAGGTGAGGAAGAGGTGGCACAGTGAGCATCCCCTCACTGCCCTCCCCAGCCCTGGCTCTCCTGCAGCTCCCCGGTGTGTGCTGGTATTCACTGCTGGAGGCCAGGACAGACCATAAATCAAAACCTTCGTGTGCCCTTTGATTAATGCCCGGGGAGGCGTGAGATGGCATTGCTGGTGTCCTCAGCCTGGGAGGGGGTGGCAGAGATGAATCTAGAGGGCTGCTGCAATTAGCATTTGGGGAGCAGTGTGGGTATGGCCGGGGCAGCATTTGGCCAGGGCAGGAGAAAGGGGGATTGTCTCTCCTCCCCTGACACAGCAGCATCCTGCGGCTTGGGAAGGTGTGGGAAGCAACCTGGGCCACATCTTTGGAGGTGTCCCGAGCAAGGAAAATGTAAGGAAATGAAAAGAGAAGAGACAGGGTGACTCTGCAGGCATTTAAGGAGAGTCCCTCTGGTTTGGCTCAGAGAGAAACCAGGAGATGGAAAATGTAATGGGAGGGTGATGGAAGCTGGCTGATGGGGGTGGGAGCTGACAGCTCAGTAGCAAATGAGACATGACAGAAAGGGGGGAGATAATTTAACAGGCTTGGCCTGATATTGTCCTTCATAGTCATGTCTTGATTTTCTCTTGCTTTAGATTTGTCAGATCTGATTTTACACAGATGAGGGGGGGGAATGGTCTGTACTGCATGTGCTGTGCAGAGGTGCCCGTGCAGCTGCCTGTTGCTCTTCCAAGCCACAAGCATGCAAGAAACATTTGGTTTTAAATGGCTGGAAGTATTTTTGTGTTGTTAAAATGACCTCTTCTTCACCATGTGCCTTCTCGAGAGCTGTTGTGCTATTTTTGCTCCAAATTTCAAAACAAATCCCACCCCCTAAGGCAGAAACCAAGAGCAGGAACCGTCAGGAGCTGTCAGCTTCACTGAACTGACTGAAAACTGAGATTTATGACAAAAGCCTTTGACTTTTGGTGTTCACCTCGAAGCAACAGGCTGCATAACCCCCTCCCCCTGAGGCTTGGCAGCTCCCCCACTGCAGGAGACATTTGTGGTGGAGCAAGGGGGAGGCCTGGGGGGGTTCACACTCTGCTTGAGCTTCCCACAGGCTCTTAAGCAGCCGTGTCTCTATGGCTTTGTCCCACAGCCCAGCCCACCAGGCTCCTGCATCCTGGTGGTGTCTTGAGGTTGAGGTATGAATCCGTTTATAAGGTTTTATGTCCTTGTATAAGGTATAAATCCTGAGGTATAAATCCATGCCCTGGAAAGTGCTGAATACTAACTTTTCCAGCAGGAAGGGATGTCACGAGCTCCCCTTCATCACAGCACACCCCATCATGCTTGTCCACGAGGACCTCACAGACCTGGATAGGTGAACGGTGGTCCCCAAAGGCAGGTGCAGACCACAGTCCCCAGGGTTGGCACAGGATAGGTGCCCCTCTTCCAATTCCATATAAAATAAAATAAAAAATAATATATGGTATAGAATAATAATATATAATAATAACAATAACAATAAATAAATAATAAAAAGCTGAACTGCTTTTAATTTTTAACCAAAGCAGCCACATAAAATAATTTCTTAAGCCCTTTGCCTATGGCAAATTCCTTAGAAGGACATAAAAGACAAGCTCTAATTTTCCTCTCTGGCCTTCTTTATGGCTGCTGCCTGGCACAGCTCCTAAGCCACAGGTTCCTGCAGCTTTGGAGGCTGATCGTTCCTCGGAAGGCAGGCAGGACATGCCCACAGCCTCCACAAAGCCAAAGGCAGGGCACTGCTGGCAGTCAGGACCTCTCAGGAAAGAGCTGCTGCTGGGAGAGGTTATAATTGCCATTTCCCTGCAGATATTTGCTTTAGTCTCTTCAGGCTGGGCTCCCCTGAGCTCCAGCTGGGACCTGAAGCCGCTGCCCAGGGCACGGCACCGCAGGCTGGGCACAGACCTGCAGGAGCTCTGATGGGGCACAGGCGGCTCCACAGCAATTTAAAAACCATTCCTGAAATCCCAACCTCCTGGCCTGAGCCAGATGGGGATTAGAAGAGGTTTGCCACAAAAAAAACCCCAGAGGCATGTCCTGGTGGTGAATTTAGTGATCACAGAAGTGGCTAATTACAGGGAGGGGGTGAAGCCTGGCTCACAGCACACCCCGCAGTGCTGGGGGGATGAGGAGCCCTGACTGCTTCCCAGTGGCTTTGGGACACGCTGCTGGTGTGCTCTGGGTGACAGTCACAGCTGACTAGAGTACCAGGGGGTACTGAGGATGATGCCACACTGCCAATGAGCCACCCTGGTAGCTGGCACTGGGGGGACAACTCAGTAGCTGTGTCCAAGTCTGTCTCTGCGGAGCTCTGGCTGCGTCTTTAGTCCAGTGGGGAGGTTGGCTTGGCCCTCCATGGCAGCTCCTGCAGAAGCTATGGAAAAATGTCTGTCCTTGCTTGGGTAAATCCCACCTCATCTTTCCCAAGCTATAGATGGGGTTGACCCTCCAGCCCCAGACTTGAGACACCCTCAGCTAGAGCTGAGGGGGCAGAGCATGTTCTGGGACAGAGAGGAGCCTCTTCCCCAAGGCAGGATGCCAGTTCTGTGCACAAATGTTCTATTTGGGAAACCTCCTGAACAACTTTAACTTGATCTTGGCTTACCTCTCTGTGGTGGATGCTCTGTGTATGTTTAACACTGCAGAGACATAACAATTATAGGTTGTGCACATGTACCAATTAATAACTGCTCCAGTAGAGCAGAGCTGGAGGGAGGGAGGTAGGACCTCCAAATCCATACCCAGACAGAGACAAAACCCATGCTAGAATAAACCCTGTTTGCTGGGCCTAGATCTGCACTAACCCTCATGCACTTAATGCAGGGAGGAGATGCTGAGGCTCAGACTTTTTTCCCCAGGCACTGCTTGCTGGGGGATTCCCCTGGGAGAAAGGAGCTCCGTGGTATCCACAGCAGGGATGGACATCACCAGCCAGCCCTGCCACATTTCCTCCCTACTGTGGCAGCCCTGGTGCCACTCAGTTTATTAGCAGCCTGGCCCAAGCTAAATTTTAATTGTACAAGTCTCTCTGATGCCCATTTAAATAGGCTGGGTAGGCTGCCCGAGGATCCAGCGCACGAGGAAGGTGAGATCTTTTCTTAAAAGGACATTGCCCAGTGATTTTTCACAACGCTTTGAACAGTTTTGCTGATTCTTTTATTTTTAATTGGTTCCCCTTGGAAAACTCGTGCTGAAATCTGTGTCCTTTCATCATTTTGTGCCGCCGTTGATGCCAGCAGTGTGCTCGGAACTGCGCAGGGCGTGCGAGGAGCTGGGGTCGCCTCGAATATCCTGCCCATAAACTAGGTCAGCGTTTGACAAAAGAGATTTTAGCTGGCACTGGCTCTGGGGCTGCCATGCCATTGCAAAACCCATGGGGCTGGTTATGGGGAGCTTTGATTGGAAGAGCCCCGTGGAAAAGGTTTTCCTCAGCCTGAGCAGCATCGTTCGCCTCCGGAGGAGGTGGTGTGGGGTCATGGGGGGTCTGCAGCCACGTCCCTGGACCAAAGCCTGACTTGAAGTGCACATGAAGGTTTGCTGTGTGGAAGGGAAGGGTAAAGTTAGAACTTTAGGGTAAAGCCTTTGGGTGTGGGGATTAGATGAGGCTGGAGCTGCTCTGCTGTGGGTGCTGGAGGTGAGACAGCAGCACCTTCCACCCACCACCCCCAGCAAGGGACCCTTCATCCCAGGGAAAGCCCTTGGGCAGCATTTTGGGGGTTGTATCACTGGGTCTTGTTACAGCTGGACTCCACACTAGCTCTGTTTGGGAAGTCCCCTACATGCACTGTCCTCTCAGCCATGGGGGCAGACCTGACCACTGCCCACAGGGCTGCCATCCTGCTTCTGGCTCCCACCATGACATCCCCAGCCTGAGACCTCCCACCATCCCCACCAAACCTTATTTGTGGCCTCAGGGTCACAGTTTACAGATTTCTGTACCCTGCCATGCAGGAGGATTGCCCATGAGAGCAGCAGGAGTCTGGCACAGAAGGAGGGAGGGAGAACAGATGTAGGGTGACAGAAACCTAATTTTTTAAATTATTATTATTTTTTTTTTTTTAGAAAACAATACTATGCAAAAATGCCTTATTTCCTTCACTTGTGGTCAGGTTAGTGCAATGTGGATGTGTGTGGCTTAGCAGTGATATTTTCATTACATGAGTAGGTGCAATGAGGCACCACCCACACTTTGGCACTGCCGCTCTCTCCTTTCTATGAAACACATCCATCAGAGCTGAGCTGAGCAGCTCTTTCCTGCCCATCCCAGCAGCACTTCTGTCATCCCCTTCCCCTCGTTGCTTCCCCTTTGCTTGTTGTGTGCTCCTAAGACTCCTCCTCTTATTTAACCTGCAACCTTTTGAACATCCCATTTCTTGGGCCGATGGGTCCCCTGGGTTCACTGCAGCCTTGCCCTGGGGAGCACATTTGTAAGGGTTAGATGTGAAATGGGGTTTCAGGGTTTTGGAATTGAATCATAGAAATCCCAGAATGATTTGGGTTGGAAGAGACCTTCAAGATCATCTCGTTCAACCCCCTGCCATGGGCAGGGACACCTTCCACTAGACAGTGTTGCTGCAAGTCCCATCCAGCCTGGTCTTGAACACCTCAAGGAATGGAGCATCCACATCTTCTCTGGGCAACCTTAATAAACATAATAAAACAATGGTGGAGGTCAGGAGAGGTCCAGTGGAGGGAACTGGGCAGTGCTGCCCAGTGTGGGCAGAGGCAGAGCAGAGCTGCTGTCCCACATCCTGCTTGGCTTCAGAGGGTGAGTGTGAGTGGTTGACATGAGGCTGTGCCAAAATTCATCTCCTTCTGGCAGCACAGCACTGCCTGTGTGACTGTGGGGAGGCTGGGGGGACACAGACCTTCACCCTCGGGGCAGGGCTGAGCCCACCCGACCCCTGCTTGGGCACCAGTGTTGTCACCACCTTTGGAAACGGTTTTATACTCCTTGTATTATATGTCTCTCATAATAATGTATTTAGTGGCTTTTCGGAGTCCAGTGAACGTTTAGGGAAGTTACAGATGTTTTTCAGCACAGGGGATGTTTTGGTGGGCAGCAGGGGTGCTGGATCCATTAGTGCATCCAGGATGAGCCTTGCAATGCTGCTCAGAACTTGGGAATTAAACTGGGGTTGGATCCAGGGGCCTCAGCACCGGCTGCTGTGACCAGGGACAGGTCTGGAGAGGCAGCAACAGGGAGCAGAGCACCCCCAGCACCTCTCAGCAGTGCTGGGAAGCAGGAACCCACTGAGGGAAGGTGCCCTGTGGGCGTCACCTTGGCTATGCAGTGAGTGGGCGCCTGTGCCACTTGGGATCACAGCTGGCAGCTTGGAGCTGAGGGGAAGAGCAGCCTAAAAGGCAGCAAGCAAACAGAAATCCTCTGCACAGAGAACTGCCTCTGCTTCCACCCTCACTTTCCTGGTCTTGCTTCCTTCCCCAGTCCCCTTTGTTGTAGCTCAACAGAAAGGGGACAATAAGACTTGTCATTTTTCCAACTGCTGTGCCCACAAGCCCTCTTTGCTCCAGGCAGGAGCAGGTGATGGGTGTCCCAGTAGTAGCTCTGGAACTGGCTGGGGATGGAGCCTGGAGCCAGAAACATCTCCGTGCCCCTCCACCTCCATTTTGCCTGCTGCCGTAGACATGCCTTTAACTAGTCTTTAAAGATAATAAAAGGACTTACAAAGCTTAATATGAGTCAAAGTGTTTTCAAGAAATGTCAGCTGCCACATGTCTCTATTTAAATAGGGAAAGGGTTTTCTTTTTTTTTCCCCCATCTGTAAAGCACAAAACCACACCGCTGCGTTAATTCATGAAAATGCCATGGAAAGTGGCGGTGAGAAGTAAAAAGGGAAAAATGACCAGGTCACCTCCACTGCCAAAGATGAGTGAAATGCTGAAAGGCTGAACAGAAAACGTGGTGTTTGAAGAGATTTGGTGCCTGATTTAACGCCTTCCTTCCCTCTGTAGTTCTTCTGCTATTGTGCCTCACAGGGTGTGCACTGGAGCAGAGGCACGGCCTCTGTCCCTGCACTCCAGCCGGGCACGTCTGTGCCTTTATCAGAAAAAAAAAATGCAAAAAATGATTTTTTTTTCCTCTGGGTGAGTGACATTTTGCTTTAATAGCCTTTATCTCCTGTCATTGTGCAACAAATCTTGTGCCCAGCTCTGACCCGCCCTGTGCACCCTGCAGCCCCAGGGTGTTCCCCAGATCACAGGGCTCCCTCCAGCATGAGCCATGGGGTTTTCTTTGCATCTCCAACCAGGGACACTGGGTGTTCCTTTGAGCAAGAAAACCCCCTCTCTGTGGCAGGAGAGGACCCTCAGTCCCCACCAGCAGTGTGCTCAGGAGTTGCTGTGCACACGCCATGCTGGGAGCCAGGATTTGGGAGCAGGGAGCCAGGAGCTGGGAGCCAGGAGCTGGGAGCCAGGAGCCTGCAGCCCTGGTGGCTGTTTGCACAGTGCAAATCTATTAACTGAGTTACTGCTGTAATTTCCTAATGGGATGGGGAGTGCTCAGGAAATGATAGAACTGTATAATTAAACCAAGTCTATCTGAGGATCTTCCATTACGCCACGGTAATTTTCTGGATCTCGGCATCCTTCTTTCCCTTTTTTAGAAGTCGGGGAGAAGGGAGATGTGTGCGTGCTGCTTTTCTCTTGAAGCCTTAGGTAGCGCACCTTTACGGTCATAAATCCCTGCTTATTTATGATCCAGGGAAGTTAACCTTCCAAATCAGATTATACAGATAATTCTATGCCTTGCCTTTACCTGGCTGGCAGGAAGGAGAGCTGCTAGGGAGGAGGCACGTATTCCAGCAGTGGAATATGTTGTGTATAGGAATTTAGCAACATCTTTCTGAGTAAACGGAGAGCTCTCCTTTGGGACTCACTGTTTTTTATTGCAGAAGCTATTAAAAAGCTATGAGAGCAGCAGGGATCAGGGCAGCAGGTTTTGTCTATTTGCAGAGGGTACTTAACCTGGTTATTTAGAGTCCAGTTGTAGATGTTCCTCTGTATTCCTGAACTGCAAAGAGTAAAAGCCACAGCAGTTTGCAAATTCTCCTTCCACGCTCCACTTCCAGGACTTGCAGTTCTCTGGCCGCTGCTCAGGGTTGAAACTCTGACATTGCTCAGACCTGCAGCAGCTCTGCCAATACCCGGTGTGATCAAACACTGTGAGACCCAGCAAAACGTGGCAGCAGGTAGGCAATTTTCCCACTGAAGCAGGCAGGAGCCAAGATTTTAAGGACAAAGTCAGGCAGCCCAGGTTTTGCTCAAGAAACAACCGCACTGGAAGACTCCAGGAGACTGACAATAGGTGCTGTGCACAAAACAGAGATGTCTCCTTCAGGGTTATTCTGGGCACATGCCCTTTGGTGATTGATGTCTGACACCTTCAATGCAAAGTTCCTCTTCACTGGGTCTTGTTTTTGACAATGCAGCCTTTCATTCTGGCAAGGCTCGCTCGGGGCGTGCGCCGACTTTGCCCATCCAGGCAGCTCAGAATAAAGCTGTGGTCACAAAGCACTGAGGAAAATGAATCTGCACTGGAAAAAAACCCACCTTTGCCTGGTATTTAGAGTTAGACTGATCTCCAGACTCCTGCAATAACACAGCCTCACTGGGAATATCAGCTTTTCTTAAATCCTTTTTCGATTTACAATGTTATTGCTGGAACAAGGTAAACAGTTACTTAATGCAAACAGATATTTTATGACAAGGAGGGATCTGAGACGCAAAACTTGGGCTCGTAAGAAAGCAGAACATCTCCAGAGTTGCACAGAATTTGATTCAAGGCTCCCAGGGTTATAATGGGACAAGAAGAATGGCAGATTTGCATGCCCCTTCTTTTCTTTCAATCCAGTATTTCTTTATTTTGATGCAAATAAGCGATCCGTGACCGAGCGGCCGCTGGAGCGCGGCTTGCTGAGACCTGTGCAAGGGCTCTGCACATCTCACTGGCAGCTGGCAGAGTCCTTTATTATCCCATAACTGTTCCATCAACATCCTACACCTTTTTCTTCTCTTCCTTTGAAATCTTTGGCTGTCCTTCCAATTAAATGTCTCTGTTCTAGCACCAGCATCCCTTGCTGGTACCAGACTCAGCGCACTCGTGTGAAAGGTGAAAGCTGCAATGTCCTCTCTGAGGAGATATTGGGCACATTGGCATTTTGGGGTGAATTTCCCCCTCTCTGCCCTCTGTTAAGACATGTTGGAACACAAGTAGAAATGCAGAACCTGGTCTCTACCTTAACACAGAGACCTATAGAGCAACTACCCAGCAGGTAAGACATGCAAATCTGAATCTATGGTCTTCATTACAGCCTAATAACATTGGCTAAGGGTGGCAGATTTCCTCATACAGCCTCTAATAGTCAGTTCTGGAAAATAATAGATCCCGATGCCTGGGATTTCCTGGGCAGAGGCTGCAACCTGCCAATTTTACTGTGCAGACAGTCCAACCCCCAGCAATTGGTTTAAGTCCAACAAATTAGTTCCTCTAGTGACTTAAGAGCCATTGGGATGTGGATCTCCAGAGATAATCGTAGAATCATTTAGGTTGGAAAGGATCTTTAGTGTCATCAAGTCCAACCATTAACCCGGCACTGCCAAGGCCACCACTAGCCCATGTCCCCCTGTGCCACATCTATACATCTTTTAAATCCTTCCAGGGATTGTGACTCCACCACTTCCCTGGGTAAGCGTATAGCATGTGGCAGGGAAAGATGGGAGTCTGACAAAAGCACTTTCTCCTTACATAAAAAGAGCATCACTAGCACTAGGAAGGTTGGGAAAAGGAATATGAAAACCCCCCAAACACGTAGAAGTCTGTGAGATCTCAGGAATCCCACAGCTGCTTCAGGCCTCACTGAGGTGCCAAGGACTCCCCAAAGGCAACATTCAGGCAAGCAGGATGTTATTCTGCATTCTTATCAGAGCATTCAGAGGTTTATATTCCCACATTATTGGCATCCTGGGACTACAGATTACAGAGCTATAAATTATTACCATTAACTGTCATACCAGTGACTGAAGTGCCCAACTGGAGACAACACAGCACAGTCAGGCACTGCAGGACCCAGGACCTGTTCATCCAATGTAACAGACGAGCAACTGGACCCATCCAATCACTTGGATTAATGTAGCAATAGTGTAAGCAGAGATTTTGAAACAAAGACTTCTGGTCTTTCAGCCAGCTCAGGGTTTCCTGCAGCAAAGGGTACAAACTGGAGGTTTGGTGGTGGTAGAACTTGTGTAAAGGGGCACCTTCTCCACTGTTCAGGTGCCCATGGATTCACCTGCTGCTGGTTTTTTAGGGATGTGTTGTGGACTCTGTAAGAGGAAAAAAAAATCTGTGCTTGCCCATGGTTACTCTGAAAAGAGACTGCAGGTGCTTACGGCCTTTGAGCAAAATCCCCTCCTCCCTATATATCTTCAAATTTTGCTTGTGTTAGGAAGTAATGAGTGCAATCCGTGTTGCAGCCTGACCCCTCCATCAGGAGTATCTATTGCATGGACTTTATTAGGCTGTCGGGCAGAAATGAGGTTAGGGAGGCTGGTCAAGAGGTGATGTGCTCCTTCATTTATAAATGCCCATAGCAGGGTGTCCTGGGAAGTGCAGATCCGGTCTGCAATTGCTCCAAGGACAGAAGCGAGGTAGAAATGAACAGATCAGCTATGAAAATTATACCCTTGCCTTTCCACTTAGGAAAACATTATCTGTGCACCCTGGTAGAGGTCTGGATAATGATAAATGGGTACTAATGGAAAGCACTAAGTAGATCTGCCAGTCATGGTACTTATTACCCGCTCCTTACCCAGCCTGAGGCACGAGCTTTGGGCGATGGGGGGATCTTCGTCCTCCTCATCACCTGTAGAAGGAAAATGAGAGCCATATGTGGGCATAATGCTCTTTGAGCCAAGGCCACCTCTCATTCCCAGAGAGCTCCTGACACCACGGATTTTGCAACCTGCATTTTGGGTGCAGCTCACCTAACTGCAATTAAACTTTTCAATAAGTAAAAGCTTATAACCAGCAGCGGAGAAACAGTGTCTTTGGCATTTGCTCTCACCACTGTGTGTGTCTGTGTCTTTGCAACTCAACCTGGATGGAGTTTTGGTTCCCTTTCCTCGCATGACTGCAGCAGCATCTTGCTGCAAATTTAATCTATTTTAGTGCTTTATTTTCTTCCTGGAGACATTTTCAACATCAAAACAAACCTTGTGTGTGGGTAAGGGTGCAATGAAGAGTGGGTTCTCTCAGCTGATCTTCACTGTGAGCAGAAGCAGGGCTGGAGCAGAAAAGGCCTGAATTTTGGCACAGTTTTGATGCAAATCTGCATTGCTTTTCAGGTGGGATTAGGCAAACCAGTCCCTCCAATCTTCAGGCCAGGTTGTAACTCATTGAAAAAAAAAAAAAAAAGACCAGTTTATTTTTAACTTTCTCTTCACTAAATATGCAAACCCCATTCTTTTAACAATTAGTCTCAAACATATTTTTTCTCTTCCCAACTGTTATTCCTTATCTTAGTTGTCTCCCTCTGTTTATGGTGCCTCTTATATCAGGCATTAATGTATTTCTTAAAGGTAATCTCTAAATACCCAGGCTGATTTTGGAAAAGGGAAGATACTGTTGGTCTTTTCTAAATAATTTGTTTTGAGGGAGTCTTGGAGGAAAGGTTTTATGTATTTATTAGGAAAATGCAATAACACTTTAATGAGAAAATACAGCGCTAAATATACATCACATGTATTTATTTCTCAGAAAACTCATATTGTTCAGTCTTTGGGTGAAAGCCAAGCACTTGTAATAGTTACCTGACATGATGCAGCCCCGTGACAGAAAGTCTAATGAAGACTTTCTTGATAGGAATGTAATTGTAAAGAAAAAAAATGATTAAAAAAATTGGTTCCAGTGCTCTGTGATCCAAGAGTTCATTTGTTTCCTCATTCATGCACTAAACAAGTCCCTAATTAATCTTGAACCTCGGAGAAAGGAGACTAGATTGGCATCTTCTGAATACGAACGTACTTCTCATTTTGGGAAGTTTGAAGAGGCTCTTAAGCATTCTCTTTTAATGGTATTTTTGCAAGGGTTTAAAGTGGCTTCATTAGCCTGCCAAAGCCACTAATTGCATTACCATATTTTTAAACTTCGGAGATTCCTTTTTAAAAAGAAGGAAAAAAAATTAGATTAATTTGCCGGTTGAAACCGACTGAAGTGCTCAGTGACTGTCACGGTCCTCAACTGGAACCAGTGTGGCACCGAGCAGTGAGTGCTGCTGGGGCTGCCCCCAGAGGTGCCACCACTGCCAGTCCCACCCACTGGCTCCTGGGTAACTTGGGCAGTGTGATCTCTCACCTGGACACAGCTCTGCTGATGCAAACCTGCCTGAATTTCTCAGTGCCGGAGCTGGACAGGAGCAAATCCTTGTGCAGGGCCAAAGCTGTGCTGGATCATCGGCTTTGGCTGTTTGGGTTAGAAATGCAGAACTGACAGATCTCTCCAACATGAGCTATGGTTGGGAAATGAAGTGCTGATTGCATTTTGAGCAGCTCTTCACCATCAACGGGGGATCTTTAGCAAAACAACCCCATCTCTGGGGATGCAGCCTGGGGGTTCAGCTCAGTGCTCACCCTTCCAAAACCCTTCCATGTCCAGTGGGCAAAACCCTTCTGTAATCCCAGGCCTTTTGGAGGAAAAGTGGCGGTGCTGATTAACTCCGGCTCCTCCATTCCTCTGTGCTGTGAAGTGTGAAAGGGATGGAGTCAAAGCCTCAGATGGAAAGTGCCAGCCAAGTTCAAAGTGTGGCTGTGTTAGTCCAGCTGTTCTTATTACAGTAAATAGGCACCTGAACTGTAATGAGGTCACTTCCCTGGATCTTGCTTGTGTTCGGCCCCAGGTGGCTTATCTAAGGTAATATGAATAATACGAACAAGATAAGATAAGGCTGTTAGCCCCAAACAATATTATCAGCCTGTGATTTTAGCTGCCTACCTACTCCATCCTGACAGCCAGGGATAAAAGAAAACCTAAAACTCCAGCCTTGGAGACTTACAAAAGCCTTGTTAAAAACCATACGAGAGCTCCAAGAAGAAATATTACCCTGGCTGGGGGAAGGGGGTGGAGGAGAATCAAGGGCACCAAGAAGAAAATACAGCTCACGGTTGAGGGAGTTGGTTGTTTTTTTTTTTTTTTTTCCTCCTTTGCAAATGTGTTCTTGCTCATTTCATTGTGAGCACCGCGATATATTATCAGCTTTCACGGAAGTGAAGAGTCGTCGAGGTTTCATTAGTTATGTTTATGCCAATAGAAATAAATCTCCACAGTCATCAGAACAGGCTTGTTCATACTCCCGGCCCCGACTGGGGAATTTCACTGGCCACATCCCTGTTGTGCTGGTGGAGCAGATACAGTTTGAGATATACTTTGGCCTTATTGATTTGAAGGCTTCTTCATTACTTCTCCAGCACTGCAGATCAATAGCCATGCCTAGAGCAGCATAATAGATTTTTTTAAAAAATCAATTAAACAGAATATTTTTAACAGAGCCTTAGTGTGAAATTCTGTTGCATTCTGATACGTGCGGTTTAAGCTTTGTTGCATTTACCTGCAGAGCCATATGCCTTGCAAAGGAATGGGAGTCTTTGTTTGAGCACCCATGTACTGAGGTGTTTAGCCTTCAAAGGAGGAGGAATGGCTCAAGATTAGAAATAAGAACCACCCAGCTTTTCTCCTTTGAAACCCATATTCATCACTGCAGCCTCGCTAGAAAGTGAAATAATGTTTGTGGTCTTGGCTCAATCCTCAGTGGACAATAATTCAGTTAAAATGCATCAAAATCTGTCATGCTTTTTCCTTGCTCCATGTCTCTGAACACAAGGAGATGAGCTCCTCTTAAATTAGCTTTCATGCTCGAAGGGTTTCCTTGTGCATGCAGAGCCTGATCCTGTCCCTGCTGGGCCCAGTGACAAATTCCCTATTGATTTTGGTGGCCTGGGACTGGGGTCAGGCAGCAGTGTGGCTGAGGGCAGCCTCGGGTCCTGGAGCTGTGAAAAGCAGCTGCTCCTGTCCTGGGGTCCTGTGGGACTGGGTAGCTGTTGTCCTGGCCCTGGAGCTGGCTGGGAATCTTCTGTGTCAGATTTTGGCAGCAGTGCAAGTGGTTAACGTGGTATAACAGAGGCAGGTAAACCCCCACGGCAAGGACAACACATATTTCAGAAGCTTTTTCCCCGGTGGAAGGATGCAATGAAGGATTCTGGTGATGTTCTGCATGGTGATGCTCAGTGAGACCTTTCTCCAGTCATCTGGTTCCCCAGATGGGGTCACTTAAGGCCATCCTACAGGAAGCCAAAACCAAATTTCCCCATCTTTATTCCTCTTTCTCCCTCCTTCCCACCTCCTCCAGCTCCTTACCAGCTACTCTGGGCTGCCTCAGCCACTGGCCACTCTCCCACCATTTCTTCCCAAGCCCTGGGTTCAATTGTTTCTTTGAATAATTATTTGCCTGGCAAATGACACAGGTGGGTATTTTGAGAACCTGCTTTGTCATGTCCCAGCACAGCAGCTGCAGCCACGTTGGGTTGGGTTGGGCTGGCTGGGGCATTTTTGCCTTGCAAAGTGCAAGTATTTGTGCACACAACCCCCAGTGCACCTGGACCTGCAAACTGTGAGGGTTTCACATTGATCCAAATTAGGTGTGCACATTGTGGGCCCAGTGCACCAAAGCCTTATGGCAGAGGTGCAGATCCCTTCCCAATGCCTGAGTTCATCAGCAAGCCCCTTTCCCAGAGAGATGCTCTCCCAGGGGATGATTTGGAGGAGACAGACTACTCTGCATCACTATTATAGGAACAGCTATTTGGCCAGGGAGGGAGCTGAGAGAGGCTCACTGGATACAGCCAACTCCTCAGATGTCTGCAGCTGGGAGCTCTGGAAACCTCCTAGTTTTCTTTCTGTCATCCACGTGTGTGGGGGACTTGAGAACTGCTTCCAGAAAGCCATGACTTCCCTCTGCTCCCCTCTATTTATGCTTAAACATCTCGTGCAATCCAAAGAGTTTAAAAACATTAAGCCTGGAATGGGAAGAGGAGCGAGGCAGAGCCTGGCATTGCTGAGCACACAGATTGGAGCCCACCCAGCCCATCATACCCCTGTCAGCTCAAGCTTAAAGCCAAGTGGGGTGTTTTCTGTGAGGATGGGAACTGGGAAAGAGGCAACAGTTACAGAGAGCCGACAGGTCTGCCTGGAGCAGTGGTGGTGAGCTGGGGGCCACAGGGAGGGCTCGGCTGGGGGATCCCAGCCACGGGTGGGCTGTGCCAGTGGAGCAGGTCGAGGCAGCAGTGCTCACACACGTGCTCGATTCATTCATTTTTCATGCCTCATTTTCAGGCCTGCCTGATTTATGAACCCCATTCTTCCTTCCCCTTGGTTTAAATTTATCTTCTGAAAACAAAGCCAGTGTTTAGAGCAGACCCTCCCTTCCCTTGAGACAGAGGAGCCTGAGTTGGTTTAAGGCCACCAGCTTTAACCAGGGCATGAGTGCTGTCCTGGGGACCCAGGAGCCTCTTGGGTGAGCAGCTGTCCCCACAAGTAATGATCTCCCTGCTCCAGGTCCTGCCTTCACCCTGAGGCCCATCCAGTCCTTGGCAGGAGCTAAGACAGCAGAAACCCACCCCATTTGCCAGCAGCTGGGTTTACTTGGGAAGCACCAGAGCTGAAATCTGGAGTGGGCTTGGAAACCAGAGGAGGAAAGGCAGTAAGATAGGGGGAACATGAAGACAAAGAGAGTGGCTGGATATTATGGGGATGGAAGGTTTCCTGCCCCAGCTGTGACACTGGTGCCTCTGGCTGGTCCTCCTGGCCCTCACTAACCCAGCCAGGACCATCACAGGGGCTGCTCCAGCCCCTTCTCTCCCACAGCCATCAGGGCAGCTCCAATTCCATGTTTGTGGCAGCAGCCTGCTTGGACCTCCTGCACTGACACAGCTCCTCTGGAATTGTCCCATCTCCCCGTGGATTGGGAACAGGCACAAATTATCCACCTTTATCTCTCGTGTGTTCCACATAGACAGCAGAGTGATGAGACGAATTGCTCTGATTTGGAGGGAACACACAGCCCATGGAGCTGGGATAGGACTTCCAGTCAGTCTGCTTTGGTGGCATCACCAGAGCTGAGCTGTCCCCTGGCAGTCAGGCACGTGGCCTTCACCCAGGGTTTGCTTTTTCCACCCAACAGGACTGAGGTGGGTCTCTGGCCCTTCCAAGGGGCACCACGATCATGCCATATCCTTCTCCACTGCAAGCTGCCAAGGTGTAAAATCTGGGGACAGCAATTCCCACAGTGGCTCTGCCCTGGCACAGGTCCTGGCGTGCCCGTGGATCCTCCGCCGGGCAGCGCTGACCTTCCCCTGGCATTGGCAGCGCCAGCGCTGTGGATAATTACTCAGAGGGCTAAAAAGAGACTTTGTTATTAGGAAGCCTTTTTTTCCCCAGTTATCTTTCAGCTAATTTCCCCCCAGTTCTTAATTTGCGCCTGGCTCCTCAGAGCCGTTTCAGATCTGTCAAGTGCTCTCCGTGAAACGCTTGTTTTTGTTTGACTAACACGTTCTGGGGGAGGGGGACGGCGGTGCTTTGGAAGAGCCGGTCTGTTTGCTTTGGTGATAGCAGTGATATTTGGGAGAGACAGATGGAAGGCACTTTTTATTTTCTGCAGACACTTTATGATCCAAGCTGCTCATATTGTATAAGAGAGGCCAGATGCCTTGTTAATTCATAGACATGTTTACAGCATGGAGCTTCTAATAGGTGAATATGAATACTAAATAGTGATTAGTGCTTGTCTGACAGACGTCTCCCTCCTGACTGAAATTGGATCTAAGTTTGACCTTTGGTGAGGGAGGAAGGTATTCTGGTATATTATAAGCCTTTTTTTTTATAAATATCTCTTTTCTGCTTGTAGAAAGACAAATCCTTTTCAGGCAAATCCTTTTTCTTCCCACTGAAGGATGTATTTGCCCTAAAGACACGCCAGCCTGCCAAGCTGAGCTGTGCCCCCGTCCCCCTGTCACTGTGGAAACAAGGGGGAACCCCCAGCTGGGCATTGGGAAACTGTGTGTTAAGTGGGGAGCGTGAGACTGATGGTGGTTTAGTGCCCACGAGAAGGATGGCATTTTGGCTTTCTGAGAGGGTGTGAGGAGCACCATGGTTTTCCCCCTGCATCACCAGACTTTTCTGGGATGCTCCTGGCTGGACAACAGCTGGTGCAACCCATGGGTGTCTGTGCACCCTGTGTAGGAGGAGAGGTTTGTGTCTTGGGGTCCTGACACCAAACCAAACACACAGCATGTAAGAACTATAGAAGTGAGAAGGGCAATAGGGAGAGAAAAAAATTAGTTAAGAGACTTAATTTATTAATAATTCCCAGCACTGCTGGTGAAAAGGGGCCACCAGCTCTTTCAGAGGATGGACCAGGGTGCCAGGCCCCTGCACATCCCATCCATGGAGCTTTGCATCACCTCCCTGCAGGACCCAGAGCTATCATGTACATGGAAAACCTTTCTAGGAGCAGCACCAATATACATTTAACTGTTCTTCATGTGGTATAACACCTGAATACAAAAGGGTGACCATCACCCCGGGGTGCTCAGGTGCATGGCCAGGCTGCTCTGGAGGTGGCAGAGATGTGTGTTTGGGGGGATTTGTGGAAGCGAAAGTGAGGAAAGCAGAAGCAGGTTTCAAAAGTAGATTTTGTGGTTGTTTGTTTTTTTTGCAAACTGCTCTTTAAAGATAAGAAAGCCCAGACTTCTCATCTTTTCTTAAGGCATCACACCTATTTGAGAAATTGCAGCCTGCCTTTGGGAGGAGTGCAAAGCTGAGGGGGAGCTGCAAGGGGAGGTTGGCTGTCAGCAAGGTCCCCACACTCTGGGGTTGTGTCACTTCTCCCTGGGGATTGTGTCAGTGGCACCAAACCCACAGGACCTGGGAAACAGGGCAGGGCACCCACACAGCCTCAGGAGAGCCCCAGGTGACCTGTCCAGCTGCAGCAAGTCCAAGGTACCCCAGGAGCATCCCCTTGATCACACGGTCCCCCTTATGGGTGCCAGGCATTTCCCAGTCTGCTTTGGCTGGGAGAACTTTGTGATGCTCAGAAACTGGTGGGGCTTTGGGAAGAAGTGAGAGTGCTGAGGGAAAGCTGAGTGTGTAATAGTCCAGCTTTCAGCCTTTTTGGCCGTGCTAAGCAGTCATAGTGAGGGGCACTCCAGCATCACTGACTGCGCACATCCAGACAGAGAGATGGCCCTGAGCCAGCAGGAGAGTGGAGGCAGCCAGAGTGTGGAGAGAGGGAAGAGGGGTCAGGCCCCACATTTCCAGCCAGGCTTCCCACCCCCAGCCAGGCTTCCCAGCCCCAGCCTGACTCCCTAGGGTTGCAAGGCAGCAGCACGTATCTCTCTGCATTATCAGAGCATCCTTTCACACATGCAAAATCATCTGATGCCCATCCAAGGCACTATTAGGGTTACTTTGGGTTCAAGGGACAGTGCACGAGTTATCACCCAGGAATCACCCCATTAAGCTGAGTGGAGCTGCACCCAGGGTAAGGGAGATGGAGCTCAGCCCCACACACCCAGTGCTCACCCCGCTCCAGCCCCTCCCAGCACACAGCGGTTCCCAGATGAGGCTGCACATCATTTTCCAAGCTTTGGAGGTTCTGGTGGTGACAGGCACCCAGCTCCCACCAGCTGTGTTGGAGAGCAAAGGGCCTGACTCCTGTCACAGCCCCACTGACTTGGAGCCTGACAGGCAGAGCTACTGGTTCCTCAGGAGATGCAGACCCAGCCTGCTGCCTGTGATCACGGCTGGGTGCAGAGCTCGGCTAGACTTGCTTTTATCCCTTTCCTTTTCACTTCATCCTTAAAATTAGATGTTAAGTTTATTCCCCAATTAGACCAGGAAAGGATAAAAATGTTTGGTTTGGGGGATTTTTATTTTTATTTTTTTCTTTTAAAGGCTTGCTCTTGCTGTGAATTTATTGGGTATTGCTGACTGCAGAGGAAATCCTGTGGTTTTTGCTTTTCCTGCTTGTTGTTCAGATGTGAAGGTGCAGAGGATGCCTCAAGCCTTGAGTGAGCTCAGCTCTCACACAAGGCAAAGAGAGCACAAGCGATTGAGCAAAATCAGCCCACAACTCTCCTTTCTGATCTCAGCCTCCCCTCTGCTTGGACTGGAAGCTGAAGCAGGAATGTGGTTTTGGCAAACAACCTCAAAAAGTAAATTGCTTGCTCTGTGGACCGAAAAACACACTCTTTCTCCTCTAACCACTGCCTCTCTGCAGGGAAACAAGCCAATAAATGAACAAGAAAAGAGACCTGGCCTCTAGAACTTAGCAAAGCAGGAAGGCTATGGGTCCTGGGTGGTATTCCCACAGGTCAGGGAGCTGATGCTCCAGCCCTGCTCTCACCCTAGAGCCAGCCTCTGCTGCTGGAGAGGAGGAGAAAAGGGATTTACTGCATAAAACACCATTAAGGACTTTGCTTTAGGTACCAGCTGAGTGCACTTTGGTGGCCATAAACCAAATGATGTGTATATATTATGTGTGTATGTTTGTATGTATCTATACAACATGTTGTTAGATGTTCTTTCCAGGCAGATCCTGCCTCCTTCCAGGGGGAAGGGAGGCAACAAAGCCACAGCATTTTGCACTGACATTAGTGCCTTCCCCAGACCAGCTTCCCTTAGGCATTTGCCTGTGCTGGTGCAGGGCTGGTGCTGACAGCACAGGCAGGTTCCCCAGGGTGCTGCCTGCTCTCACCACTGGAGTTGCTTTGGGTCCAGCCTGCATCCCTTCCCAAAATGATGGTCTAGCAAATTCTGGCACCGGGTCCCTCGTGTGCCTTAGGCTGGACAGGACAAGGGGGCTGTGGCTCTGGGGCAGAGGTGGCAGTGGGGCTGGAGGTCTCCCCTGGGACACAGAAGGTCAGAGCTGTTTCTGGGGCAGAGGCTGGCTCTGGCTAATGCTGGTTCTAACCTCCAGCATGGTTTTTGTGCGAGCTCTTTTCTCATGGCACGGCATCGCTGCTCTCTGCTTGCACGTATTTAAACCCCTCCAGGTCAGCAGGGAGGAGAAATGTCCTCTGTGCTACCAAAGCACAAAGTTACTCCTGCATTCTGTGCCTGTGACACTTCCACAGGGGCCCTGGCTGCCATGCAGGGCGCTGGCTCTCAACTCCACCAGAAAAAATGATGGTGTTTGGAGCTGGGATTTTGGCTCAGGCCCATCTTGAGCAATATTGTTTCTCTTGTTTTTGAAACCATAATGCACTGCACTTGGTGGTGATGTCAGGTACTTGTGGGTTGTAATTACTGTGTAACCCAGCAGCCTGGAGAGGGATGTCTCAGGAGGGGCAGCCTGAGGGGAAGAAAAGTTAGTCCTTTATGAAATGCAGATGTTTTTAAAGAGCTGCAATTAACTGGACTCGATGCAGAGTATTGCAGATATAAAAGTTAAACAGGCTTGTATTTTTAAATGTCTTCTGTGTATTTCAAGAGGTCACTCAGGTCTGTAGTGCAGGATTTCAGTCCTGTCTGTGCTGACCCCAGCATCACTCTCTTGCTTCGGGTTCTGATCTTATCGTGGCGCTTTTTCTCCTCCATCCAAAAACTGAGGAGCACCTAAACTCCGTGTGCAGGGCTGTGACCCTTTGCTCCATCCCTCAGCACAGCACAGGCTGGAAACAGGCTTCAGGACGATGCAGAGAATGAGGCAAGATGGGCAGCACGGAAAAGAAAAACAAAACCCCCCAGCGCTCGCAGCTGAATAGAGCGAGCTCTCCAACCCCAAGTTATGAATTTTGTCAATGAAATTAGCCAACAATGTTTGGGAAAGAATAAAAATAAAGCAGTGAGGGCTCAAAGAAAAACCAGCAGAGCCCGGGAGTGAATGGGGGCTTTGTTCGGGCTCCGGGCCCTTCAATAGGCAGCCTGAAAGCCTGTGAGTCACGGCGCTGCTGGCCAGGCGCGGGGCCTCCCGGAACGGCCGGGGGGAAAATCCACCCCTCTCCCACTTCACAGGCTGACCAGCGACAGAATAAAGTTAATTTACTGTTAAAGTTAATTTGTTGGGTGAGAGGAGGAAACGAGGAGCATGTTATAATAAACGCAGCAGCAGAGAGGCTGCGGGAAGAGTGTCTGAGCGAGGGCTGCCCCTTGCCCCCCAGATAACAGGGTCTGTTTTGGCTTTGGGTGTCACAGTGCATGTGATCCCAGTAACACTCTCTGCAGGGAGAAACCGCCTTTACACAGGAAATCCCTGGTACAGCAGCAAGGTGATGCTGGAGATGGGGATGCACATGAGCCCAGCCACATCTGTGGCTGTCATTCCCAGGGCCAGCACCGAGCCTGGCATTGGAGATCCAGACCTGTGTTGGTGTGGGCTGGCTGTGAGCCATATTTTGGTGGCTGTAGTGCAGGCGGGGCAGGCAGCACCTCAGGTCACACCAGGTGTGTTTGGCACATGGAGGTAGGCTCTGCAGGGCTGTGCAAAGCAGCACATTCCTGGGATGTGATTTCACCCCTGGCCACACACTCAAAGCTTTGGAGAACTGGGAAGTGCTCGCTGTGCCCTGCACATACCCGTGAGGGTGAGAGGGAAGCACGGAGCGGGGGAACAGGTTACCATGGAGTGGGGGAACAGGTACCATTTTGTGCCAAACCAGTGCTGTACGTAACGTGGGGGTTTGCACGCGCAGAGCCCCGTGCGTGGTTTGGTGGGAGTAGCTGCTGTTCCCAAACAAAGGGCTCCTTTCTTCCCAGCAACCCGAGGTAGCTGGTGTGAGCTGAATACAACCTGCCTCCAGCCTTTGTTCTGCAGTACCTAACTCACCCCGTACTTGGAATCAGACAGGAAAATGATGGTCCATCTCCACGGGGCTCGGAGGAGCTGCCTTTGCTTTGTCCCACCACTCCATCCATGACCCTTCCCGCAGGCAGGGATGTCCCAGCTGAGGGTGATGGTTGTGTAGGGTGAAGGATTCCCTGCCTGGCACTGACTCAGCACGCTGGGAATTGTACAAGTGCCTACCCCCCCCCCCCGTCCAGTCCCCGGGACGCCGCCACGCTGCCGTGGTTTCAGACAGGCACGGCTTGTCCTGGGGGGTAGCCGCCGAGCAGGGGAATTAGGGCATTGCTGGGGCCATCCAGCTGGAGCAGGGGGGAGCACGGCAGGGCCCTGCAAGGTGGAATGAGCCGGTGTCAGAGCCAGTGCCATGAACTGGTGTGGATTGGATGTCCAGCCTGGACGGGGCTCTCCTGCAGCCCAGAGCGCAGATGCTGGGTCATATCACCTCCCTCGCCACATCAGCCAGTATCTAATGAGGCAGAGAGGCACCAAGATCGCTTCTGGATTACACATCATTTGGGAGGAAAATTTAATGGTTTGTTACAACATTTTAAAATCTGGGTTAAGCCCAGAAATGGCACAGCAGAGGTAACCACCAGGCAGCAACAAAACGGTACCATCTCCCCTTCCCAGCTGCACGGGGCCATGTTGTGTGACCAAAGTAATCCTCCTTTCTGCTCACTTCACCTTTCCGGATTTATCATTTTAATGTTCTCTGGGCCACCAAGCCCCACAGCTGTAAATTAATTTTTAAAGTAATACAGGTCTTAAAACTTCCATCTGCTTTAATGAGCTTGGGGGAATCCTGTTGTATTAAAAAACATGCATGCAATTATTTTTCCATCTTGGGTTTCGCCAGCTCCCAGCACCACCCGGGCGGTGACATCTTCTTCCCCTCTCCAAAGTGTTTTCTTGTGATAATGTGGCATTGTATCCTGATGGTGTGTGTTTTGCCAACACGTGGGCAAGGCTAGAGAGGACTTCTCTGAGGACGAAGCAGTATCATTAGCAGGTCCCTCGGTGGCTTCCCAGTCACCTTTCCATTAATCCAGTTCTGCATCACAGAATTACGAAGCGGCTAATGAACAACTCCAGCGCCGGGAGCCTGGAGGTACCGTATTAACCGGACGTCTCTTTGAACTGCCTGATTTCTGGTGGGAAAACTTCATGGAGAAACGAGATTGTGTTTGTTTTCACAGCCTTCTGCATCTGTTTTTAAATATTTGCTCACAGTAGTTCTGGTGGTTTTTTTTTTCTTTCTTTCTTTTTTTTTTTATTAGCAATTAGCCTAATAAGGCACCTTTTCATTGCTTTGCATGTAGATTAACCACTTCAGAGAGTACAAAATAAACATTTTGCAATGCATGCATGTATCTTCTGGAAGAGATGAGTAACTTGCTTCCGCTGAGACAAAGTCCTCCTAACATCAGGGTTTTGCTCTAATCATTAGTGCCCGAGACTTTTTTTTTTGTTCCCTTTTATTTCCCTTAAGACAACTTCTTAAAGCGTTCTTAACCTGAATTTTTAACACAATTAATTCTTATTTAGCCTGTGCCTTCAAAATGATGTTCTTTATAAGTAACAAATAAACAGTCTGGGATTGTTTAACTTTCTTTTGATACCTGAGCATTCAGAAGGTGCATTTCCATCAGCCTGGCTGGCTGTCAGTCCAACCAGGAGCACAGTCAGGGAGTCACTCTGCACTTCGTGGAGACCCTACTCTAGTCTTTTTTACCTCCTGCATCAAAATTTGTAGGATCTAAACATCTTCATCACTTCTCTGTCGAGCACAGTAAATGTTGTGTTCCAGAACGAGAGGGGGACAGTGGGAAGGAAGAGGTAGCATGACTGCATGAGCATGATTTTTTTTTTGGCAAATGAGGTTCAAAATCACTGAGCTGTTTATGCTTATCCCTTGCCATCACAGCATTGCCACTCCTGGCAGAGCCCCTGAGGTCCTGGACTCAGCATTCTGCATTTTCACCTTAATTTTTTGCTGTTCAACTTGAGCTAGCCGGTGCTCGATTCAAAGGCACTTGAGCACAAGCAAAGCCCTGAAACTGCAGCCAAAAATTAAGCCTGAGTGCCCACAGTGACCCAGGGCAGTGGAGGTGACAAGGGCTGCCTCTGCCTCTGATTCCACACTGTTTCCCCCAGACGTGCCCGCCGTGCTGTGCCCCCCGAGGATGTGCCGGCGGCTCCTCCCCGGCTGGCCCGGGCACGGCCCCAGCTCTAATAAGATCAGTCCTGCGGCGTGTTTCCTGAGCACTGGGAACAATGAGCCTCTGTCCCACACGCCGCCGCAGTGAGAACGAGAACCAGACCGAAAAACAGAGAGGAAAAACAGGAGGAGGGGAGGAGAAAGGTCTTCATCTTGGAGCAAACCTGTGCTCGTGTTCACCTCCTGCGTCGGCAAAGCTAAACTGCCTGTGCCCGCAGCCAGGCAATAAGTTACCAGTGCTGGTGAAGGATTTTTTTCCAGTGCAAGGCCTTAACCTCCCCCCTCCAGGGACTCCTTCGCTCCTCTAAGCTCCCCTCGTGCCCACATGGCCCTTTTCCAGAGCCGGTGACAAATTCCACATCACTGCAAAGGAATTTCCTTTCCCTTCCAGAGAAAAGGGACCAGGCTGGGTGCAGCAGGGTGGGCCCTTCCCACCCAAGAGGGGTATCTCCCTGGCATCTCCCAAGAGGGTTTTGCTGTGCTGCACCAGGGGCAGGAAACACCTCCTCCTATTACAAATGGGGTTGTGGTCCAAACATGGAGAACAGCCAACCTGTGAAATGGAGATGGATAAATAGACTACAGACTGTCTTAAATCAGAGAATCATAGGATGGTTTGGGTTGGAAGGGACCTTAAACCTCATCTAGTTCAACCCCCTCACCATAGAGGAGTTGGGAATGAGTTTCGCTCCTGTTTAAGGCTTTTGCCTAAATGACAGCTGCAGGTTCTTGGGGAATTTGATCCTTCTCCCAGCCTCAGGGTTGGGGCAAGCCCAAGGTTTCCCACAGAGCTCCCTGGCCCTGCTCTGGGCTGGCTCTCCAGAACACTCCCCGCCCTCCAGGAGCCTGCCCACAGCAGAGTCCAGGGCCAGCAGTGAAACACAGCAGAGCCTTGGACCAGCCAGGCTGTGCTGGCCCCACAGCCCGTGGATTTTCTTTGGAAAGGTTTTTAGGGGAGAAGCACTCAAAAGGAAGTCCTTCCAGTGTAGCAGGAATCGTGCTCTTCCCTGCTGCTTTTTTGCCTGAATCTTTCCCCTGTGCCAAGTGATTATTTGGTGTGACTCAGTGGCTTTGATGGAGCATTGCTGATTTACACCAGCTGATGAGCTGCTCTGATTTTCTTATAGAAAATCACAGTTAGGCTGTTACACTTAACCTGTACTAAACTGTGCATGAATGATTTATTGTGTACTTCTCATGCAAATGACACTAATAGACTTTGTCATACATAGGAGAAGATGCTAGAAGATTACTAAAAGCTGCTGCACTTAAAAATGTTTCAGAAGAAAATAATGTCTTACATTGTATTGCCTGAGAAATCCATCTGATCTCCCCTTGAAACATGTACATGAGAGAACAGTGTGAAGGTTGTGCTGCATTGTGTGAAGTACCTTGAGGCTGTAACAGAAAAGCTACAAGAAGTGTTTTAAAGGAATATATATCGATACCCAGAGCTGCATCACGAGGAGGGAAAGAGCTGTTTTCCTCATGTATCTTGTTCAACCCGACTCCACTCGTGATCCAGGAGTGTTTGATGACTTCAGGATCAGACTGCAGAGAAGAAACAAACCAAAAGCAGTCCTGTCTAATTAACTGAACATATTTACATGTGTAAAACTCTCCTGTAGTCCTCCTAATGACTAATGCATAATTATGCACAGACAAATCCCCACAGTAAACACAAATATTTTTGTTTGTGATTATTTATCTCAGGAGACCCTGGCAATTTGTCAGGGCTTTGCTGAGCTTCTCATCTGAGCCAAGTGAGGTGTGGGCAGGGGGTGACTGCCATGGTCACCCCAGGAGCCCCTTTCAGCCATGCAGCAATAGAGGAGGGCAGCTTTGGGCTCACAAAACACCTTTGCATTGAGATTTATAGGATCATAGAATTATTTAGTTTGGAAAAGACCTTTAAGATCATCAGGTCCGACCATTAACACACCACTGCCAAAACCACCTCTAGACCACGTCCCCCAGCACCACAGCTACACAGCTTTTAAATACCTCTAGGGATGATTGGGATCAAAACAAGGCATTTTGCAAGTTTATTCCAATTTCATGGAAATACTGTGGTTTCCCCCAAGTCCAGACCACGTTCACAACCTTTTCCTATTAAACCCCTCTTTCTTTTGTGCTGCCTTCCCCAGACTGCTCAGATGGAAACGGGCTCATGTGTGCTTATCCTGCCTAGATGTGACTTTACCAGATGATGATTGTCCACAGAGAAAAGCCATTTCCCAGTGGCTCCTTCCTCTGCCCAAGTTCAGTTATCTGAGCTGCAGGAGCCAAGTAGGACAGGCATACCTGTGCACCCTCCAGCACATTGCAGAGGGGAAAGGAACATCCTCCAGGGGCCAGATCACTTGGCCCCTTCACCAGGAGAGGACCAGCATGGACACAGCAGGTTCCTGTGGGAAAATCCTGTATTCTCCCGGTGCCTGCAGGAGAAATGATGAAAAACCACGAGAAAAAAATTAATCCTCGTAGCCAACATGGAAGGAGGATTTTAGCTGGGATGGGGGGAGACTACTGGCACATTGATCCATTGAACATGTGTGCTGGGTAGCCAAGGGAGTGTGAGCAGAGCAGAAAACAAGAGCACTTGCAGGGTATAAAAGTGTAGCTTTACACTTCCCACTGGCCTCAGTGGATGCCAGATTTTTGTACTTTTGGTGTCAGCTGGCTTGCCCCAGGGCATTCCACAGCTGGGCTGCAAGGATGGACAAATCTCCCTACTCAGACCCTGCCAAAGCCTGTTTGACATCAGCTCTGATGTCCCTGTTTTCAGTGGGGCATCTGTATCAGAAAATCCATAGCACTTTCATTTCAAACAGAACATCGTGGTGGCCTGGAAAGCCGTGGGGGAAGGAGAGCATGAGGTGGAAATCCCAAGCCAACACCACCACAGGTACAGGCAGCTGTGGGACTGTCTGCATGGTGCCCTGAGCTCACTGGACTTGCAGGAGCTCTGATCCACCCCACTGGTGTCATGTCTCCTCCCTGACCTGCTGTCACCCTGCCTGGGAGCAGCCTGGTCATTTCAACCTGCACCGATGCCTCTGACTTCCCAAAACTCTCCGGGGCCACCAGTCTGCTCTCCAAGGACTCTGTGCCATCTCATCTTAATCCATGGAGCCATGCAACCCCTTGTGATAAATTCATCACTTGGTCAATGGCTTTCCTCCTAAAATCCTCTTCAGGGAACAATTCTCCCATGTCTGATACAATGACTAATTGATAACTTCCTTTAAGAGGACTGCACAATAACTTTCTTTAAAGCAGTATATTATGATCAGTGGGTTTTCCAGGGAGCATGCTGCTCTCTTAATTCTCACCTTCATTATTTTAATACCTCTGCAAAATGGGTTTCTAATAGATCTATATTGCCATAAAACTTTAGGGATGGTGTGTGGGTGTCAATAAATTCTTTGCAATCCGAGCGGCTCCGCCAGCTGGGTTGGGAGCAGAGTGACAGGCTCTGGGGAGAAGCCAGATCTTGACTCAGGATTGCAGCTTCCAGAGGCATGACCTTCCCTGATTTGACCCCATCCTGCTGTCTCTGAACACCTTGCAAAACTTCATTAAGCTACATGACTAGTATCTGTCACAAGCAATTCTTTCTCTCCCACCTCCTCACCCCAGGGATAAGTCATATCAGCTCTGTCAGGAATACAGAAGCTGCCCTAGGTACAATCCAACCCGAAGTGTTGATACCTGGTAGGTCTGTGAAGAATAGCAGTCATCACATCAGAGCTTTTCACCCAAAGATCCCAAGGCAGGCAATAAATGTATGTTATATTGGCATCAATCCCCTTCAGAAAGCTGTCAGCCACCAAGGAGACGGAAGGCAGCAGCCACGATCCCCAGCATAATCAAAGAAAGAAAGAAATGGATGTTATGGCTCTCTGAAAATATGGGAGGCTTTTAGAGAGCTCAAATTATTCCCATGATGATTAGCCAGGACATTGGGAAAAACTCTTTTACCGTTGAATCCACCACCTGGTCTCATGAAAACTGCCCAAGAATCTTGTTTTTGTCTCACCCATAATAACTAATTTTTACCTTGAACATTGAAGTTGCTGGCTGTAACTGTAAGCATTTGCCATTCTGCCTCCTTTGCCCTGAAGAGCTCCCAGCATTAGATGTCTGACATATATTATAAAGCCCTGCTGCAAAACCCCACCAAAGGCTGTTGTTTGTCCTAAGGAGATGGTGTTGGGTTGCCACGGGCACTGTGGAGGTGGTGTGGGAGCACTGCCTGGCCTGAGGACTGGGGTTTATTTTTTTACTCAAGTGTTTGCACGTTCTTGCACTGCTGCTCTGAAAGCTGGTGGGGTGCTAGAAGGTATTCTCCTCCCTGCCACTTGTTTCAGAAGAATTTTCCTGCCTTGGGCGTTTCTTGGGTGCAGCTGTTTGAGCTGTCCACGTCAAAAAAAAGGTCAAACTGGTATACACAGCAAATTAACCTTTTTGTGGCCTGCCTCCAACTCTGCTTTATTCCATTGGGATAAGAGACTTGCAAACAGGAAAACCAAAACCATCTTGAGTTCTGAGCACATCACGAAAACAGCTCCAGTGCTTCCCATACATGCCTGAGGCTTTGTGAGGGGTGAAGGCAAAAATCAACAAGCTGAGGGAGACTCAGAAAAACCTTTTCTGAAAGGTGTTTTCAGCAAAGAAGTGCTGGCACCTTCCTCCCAGCTCATTGAAATGTTGGGCAATCAGGGATTTTTCCCTTTCTGCTGCAGTATTCTTATTATGGACACTTGGCTTGGTGCCCCTGTGAGCTTGCCAGTGCCAGAGGTGACAACTCCAGTATTTCCCTGGGGGTTTGCACACTCAGCAGTGGGTTTTCTCCAACATCTGCAGCTGTGCCCAGATGATGAGCACTGTCTGTGCCACTGGAACAGTCTGTATCTTCCCTCTGCTTGTTCCAGCCCCCTCCTACCAATAAATGATGACCGTGCAGGTGGAAAACAGAGGAAGAGAAACTGATTAATGGCAATACTTTTACTCCCAGAAGCACAGCAGGAAATTTGCATCTCTGCACACTTCTCCAGGCTATAGACTCAACTCAAAGTGGACATTTACAGGTTACAGCCTTTAAACCATTGTTTCCTCTCCCCCAAAGTAAGCTATAGGGTAAGCAAGTCCTGGGCTCTGCCCACTCTGTTCAGGGCAGATTATGTATTTATTGTTAAACAGCTATTGATAATGAGCAGAGCATGTTATCACCACTGCTGTGTGCTATGGCAAGTGGGATAGGGAGTCATGTGCTTCTTCCTTGCTTTTTGGCCTCAGGACACTTGTGTTCTTGTTTGTACAATAGCTCTGCTTGGAGAGCAAGAATAAAAAATACCTTGTTTTCCCCCTTCCCAGATCACTGTTTAGCATCGTGCTACATCTCTCTCGTGGGAAATACAGGTTAGAGACTCTCAGGTTGGGAATTGAATTGAATCCAGATGTTGTGTTTTCTGGGCAAGTGTTTGAAGTGTTTGGTTGTTACACAAAAAAGGGGAACCAGCTCATTCAACCTGGGGGTAAGAGGTGAGCTGTCAGCCTCCTGTGATGACGCTCGTCATGGTGGTTTTGCTAAATGTGAAATGTCTGTGCCAGAGATCAGGAGGAACCCGGGGTACCAGGTTTTCAGGAGCCTTTTCTGCTTTGGGTCAGTGCCACAGAAAGGGCACTTCATGGCTGGGTACAACCACCCCAGTGTGGGTGTCTCACAGTAGGGTATGGTCCCAGCAAGTAGGATGAAAGTGCGGGGAGGGAAACGTAAGTTATTAAAGTGAGTTTTTCCATTAAAAAATGATGTGTAAGTTAAGTACAGTTCATTAATGGTTGGACTCAAAGATCTTAGTGGTCTTTTCCAAACTTAAAAATTCTATGATTCTGTGATTCCACGATTCTATTTAAATGTTCACCCTAAAGACACAGTTCATTGGTAGGGTGGCCAGAAAAGATGTTTGCATTCTTCAGAGGGAATGGACTCCATGCAAACATCTCATAGATCCATAACTTCCTTGGAAAAGCCCTTGCTATCCTTGATCCTGGCTTCCCAGTGTGATCCTGCCCACTCTGCCTCTGAGAATCAGCTCAGACAAGGGAGGGCCTTGGAGGTGTAGCTTCACCTTGTGTGGGCTCTGGGAAATCCTGTTCAGCGTCAGGGAGTGGATTCTCCTCAAGGCTTTGAGATCAGCTTTGTGTGTGCTCATTATCGCTTGGTAAGAGGTGCTTGGTGACTATTTTGACCCACTTCTGTACTCGGTTGGATGACAGGAAAATAAGCAAGAGGTGTCAAGTCTACAGTGGAGGAATATTTTGCCTTGGTGTGGTTGAGCCACCCCAACACAGCCCTGAATGTGTGAAGAGCTCTACTTAGCCTAGCTTTGTCACTCACTCCCAGCACAGAAAAGGCTGTATCTGTGTGAGTGCCTGCCTCTTTGTGCTCATACCCATCCATTCAGCATGCCCAGCACCCTGCGAACATTTTGGTCACAGCCCTTTCCCCGAGACACAGGCGGATTGGGAAATTGGAAGTTTACAAGGCAGCGGTGCAAGCACAGGAATTCCTCCTGCTCTGTGAGCGCTGAACCGCTGGCATCCTATGTCCCTTTTCCTCCCCTTCACACCAGCTCACATCTGTTCTTACTCATGTGTGACAAGAAAAGACTACCTGAGTGCTGGGGGGAAGGAGAAGGTTCAAAGGCAGCAGTGGCTGCCCGGAGCAGCTCTGGGAAGCACAGCTCAAGGAGAAGCCCGTGCCCCACCAGGGTCCTGTCAGCTCAGGCCAAGGGGGCTACTGAGGACAAGTGTACGTGGTGACAGCAGTCACCAGCTCCTACAAAGCCTCAGCCCGTGGTGCTGGAGGTGCAAATGCACCCAGGATCTGTGCGAGCTTCCAGGATCTCTGTGAGCTCCCAAGGGGAGTGGGAGGGCAAAACCTCAGCGAGAGAACAAAACAAGGGGGGGGGGAAATAAAATTCCCATTGGATAGAGCCCTGTATTTACTGGTAAAAGAACTCAGGTAAGACAGGAAAGGTTTACTAGAACACATTTTTACCTGTTAAGGATGGTATCTTAGAACACAGGTATCAAACACAGATACCCGTGTCTGTGTGGCTGCCGTTACATCATGCTTTTTGATGGTAATTTTGCCAGGGCCAAGAAAACAGATTAGTACACAAATCACTTTCAGTTTTATTCCATTTTGACATTTCAGGGTCTCCAGCAACTTGGCATCACTCTGCGGAGCCAGAAATATTTGTGTGTTAAAAGCGTGTTTTGAATTACAAATATTTCCATGTTCACAACACATAATTTAAGGGACCAGGAACATTCCTCTGCTTGATTGCCAAGCAGAGTTTTTGGTGCAGGGCAGCCTCTTTATGTATGTGGTGAGGATGAGGATGCTTGTCCCCTATGCAGGACATGTGGCTTCTCCTGTTCTGCTTCTTTGGGGTGGTTGGTTTATCAGGAGAGCAAAAATCTCTTTTGAAAGCAGCACTGTGGGAGCTGCTGCAGCTCCAGGGCAGGTGTGGGAAGGAGTCTATAGGTGCTGACCTACATTTAAGCAAGGAGACTGAGCTGGAGCTGTGCCAGCTCTTGGGATGGCACAAGGGCATTTTTCCTCCAAGCCAGGTCTGCCACCGTCGTGGTGCATGAATTCACTCCTGTTGAAAGGTGTCAGACTGATATTCAAAACGTGGTGGGGGAAAAAAAAAGCTCCTTTTTCTTAATAATTTTTCCTTTCTTTGTGCCAATGAAGTACAATGGGACATTTAAATCTGATTTTTATAACATTTTGCATGGCTATAGATCACGGTCTGACCTGGAGAAGACACATTGTTCTGACTGCAATGATTTGATATTTCATATTTTAGTATTTTTTGTCTTCCCCGTAGTATTTCTGTTGCATTCTGGCACAATATGGGCTCCCTCCAGTGGTCAAGGGGCTCCGGGCTCCTGGTGCCGCTTGCCCAGGGGCTGGCACAGGGTGGCTTTGGGGCTGGCATCACAAATCCCAACAGGAATCGTGCTGGGGCTGTACTTCTCTTACTCCCTACACCCTGCTGTGGGTGCGATCCCGTTGCCAGCAGTAACAGCCCTGCTCTGTAACCCACGTTCAATCCAGATTTAAGTGGAACGGCCTGAGCAAATAAAGATTCAGGTTCTGGATTTCCCTGCAGTTCCCAAAACGTTTGCTGCAGAAGGGGGAGAGGAAGCAGGAGAGGAGAGAGAACCAGAGAGGATCTGCCGAAAGACCCAGACACAACAATTTTTAGCAAAAATGACTCATTTTTGCATTCCACTCTTCCCCGTGTTATTTTGAGACCAAATCCTGATTCTCTCCTCAAACAAACAGTTAACATGGTTATTGCGGGAGGCAAACCAACCACTCTGAAACCTGACATTTCCATCTCCCCTCTCCGAGGTGCACAATTCCCGGGGGGTTCCCCCGGTTTGCTTAGCCAGGGCTTCATCTGAAATACTGGAATTATTTTTGGAAGCACCTGGGTAGGATGGGGATCCCCTGCGAGGGCCGACAGCCCAGCAGAGCTGTGCAGGGGGGCATCGTGCAGGGCTGGGGTATCTGTAAATACACCGGGAGTGTAACCCAGGTGCACCCATGTGCACACCCACACCTCGGTGTATCTGCTGGCACACTCACAGCCATGGACATGCCAGGGTACAGGTAGAGCCAGAGGGACGTGTGTTTAAGGCAAGGGATGCTGGAAAGGGCGAGAGGGGGCTGTTGGCACCTCGGGGTGCAGCAGGACCACGTTTCACCCCCCCTTTCCCCTCTCCTCCCCCCCGGAGCAGCCCCTTCCCATCCCCACAGAAGGGAGCTCCAACGTGGGGTGAGCAAGGAGAGGGGTGAACGCACCCGCGGCTGTTTGCAGGGGGTGTGTGAAGCCTCCCTGCACCCCTTTGAGGGTGGGGGGCACAAGCTATTTCGCCTCCCCTAACCCCGGTGTGGCTTTTCGAGGGAGGGTGAAAAGCACCGAATGCCGTTTGCACGGCGGTCTGCGGGTGAAGCCCGTCTGTCCCCTTCGGGGGGGGGGCACAGATCTCCCGTCCCCCTCCACCCCAGAGATTTACGGGGGATGGGGGGGGTGAGAGGGAATGTGAATGCACCGACGGTCGTTCGCACGGGGTTCGTGTGTATGTGTGAAGCCCCTGTGGCCGCCTCTGGCGGGGGGACACAGCTCTCCCGTCCCCCCTCGCCCCGCGGGTGTTTAGGAGGGAGAGGTGAACGCCCCGACGGCGTTCGCGGGGGGTGCGTGTGAATGCACCGGCACCCATGTGCACGGGGGGGGGCGAAGCCCCTCTACACCCCTTTGGGGAGCACTAGCCCCTCTACAATCCTTTCGGGGTGAGGGCACAGCCCCTCTGCACTCCTTTGGCGGGGATGCCCCCGCACAGCTCTCCCGTTCCTCCCCTCTTCCCTGCCGCGGGGGTTCACCGGGGTGTTTGTGCAGTGAATGCACCGAATGCACTGACACTCGTGTGCACGGGGTGGGGGCGAAGCCCCTCTGCACTCCTTTGAGGAGGGCACAGCCCCTCTACAACCCTTTCGGGGGTGGCACAGACCTCCTGTTTCCCCCCCCCCCCCGCGGGGTGGGGTGTGAATGCATCGAATGCACCGACACCCATTCGCACGGGGCGGGGGTGAAGCCCCTCTATGACCCTTTCGGGGGTGTGTGTGTGAAGTCTCTCCGCATCTCTTTCGGGGGTGGGGGGCACACCTCTCCCGTTTCCTCCTCCTCCGCGGGGGTTCACGGGGTGCGTGTCTGTCTGTGGGTGTGAATGCACCGACATCCATTCGCACGGGTAGGGGGGGGCAAAACCCCTCTACAAGCCTTTGGGAGGGTGGGGGGCGAAGCCCCTCTAAACCCTTTCGGAGGGGTCACAGCTCTGCCGTCCCCCCCCTCCCCTCTCCCGCGGGGGTTCACGGTGGGTGGGGCTGCGTGTGTGCGAACGCTCCGAATGCACCGACACCCATTGGCACGGGGTGGGGGACGAAGCCCCTCCACACCCCTTTTTTGGGGGGGGTGTCACGGCTTCCCCCCTTCTCCCCCCTTCCCCCCCCTCCTCCTGCGGGCGCGCGCGCGCGGGGCAGTGGCGGGAGGGCGCGCGCGCGCGCGGTGGGCGTAGCCTCGCCGCTGTTTGGCTGCGGCCGCCGCGCTCATTTGCATGTCGGGGAAGGGCGGGGCCTCCCCCGCTCCCCTCCGCGTCACGTGGCCCGCGCGGCTGGGCGGGTGGGGGGGGTGGTGAGCGCGGCACTTCCTGTTCGCGGGCAGCGCGGGAGGGGGCGCGCGCGCGGAGCCGCCCCGCGGTCTCGCGCTGCCTGGCGGGGCTCTGTCAGTCAGCGACAAAATGGCCGCGGCGGCGGCGGCAGCGGCGGCAGCGGCTCCTCTGCTCCCCAGGGCGGCACCGGCACCGGCGGCGGCGGCGGCGCGGAGGAGCGGGGGACCGGCCCGCCAGCACTGAGCACCCCTACAACCCCCCTCCCCGGCACCGCCTTGCCCTGCGAGCGGACGGAGGCGAGAGCGAGCGCGGGAGGAGACGGCGAAGAGGCGCTGCGCCCCCCGCCCCCAACGCCCCGGCGGACCGACCGACCCTGCCCGAGGCGCTGCTGCGGCTCCCCGGGGACGCGCCGCCGCCTCCCCGCCGACCCCCCCCCCGGGTCCCAGCTGCTCCCGCCGCCCACCCGGATCCCCGCCGGATCCCTGCGGAGGACACGGAGAGAGCCGCGGGATCCCCCGCCCCGCGCCCGCCCGCGGATCCCGCTGCGAGCACAGACTGTCGGGTTTCCCCCGCTCCCTCCTCCCTCCGCGAAAGACTTTTTGCTGGATCCTCCTCCCCGGATCCCCCTCCCCGCGCTCGCTCCTTCCTGCGGGAGCGGCCGTCGGATCCTCCTCCCGGCCCGGATCGCCCGCGGGGTCCCTGCGGAGCCGCGGACCCTCCTCCCCTGGCAGAGACACCGCTGGATCCTCCGCCCCCCCGGAGCTCCCGGCGGGATCCTCCTCCCGCCCGCAGCCCCATGTGAGACTCCGCGTCCCCCCCGGTGGCTCCGCCGTGGTGTTTTAATTTTTCTCTCTCCCCCTCCTCTCCCTCTTTTATTTTGAAGGGGGGATCCATCTTAAAAACTCTCTCTCTCTCTCTTTTTTTTTTTTTTTTTTTTCCGCTGGATCCCGGTTTCTCTTTTTTGATTTGCACTTTTTGAAAAAGCCCTCAGATGCTCCTCCATGTGGACTGAGAACCCATCAAGGCACACACAACACGAGAACTCATCCCGATCAACTCCAAATCCTGGCTTTTCGTGGGTTTTGCTGCAACACATAAAAGCAAACTTGTATTTAAGACACACTCGTGCAAAAATTTAGTTGGGGACTTGAACGTGTATTTTGTCTTGGTTTCTTGGTCTTGGTTCTATATATATATTTTTTTTGGTTTTTATTTTTGCTTCACTGGAAGTCAAAAGCTTGTTTTGGAATTGGACCTGCTTTTGCTGCACTTCTCCTCTGGGCTGGATAACACTGAAGCTCTTTGCTTTTCTACTTGGATAGTGTTTTCCTGTTGATCTGTTGGTGTTTTTTTTTTTTTCATCTCCTGTGTGGCAGACTTTTTTTTTTTCTGAGGGGGGTAAACAAATGACAACAACAAAAAAAACTTAAGGTTTTTTTGGCCGTGTGAGATTTTTTTCGTATTCAGATTCGTGAAATTACGGGTACACTTACAAAAAAATTTAAAAAAGAAGCATTAAAAATAAGAAAGGAACACGTCAGAAAGACCCCTACACGGTAGACAAAATACTCACTTGTTTCCTTACAGCAAGACTGAATCGAAAGCTGCCAAAGAGCCCCATAAAGAAAAGACTAAAAGGTAAGAAGGGGTAAGAGCCTCTCTGAATCCGGGCATGGTAGAAGTTAGCAGGGAAGAGACCTGCTAAATTACTACATTCCTCCTTTTCTCACAAGTCTAAACCAGATTATTATATTTTTGTAAACTGCTTATTAGTCAGTGAAGCAAGTACCACCCGGAAACACTTCAAAATGCATTTGTTTTTTTACGGTTTTTTTCCTGTGAACTACTTGCAGATTTTTTAAATACTGCTAGAATTAATTCTGTATCTCGTTCTCTGTCCCTTTCCCCTGTTGCAGTCGCTGTTTTTCACCAAACAGCGATTTGAAATACCATTTGTAAGCATGTTGTGCCACTCAGACACGACACGATAGCAGGTTCTGCTGCAAGGCATGACCGTGTGCTCTTGGTTTAGAACTTACACGTGTGAAAATCATCGCAGAGCGTGTTGGAAATGATCCCAGGGCTGGAAAATTGAGGGCATGGCCAGCAGTGCTTGCTCTGTGGGCGAGCAGATGAGCTCCAGCTTTGTCCTTCGTGGCAGCTTTCTCTTAAAAGTTAGAATATCTGGATTAAGGGTTTTTTTTCCTCTTTCCCCCCAAGGAATGAGGCTGTGGGGGTCCGCAGTAATTTTCTCCTGAGTATTCAGAGAGATGTTCCTCTAAACCTGAAATGTCCAGGGGCAGAGAGAATATGAAACAGAGTTTATTCCTTTAACTGCGACGCAGAATGGGAGGAAAACGGGGAGGGCTCAGTTGTTAACCTGAGAAATCTTGAAACACTGGAAGTTTATTAATTGTTTGAGGCTTCTTTGTTTGTATCACAAGTTTGTGTCAAAGGTTAATCTTCTTAATATGTAATTAGTTGAAGGTTCAATTATGGGATTTATTGAACTCAGTTGGGTTTTTCTCCCTGTTTTTTCCATTAAATGTAATGCTGCTGGTCTTTGTGGGTAGTTTATTTTCTGCTACAACTCCAGTGTAAGTGCGAGAAGAGATTTATTCAATTATTCTAACAGCCAGTTTAAATTTAGAAATAATCTTCGGTACGTCATTCCCGTGTCTGTTGCATATTTTCCCTCTCGTTTGCATATGGATGTATCTGGCGAATTATGCTAATTTATATACAGAAATTTGCTTTGGACATTAGGCCGGTTAAGGTAATTAAAATTCCAATAAATCCCGCTGTTAGTGGGCTGGTCGATGGTGCAGAGCTTTAAATCAGGTGGGTGTCGGTGGTGCCGTGGACCCGAGGACAATGCCAGAGTGGAGGAGCAGGAGAACGTCTGCACTGCTGCTGGATGCACTGGGGGAGGAAGGCATGGCTTCCAAATCCTGCCCTAATCCCATGCGGTGGGTGGGTTTTTTTCGGCTTCACCTACGGCTGAGAATTTAAAACGCAGTTTCCTCTCGGATATTACATTTTTTATAATAATTTTCAAGAAAGTGGTGGGAAGGTACACGCAGATTCTCACTGCTTCCCCCCCCTGTGTTTTCCAAGGAAATAGTAGGTGATTTGCAGCGGGTGCAACCTGTGCTTAAAGCACAGCACACAGTTTTCCACCATCGCGGTTCCTCAAATTCGGAAATCCCCGGGATATCGGTCTGGCCGCTCCAGTGTGTTATCTGTGAGCTCAAAATGGTGTGCTGAGGAACCAGCCCCCGGATGCACTGGCGTTCCTGCTCTGGCTTCTGGAATCCTTTCCAGAACATGAAAGCATCAGTGTCAGCCCTGCGTACGCCAGTGAGAAAACTGCTCCAGCCTGTGGGAGGCTCGGTCTGTCATTGGTAACACTGATGCTGCTTTTTGGGTGAGATTGTTGCTTTTTGGGTGAGATACAGAAGCTGTGTTATCCTCGGGTGTTGGGTAACCTTTGCTGCTTCCGAGCCCGTGACTCAATCTAAGAAAGCTATAGTAAATCAGATTATTTTGAACTTTTTTTTAGGGAAAATGAGTGCTGAAGGGCACCAGCAGTACTGTAATAATGCCTTGCGTCGCTTTGTCCTTATCTTCAAAGGAGAACGGATCATTTCTGACTTACAGGGATCCGCCTGGCACGGAGCTGGTGAGATGAGGAAGGTTCATTTCAGTCCAGCCCCTGGAGAGCAGGTGCTGGCATCGGGAAAACTGTGCTGGAGCCAGGACTTGCTCCAGGGCAAGAGCGGATGCGTGTTAGTAGGGGCTGTTATTTTAGGCAATATTTTGTAGTTGTGTCTAAAGGTTTTGTTTATAGTAATGAAAGAAACAGGGCAGGCAAACCTTTTTAGTGAGGGCTCGTCTGGATTGCTGTGGGATATATTCAGGAAATATTTATGTTGTTGTTCTCTGGGTGGATTGCCATGTTGACAAATTCAGGGATCGGTGTCCATCAGACTAAGAGCTGACTGGACCCGAGCAGTGTGTTACATACGAGTGGTTTGTGTGTGCTCGTACATGTGTTTTACAGCACTGGGATTATTTTGTAACTCGGCTGTCAGTGGTGCAGGGCATCATTCCCAGTGCCCGGGAATGTCCCTGTGGGCAGCCTTGGGCCGTGCCGTTTCCAGGCTGGTACAGAGGATAGTGGAGTTTGCTCTGGGACACTGCCCTTGGCTGAAGAACCACTTGGGGACCTGGAGGTTCACCTTCAGACCTGGCATCTCCCAAAATCTGATCCCCTGTGAGTGGATGAGGTTTGCCTTCCCTGCCATTGCAAAGCCTGATGGACCTTGCTGGGATCCATGAAAACCCCACCTGTCTGGCTTAATTTCTTTTTTGTTATTCCAGGGTTTGTCTTTCCTGTTAAAATAACAAGGTGTGCTTTTTGGCGAGTTGTGATCTTTCACTGATGTTTAAGGGAAGGAAGGTAATTCTATACTTTTTCCTTTCAATGAGCTTTTTAAGACTTTGAAAATTATAGAACAAAATTCCCTTAATATGAGAAATAACATACTACTTTTAACCGGAAGATTCTTTGTTGAAGTTCTCAAAGCCTCCACGTTCCATACCTTGCCGAGCTGGAGTAACTATAAAACAAGATCAAGGTTTTGTCAAGCAGGGGCTTATAATCACCTTGTGTCTTGGAGCAAACTGTTGCTGAGTGGCAGCCTTACGGAAAGCTTACCTTTAAATTAGTCTAGTAATAAACCCTTCTGTTTTTCATTCAGAAAGGCCATGAAATTTATTTACAGATTAACTGCCTGCTGTTAATTCAAACTAACCTACACTTCTCCAGCCCGTTCAGGTGCTCCATGCCGTGGAGACTCCTTTTCTCTTTCGTGTTCAGGTTATTAAAAGCCCAAGGGCAGCGTTTACTTTCAGTTTTAGCTGTGAAGACTTAACCAAGAGCAGTGTATGTGGGAACGGGTAATATGTTAACTTAGCAGCTGGCCTCGCCGAGATAAACATGCGCTTTTCCAAATGCTGTCATCTGGCCCCTTTCCAAAACAAGCTGAAGGAGGAGGTCAGGGGTGGAGCCATCCCTTGCTTCAGTAAAAAGAGGCTTTCATTTGGAAAGAATCGCCGGAGCGTATTGACTACACGAGAAGTGCAGATTTAGAATGAAATGGCCAAACCTTCCTTAAGTAAAGCAAATAGTCTCTGCTGATGACTTAAATCTCAGTGCCTTGTTACACTGCTGCTTCTCTTTGAAGGTTCAGCAGCTTAAATGCAGGGTGCATATGGCTGCTTTTAAAAAAAAATAATCAGTGCTTTATGGAAGACTTTGAACGTGAGAACTGATGGAAAATGTATCATCTTTGGTTACAGTAGAGACCTGCAACACAAAAGTGCTATTGTTTTAATTGTTTAAAATTCAGATTACAAGATAATGGTAATACCATTAGAAGGTTTCCCTTTGGCCTGGAAGCTGCAGGTAGGAGTGTGTCGATCCCTCAGTATTAAAGATGAATGATAAGGAAACCTCTTAAATGCCTGTGACGCTGCAGTCTAGCCAATTTAGGATCAGCTGATGCCTTCTAGTGATAATGGCTTGAGGTTTTCAGCTGTATTATGAAGATATCAGCCAGGGCAAATAGTGTTTAGAGGAGAAGTATACTTTATTGAATGGGGAGATGATCTAGGAGTGACAGTAAATTGCATTACTAAATGATCTATGTGCTCTGTGCAGTCTCTTCACTGGCAAATGCTATTGGTGAAATGAAAGATGGTTATTCTTAATGTATGAAAGCAGAGGAATCAAAGTATTATTTGATCTTCCTTTAGGAATCTGTGCTATTTTTGAAAACTGTCTGCCAAAAGCATGGCTTAGTTGTACCTCTTAAATTCCCAAAGTAGATGTACTTACAGTTATTTTATCATTCCTTAATGATAGTTAACTTCTAAAATTACTTAATCATGGTTAACTTCACTGTGGCTTCACTCACACAGTTACAGCTGTGTTTTCTGAAACTTTATTTGTGCAGCTTCCTGCCCTGTCACTAATATGTTTTAAAATCTCCCGCACAAGATAAAAATATCTGAATTTGATCATAACAAAACTACCTGTTCTTGCACAGAATAGCCACAGTGCTCCTTGAGGTTGTATCAAAGATGGTATCGCTCGAAGAAAACACAGCAGTACTTGAAAACATGCATCTGATTCCTTTGTCTTTTTTTTAAAGTGTAACATATCTCCCTCTTCATCCCAATGAAAAGGCTTCTGTCACTGCAGACAGCTGGAAAATAACGGGCTGTTCTTACATCTCATGGCTCGGGGTACCAAGCAAATCTGAGTGAGTTTTGGTCTCAGCCCTGGGTGTGAATCAGCACTGTAATTTTTCAGCACTGAGGTCTTGAACGTAGTTGTAATTCAAGCTCATAAAATATTCGAAGCCCTGACGGTACCGAGCTCTGCTTTCTGGAGCTCTTCCCCGTGGGTTTGCAGCCAAGGATGGCTGAGAGCGAGAACAGTTATCTGTGCTGCAGCAGTGATGGTTTATGGCTGGGTGCCCAGATTGTCTGGCTTTGCACACAGCTTTATAGTTTGCCTTTGAGGGCTGTGGAGGAGGTGGAAGTCATTTGTAATAAACAGCTATCTGCAGCCTGCTTTTTCTGGGGTTTGAAATGTACAGCCATTTAAAAAAAAATTCTAAGGTAGATATACATTTACTTAGATTTCAGTCAGGAAATTCTATGTTTATAAGCTCAATTATGAGAAATGTTAACAATTGCTTATTGGTTTCTATTAAAAAAATAGCTAATATTTATCCCTTGGATGTTTGGGCTGCTTTTAAGCTCTGAATGGCTAGAGAATGAGGTTGGGGTTTTTGGGTATTTTTTTATTTGAGAGAAAAATTGACTTGTCAAATCGGTTGGCATCCTTTGTGGTAATTAAGCCCCAGAGAAAAATATGTTTATATGTCTCAAAATAGTTATCATGCAGCTACCAGCTATAGGCTCATTTAGGAAAAGATAACACCCACCCCCCTTCCACCCAAGGAAAACAGCCACCCTGGGCTGTGAAGTGTTCAGTGGCTGCCCATGGGTGTTTTCCAGAGGCAGATCCATTCTTCCTCCCCCCACCCCCCGCCTGCCTCTCCCCAGCTTCTTGTTCATGAGGTCTGTGCATGTTTTCCTATGACTTTCCAAAGGGATAGTGGATGCTGCCTTTTTTATGGTCTTGGCCAAGAGGAATCCCCTAGATTGGCATTAGCTGTTTGTTTTTTTTTTTAGCTGTGCTGTTTGCTTTCCTACTCCTTTTTTCCTTTACTGTGTTCTGTCTGCATGAAGTTTACGGTTTTGTCTCTCATACTACATTTCCAAGACTTCCCAGTGGGAAATGGGAGAGATTTTTGTTTTGGTTGAGGGATAAGGGAGCACTGGCAGTGGCTTGGATACATTCTGGGTGGTCAGTATGTTCACAGATCGATTGTTAGTCCAGGATGGCTTCTGCCAAGTCTATTTTAGGCTCAGCCAGATATCTGCGTTGTGTCACTCCAATTTCAGTGCTGCTCTAGCCCTGGACTCTCAGGTCTTTTAGCTCTTCAGAATTCCAAAGTGTTTTGATGGCTGATGCTCCCGTCATTCATTGGTGCTGACAATGGAGAGCCTTGTTTTTAAACAGTAGCTGGTTACTGGTAAACAAAAGAGCATCAGCCCAGTGCTTTAACACAAACCATTCTAGGAAAAAAAAAAGGCAGTTCAGGGAGAATGCCAAGGAAAAAAAAATCAGCAGTACAGATGCATAATGTGTGACTGCCATTTTCCTGTGTTCCTACAAGGTCACTGACAGACCACAGAAGGTGGTCTTTGACGTTGTTTGTGATGTTTTTGCTTGAACTCAGTGTATGTTCACAGTAGCCTTGAGGATGATATTGTATATGAAATGGGAAGTTAAAAACTGTAGTAGCCCTTGCAGGCATAGCCTAATGGGGTGTGTGTAAATCAAGTAAGACTCTTTACACAAGTGTATTACCAAAGCCAGTCTGGAGCAGGATTCCTCGTTACCCCTCTACTGTCTGTCTGTACATTTCAATTTTCTTCTTCTCTCAATATTTTTAATCAACTGCACTTAACAAGTGCACAAGCTTACTTAACACAGGAGAATTGCTTCTAGTGTTTGAGTTGTCTGAATTTTCTCCACGTTGTCAGCCTTGAAATGGATGCTACACTTGAAAGTGTGTCTCTTACAAAAGATACTCCATCTCTGCAAATCTAATCATCCTTATCTCCTTATGGGGTCACGGCTGGAATGCTGTAAGTGCCCAGTTCTGTACCTCCTTCCTGTTCTGTGATGCTGAAAAAAACTGCAGTTAGTTAAAAATAACCTGTAGGCATAAGAGTGCTGATCACATCTGCTCATAACGTACCTCTCCATCTTCCTGCCTGTGAAATTATTTGTTTTCTCTTTGCTGATGTGAACTATAATGAGGTGTATGTTTATCTTCAGCCTTTTGAAAATAAATTAATGTGGAAGATGCAGCATCTTCTGATAAGGAAGGAGGAGAGCATGGTGGTAGCAAACTAAATGCTATTTAATGTGTTCTGGTATGATCACAATAAAATATAACTGTCTGATCTGGGTGTGGAACTCGAATTTGGTCTGTCACAATAATAGAATTGCTGCTGCTGAGGAGCAGAGTCTCTGTATAAAGAGGAGAAAGATTTATTATATGGGACTTACTGGAGCTTGGTGAATGTGTAATTTTTACTATTTCTGTTCTTCTAATCAAACTCACAGAAGTCCCTCACTTTAGAAGAGGATGGTCCAATTAAGTATCATTACACACCAGCAGTACATTATCTAGAGATGTCAGTTTTTATACTCTGGTACCCCACTTACATGTAGTAATTGAATAAAGCAATAGTTGGGTTAGTGGAGGGATGTTTATGTAATGATTTGCTTGAAAAAAGACCCTCAACTTTAATTTTTTTTCTTACATTTGTGAAAATGAAATATTCTTCACAGATTTCTGGGGGAAATACTGCAGTGATAACAAACCCCATTGCTTTCAAAGCAAATAACCCAGACTGATAGATATAGTCTGTTTTATCTGGGTGATATTGGAACTCTCTGATAGTCAACTGCACTGAAACCATGATTCCATCTTCCCCCCATCCCCAGTCCCTCCATCAGCATCTAGATGAGCAAGAGCTGCTCTTTCTGGAATTCTGTCTGCATCTCCTGATCAGATAACATACTTGGAGACATATTGGATATATTTCTGAGAATATTTGCTCCCCTGGGCGTTTCATGCACTAAATGAAGGCATAAAATAGTTATTACTAAGATCGTAATTGACCATAAATTGATTTCCAAAGTGGTATTTACTGCAACTAGTTTTCCTGTCCTGGAAGATCATTTACAGCTATTTCCTTTCCCCATCTCTTCCCTGACCCTGTCTCTCCTCCCCTGTGGAGCTGCTATTCATTTGCTAAGTTGAAAAATGGATGAGGGCCCATTCTGATGGTGGATCTGATATTCTAATTTATGCTTTTACTATTGAAAGCCAAGTAGAGGAACAGAGAAGTTTATTTCCATCGAGTTCATCAAGTTTTAAGGGTTACCTTTTCAGCACTGCTGAGCTACTCTTTTAAACTCTGATAGATTTGTGGAGGGAAAGGTGCTGCCTTGGATTGTGCTCTTTCCTTAACTTTGGATGATAAATCCTTTTCTGAATTTTGTGAACCCAGTTTCCAGCCTAAGGATAGGTACAGAGTAATGTAAGGGTTTCTTATCTCTTGAGTTATGTTGCTTTAGTAATTTTCAAAACAGCATTGCAGCTGAAGAGACAGTGGAACAAAAACTAAATAACTTCAAAATGTATTGAATAGCTTCAGAATGTGTTGTCTTTAAGTTGAATGAAATGATCATGGTGAGCAGTGCATTGATTTTTTTGTGGTTAAACACCAAATGTGTAAAAAGTGCACAAACAAGTAGATTTTCTTCATTTGTGTTTAAACTTTCACGTATTTGCAGTGCACGACTTTTAGTACAGTTTATTAGTCTATAGTGTGTTTTGTCTTCCTTGACTGGGATCAAATTTGGTGTTAACCTCCTGCAGAGAATTCCAGGACCCCTGACATTTTATTGTGACTCTTGATTAGCTCACCAGGGTTCCTGCTAAGAATTCTTCTTTCATTCATTTGATAAATTGAATTCCCTATTCACAGTGCCTTTAAATAGAATGGTATTTGGAAAACTTGAAGACAACAGCTTGAATGCTCAATGAGCTCACTCAGCAAATTTAAAAATGCAGAAGAAGGAAATTATGGGTTTGTGTATAAAAGTTTTAAAAGAATGTTTTATAAAAACTTAAGATTTGCACCTTCATATTTGCTTTAAATGTATTTCCCTTTTGGTTTCTAAGACAAGGGAGTTCTGTTAACATCAGTTTTCCCTTTTTCATCCTATTTTTCCTTGTTGTGTCAGGAGCTGTGCATTCGCCCGACATGTCTTTGTGGGAGCAGGTACAATGAGGTGACACACATCCATGTAGTGGATCTTCAGCTTCCCAAGGCAGGATGGTTGTGGTGTGGAGAGAGAGCATCTATCTTGTTCTTCACCTGGATTATGCTACTCACCACTTTCACTGTGCTGCACTGTGCAGTGCTCCATTCTGGGCTCTACAGCATGGGCTCATTTTTTTCTAATTCTGTATCTTGAGGCACCTTCCCTGTGAGGCTGCTGTCCTTTGTCCTTTGATAGCCCCATCCAGGACTGCAGCAGTGTCCTGCCCCTCCCACCACTTGTACTTTCTGAGGTGACACTTGGAGATCTCAGTGGTGGGATAGCAGAGGCCCATTCCCTGTATGGGATGCAGCCTTCCTAGAGACTGGTTTCTGCAGGCTTCTGCCACACATCGATGAAATGACTTCAATATCGTTGTAAACTCGGGCTGGAGGGGACTCAGGAGGTCATCTCAGATGGGCAGGTCAGTGTTTAAGTCGAGTGACACATGTGTGTCTGGTACCTGCTGCTCCTCACTGTGGTGCTGGTGTTATTCTTAGACTTGCCTGGTACAGCTTCCCTGCCTGTGGGTAGGAATCAGGGAAGTGTCCATGCATTTTTCTGTTTTCTGCTGTGCCCGTGGCAGGAATTCTGCCTAAAGGAGAGGTATTGCTTCCAGACCTCATCTTCCTGGGCCTGTTTAATGACACTGGAGCCACTCATGAATGTGGACACACAGTGGATGTGTGTGACTGTGGTTGGGTGCCTTTAGCTAAAGGTGTGTTGGCACCACCTTATTCCCAGAACAAGCACAAGAGTAGCACCATAAACATACCTGTCATCAGTGTAAATTCTGTTTCTTGCTTTTTGATACTCTAGGTTGTGTTGTCCAGCCCCCACTTGTGTGAGAGCACCAACCTCATCTTTAGCTCTGGCACTGTGCTTTCACCTCCTGCTGCTACCAAAGTGATTGGGCTCAGAAATATGTATATATCACATATCACTGTGGAAGGGGGAAAGGAGAACTAGGGGTGCTAAATCCTTACGGGCAGAAGAGTGCATGATTTTAGTTGTGCAGACTTGCCATTTTTTTAATGAAGAATCGTGAAGGTGTAGCTGTGTTTGCTGGAGGGCTGTGAAGGTTTGGTGCTCCTGCCCTGCCGACCTGCAGCACATGTTGTCCCTCCTGAGCCCGTTACTGCTGGACAGGGGATGGGACAGGGGATGCTCCACCAGCCTCTGGCCCTGGGAGTGGTCAGCTCTCAGAGCCCAGTGGCTGTGCTGCGTGGCAAAGCATCCTGTGGAGCTGCTGTTCCTGTTCCTATTTCCCAGCCTCCTACATTGCAGTATCCCCGTGCAGCTGCCCCAGGAAGCAGTGCTCCTCTGACATCTCCTTCGAGTTCATCCAAATAATTTGGGACACAAACTTGTCCATAGGTTGCTTCTGGGTCAGTTAATGGGAGATAACTCAGTTGGGCAGTCGGTCAGTGTGGGTTTGCCTCTGTTGGCACAGGGCTCTCATCTACTGAAGTATTTGCAGAAACCAAAATAGCAAACAGTATCTGGAGAGACAAATGCTGTGCTCTTGCTGAGCTGCTGGATTCCAAAGCTGTTTTCCTTTGTGCATTATGTCCCAGGAAGATTGGGGACGAGCCCTGGAGCAGATGCCAGATCAACTGCTGGTAACTATCATCAGGCCAGGGAGGGAGGCAGTGCTAGGAAAGTAAATCTGGTTATCTGCACTCTTCACAGTGTGTAGCTTAATTTTCCAATTGGTCCGTGTTTGCTGGGGGAGGAGAGTTGTTTTTCATAGCACATTTTGTGCTGTTTGTTGCCTGCTTGGAGTGGTGAATTTAATGGTAGCTTTTTCTGGGGGTGTGGGGTTTTTTTCTCTTGGATCTTGCATAGCCTGGGTGGTGCACACAATGGGATACTTGAAGTCTGCTGGGGTATTGTCAGCCGGCTGAGGGAGCAAATTCTGGTGTGGTTCATGTCTGACATGTATACAAGGGTGAGAGGGTGAGGTTTGGTAAAGAGTGTTTCAGCCCATGCCCACATTTACCTACTAACTCCTTAAGTTGCCCCAGAGTGGAGGTTGCATGGGCACTAATAGTCCTGCACTGTGGAGCAACACCTTCCCAGGAGAGGGGATGTACCTGTGTGAGGGCAGCTTTGCACCCTATAGGATCATCTACATGATGAGCCTGTTGGTTCGGAAGGGGAGTTCCATGTTTGATTGGCATCATGTGTCTTGGAGTGCAGCTATTAGATTCCTTTTAAGTGTAATGGCATTGGATGATGAGTTCCAAGGGTGCAGTTAATGTTTTCCTGCTGCAAGTGAGGGTGGTGTACATGGGAGCTGGTCTCCACCTGAAACAGAGACAGTGTGGCAGTGAAATCCTCTGCACCAATAGTTTTGCTCTGCAGATCCACTCCTGTGGTCTGCAGTACTTAGTCATGAAGATGTAACATACTTCATCTTAAACATTCCCATTTGTACTCCAGTACTCTCATTAATACACTGTCCCTCTCTGCTACAGTCCAGGAGAAATTGGAGTGTTAAACGGAAACAAAAGGAAGCCTGTAGGTGAAAAACAAACCCTCCAAACCCAACAAACATTCACTGGGACTTGGGCAAGTGCTTAAACATGGACTCTTCAAACTCCTGACTCATAGTTCATCTGCATCCTTAGTTTATAAAGACTGTGTTTCTACTCTGGGATTTCCCCCCACCTCTAGTGACTGGTAGTCAACCAGTAGAAGCTGAAACACGGCCAGGTCAGTGTGCCTTGAATTGCATGATAATAACTGCCTAGTCTGCTTTATTTTTGTTCTAATCTAATCTACTGCAGTGGTTGTTTACCCTACACCTACATAAAGTAGGGTCACAATAAGTTAACAGTGGGTGAACTTCCAGGAGGAGCCCAGGTCCTGCAGGCAAACAGTACCTGGCACTCTCCTCTGCTCAGAGTCCTGCCAGGATTTTACTGCTCTTCGACCAGCAATCCAAAATGGCATGTTAGAAACTCCATGTGCTGCTGCTGGAGAGGCAGCCTGGAGACAGGGTGTGGAACACAGGTGCTCTTTTTTCTTCTGGTCGTGGAATTTGTATTTTACAGGTTGTAAGAGCAGGATTATTGATTCAGTCTTTTGGGCAACCTAAAACCTGCCTGTAGTTTTAGTAAGATACTTTAATTGAATATGTTGCTTTTCACACCACGTTCTCAACTGATGCTGTGTTTATTGAGTGTTTTTTGAATGGCATCTGCACTCTGCTCCTGCACAAATTCCTAATTTGGTGGACTTTCTAAGTGACTACGGGAAGCAGGCTGCTGTCCTTGTTTAGGAGATAAGTTTTATGTTACATTCTTCGAGATAAGTTGACAAGAAACTGGGGGCATCAAAGTCCCAGGCCCATAGCTGTTGGCAGTGGGTGATATTCTGATGTTTCAGAGGAAGGAATCCCCTGTTAAAGCAAATCATGTATTAAGGAGGGACAAGTGCAGGGCAAGGACATAATTTGGCAGTGAGAGGCCCCAAAATGTGGGATTACTAAATCATAAATTGAGGTCAAACAAAAACCCTTGTCAAACTTCATTTAGGACTCCCCATAGGAAATAATTTTGCACCCAGACTTTGAAATTACAGGGTTTAGTTTCAAGCTCTGTGATCACACCTGTACATATAACTCCTCCACAGACTTATCTTCTCCACAGTGGTGTGACTGAGGGCTTTCCCCCATTAATTCTCTTGAAGGGATATTGTAGGATTTTACTTTGTGAATGGGTAGAGGCCTCCAGTTTCCAGACTGATTGTCTTTGTGTCCAGGACACGGTGTGGCCTTGTATCAGTGTTACTTCATAAAAATAAACCTTTTTTTTTTGTGGTTTTCCTCTTTTCTCCTCCAACTGTATATTTATAAAGATTTGGTATCTCTTATAATGTTGGGTTTTTTTAAATGCTTCAGTGAGGAGGATTTTTCTTTATGCCTAATCCAAATCTTCTTTGTTGCAATTTAAATTCGGTGCTACTTACCACAGCTAAAGTAGAAAGATTTTACTCTGTGCTCCTCTCCCTCTGTCTTTAACACCTACTCGAATAAGGGGGTTGCCATCTCTTTAGATTAATTGAATCCAAGTCTGAAGTTTCTTCCAAGAGCCTGTGCTTTTTTGATCTCTGATCCTTGGTGCTGTTTTATTGACTCTCCAGCTGACCTGTATTTCTGTTGCTGTAGATAGACCCAAACTGGACACAGCACAGCAGCTGATAAATTTCTGACCATCTGTGACATTGTTGCTTTGCCTTTGCAGTGAGATCCGCTCTAACACCTGCTTTTTTCCTCCCCAAAACTGGTGTTCAGCCAGTTGTTCCCTATGCTTTATTTATTTAAGATTATTCCTACCAAACGTGGTACCCTGCACTTTTTCCCACTGAATTACTCTGCTTTTTTTCTGCATCTTGAGTTTATCATGTTGTTCTCCATACTGTCCCTCCTTAATTGTTTGGCAATTGTTTGGCAATTGTTTGGCAACCCCATGGCTTGACATATTCTGGAAACTAAGGAAGTGCACACATTTTTCCAGCAGCAAAGTGGTTAGTAAAAATTTTGCTGCTGGCCATGTGTCATACTGCAACAAAAATCCATTGATTCCCTGCCTCATTGGAGGGGTTTTGTGGGTGTTTTATTGTAAGTTTATGTACCTTGTTCTTAAAACTATTAAATTATAAAGGAACCATGTTCTTATTAACAAAACTTTGCGCATTGGTTGAAAAGTCAGTAAATTAGTTTTGTTGCCTCCCTTTCATCCTTTTCAAAAATACCTGTGACTGAGCCACAGGAAAAAAATCTCTCCCCCCGCCAAAATTCTTGATGATGTTTTTCTCTCTTCCCCTGTAAATTATATGCAGTCTTTGTCATTTGCTGCTCTTCCACAGTGTTACCCACCTTCTGCTCATGCTTAAATGACTTGGACACAGTTGTTCCTGTGGTAAATGACAGCAGGCCCAGCCAGTGGAGGAACATCCCATTTCTCTTGGGACTTTTTAAGCTGTTCTTATTTTTGCTGATCTGATTTCCTATTTGGAGTGGTAGCAAAATGTTTAGCTCCATCTCCTTTTCTTCCCTGGTGGTTCATGAAGTTTTCCAGAGAAGCCAGATCATTCCTTCTTCCCAAATTTTAGGAGAAGGGACTTAAATACATCTTGAGCTTCTTGCTTGGAGCCGTGCTCACCAGCCCTTTTTGGGGAGGGAGCCAGAATGGAACGTGGCAGTGGTGGTGGTGGAGATGCTGGGGGCAGGAGCAGCTTGGCTGTTGGTGCTTTACTGCCCCTGGAGCAAAGCCTCCCTCCTCAGGGAAGAGCCCCATGAAATCCCTGGGAGAAGAGAAGTGCTGTCATCTGGGGGCTCAGCACCAGCGCAGGCGGTTGTTGGCCATCTGTTCCCAGCTGACCTCTTTAGAGAGGGCTAAAGCAGAAAGAAAAGTACTGTCACTTTAGCCCTTGTAGGGTCATCTGTCACTAGTCCCCCTTTCCCACTGAGAATCAAAACTAATATTTCTTCTTGTTTATTAATGAAGCACTTAAAGGTTGATTTATTGTTGCTTTTTATATGCACGGTGCTAATATTTTGTTGGCCGTCCTCAATTTGTCCCCCATGTGTTTGTGCTGGGGTTTTTTTCATATTCCTTCTTATTTATTTGACCTAGTTTTGCATGCTGCTTTCTTTTTGAGGTGATTGGAGAGCTTGTAATTAGGGACCAGCTTGACTCTCCTTGATTAATGACTGAGCCTGGATATCAAGGGAACAAAGCTGGCACTTCAATGTCACACCAGCTCCTTGCCTTCACCAGTATTTACTCTAGAAAGGTCACAGAGCTGGGTTGTGTAAAGATGAGACAAAACCAGCAATAGGAAAATGTGGAGTTTTAGTTTATCCATTCTAGAAGTCATGAAAACAAGGGCTGCTGCTGCTGCTGTGACTTCTTGCTTTATGTAGTATTCCTCCTACACACGTGGAGATCTGCATTGTTTAGATTCTTGGTGATTTCCAAGAAACAACACCTGCCTCATCCTGTGGGACAGTATTTTTCAGTTGCCCTGAATGAATTGAAACCTGCCTTTCCAGAGTTTGCTGCTCTTTTTTTTTTTTCCAATTTTACACCCCTTTTTATCACCACTCTTCAAGCTGTTTTCTCCCTTTGTTATCTCAGCCACTTCTTTCTTACCGTTTAGAATCAGATCCTGAAGAACTTTCTAAATACTAATTTTCTTCGTCTCTATTTGAAAATGTGTGATGCCAGATTTTGAGAACTTGTGATTACTTTGTGTTTCTTGTCTGTGCTGTCCAGACCCTTTTGCATGCATCTATTAATTCCTCCCAAAAAGCCTCCACTGGTAGCTGCCTTTGGGTGATTATTTGCCAGTTCCTTACAATTCTACTTTAAAGATTTTCTTTCTTTTTTTTTTTTTTTCATTTCTTTTTTCTCCCATCCTCACTGCTAGGAAAAACACCTGCACAGGAATGCAGGAGGGCCTGTTTTATGGTGAGGGAAGTCAAAATGAGAATACTACTTGAGCAGTTTGTAGGATTTCTGTCAGTAATAGCAAGTTTCACAACTGTCAAGAGAGGTTATTCCAGCAGGATATGAATTTCAGGTACAAAAGGTATTCTAGAATTAAGATATAGGGTTTAAACCAGACAAAAGCATCTGTAGACCAAGATTAATAATTCTGTGCTGAAGAGATAGCTTTCCTATGTTGTTAAATAAACCTTCAGCATCTTACAGATAAAACAAAATTCATTAGGCTGTTGGGGTTTGGAGCAGCGTCACATGGAACAGGAGAGACAGGTCTCTGTTTTGTCCTCAATTACTGCAGGAACTTTTGAACTCCAAAACACCGTATGGGTAATAATACAAATACACTCTACTTGAAGTTTGTTTAAGAACACAATATTCCCTACAGGTGTACTGCAAAATGCTGTCAGAATGTCACATTAGCTCTAATTCAAAGTACCAGCTGTGGAAGCAATCCAATGCCTGATACCAACTAGAAAACTCAAGTTCTTACTTAACCTAAAAAGTAAATCATCTGAGAGTTGTTATTTTTTAAAAGGGGATTAATAAGCCTTTCTGCAGCAGGCACTGACAGACCAGAGCCACAGTCCTCAGCTTGTTCTCACCATGACCTGCAGTTCCTCTCGTTTTCCTGTTCCGAGAGCTCTTAAGCACATGCACTTTAAAGATAACCTTGGTTTAGGCTTGGATTTAATAAGCTGTTTGCAACCTGTGAAAACAACACTTGATTCTGTGGTAAAACCCTTTGCTCGTGAAAATCCCCCACGCTTCTGATACATCCAATCCATATATATTAAAAAGGCAAACTCCTACAAGGATATTCTGAGACACTCCTGGTTTAAAACATGAGCTTTGTGTTCATAAATGTTTTAGAGTATTTCCTGTAATAAAGATTAAACTGTCTCTCAGGAACACGTGCCTCTGACAACGTAATCGAACTTTATATAGCAGTGTTTTTATTGTTTTCCTTTTGTTTTGCTCTTAGATGACTAATTTCTGACTAGTGACAGCAAGAGTTGCCATCTGAGGGGCCGCTTGGAGCTTCGTTTCTATTTTAAGCATATTTAAAGCACATGTGTTCAGAAGTGTCATTATGTAAATCAGTTTTTGAAAATTGAACTCCATTAAAAATTACAGTATATCATTTTCTGAGCTAATCTGAGGCTATTTTAATATCAGGAGTGAAAAACCCCCACAACCAAAACCCAGGTTTTGGGGCAGAGTGGCACTTCTACCTCAGATGTGGTAATTGATGTGATAATATGGTTATAAAATGTCTTGTATTTTTAATGGAGCAAAACGTTTGCTCTTCTTTGATTTGGAAGATCCACTGAGGTGTTGTATTACCTGGAAACCAAAGTTCATAGTGGAGTCCAGCGTGAGGAATGAGACTTTGGCAGTGATGAAAGTTGATCCCCAGTGCTGGACACTTAAGGTTTGGCTGGACAAGGTACTTTGGCCGAGAAAGGTTGGACCAGATGATCACTGAGATCCCTTCCAACCTGGTGTTCTATGGAAGGAACTTGATATTAAAAAAAGAGGCCTAACAAGAAAATGAATACTTTTGTAGCTTAAAGAAGACTCTGCATATAAAGCGAAGTGGTGGTGGTTTGTTTTTGTGGGGGCTTTTTTGGTTTTGTTTTTAAATACTACCCTGAGTATTGAAGGGGTTTGAAGTGTAGTTGTGGTGTAGTGGAATTGCTGTAATGCCGTGGGTTTTCTTAAGTACTAACAAGAGGAAGCCAAAAAGTTTCTCATTTTGCACTGACTTGTTTCATTCACCTGCTTTAAAAAAATAAAACCAAAAAAAGGCTTGAACTTCCCCTGGCAATAGTCTGACAGTTTGGGAGAGTTCACTGGAACACAGGCTTTGTAGAGTCTGGTGTGACTTGGGTAGGGAGCACTGAAAATGAAGGGACTGGATGTTGTTTCTTTGTAGTTCCTGAGATCCTGGGGACTTCAGTTCTCCTCCGGAGCTTAGAGGAATAAAGGCTCTTATTACGGTTTCAACTCAGTTTCTTTTGGCAATGTAAGTTATCACTTTCTGCAGAGCTCTAGAAGAAGCCATTTAAAAGTACAGTTTTAAGTACCTTTTTCTTAAGTGCAATTTAACATGTGTTGCAAACGCCCACCTGCAACTCCTGTGAGCAAACGTTTCTCAAACCTTGATTTACAGTGTGAGCTCTGAAAAGGTGGCCCTTTGGAACTGGAATAAAGCTGAGCAGTCATGCAGGTGATGAAATTTTGGCCACGACAGGAAGTGATTCAGTATTTGAAGTACAGATATCTAATGCCATTTCAGATGTCCTGACCTCCAGTGGTGCACCAGGCACTCCCAGGTGTGCCTGACCTCCAGCTGCTCTTCCAGGCCCTGGATCTTGCCCATATATCTCACTTCTGCACGTAATTTGGGTGCTGTGAAGTGTCTAAAAGGGCACTATCACCTAAGTTTAGACCTGTGAAATGCTGAGTGTAGTGTTTACTGTTTTGGGTAACACAAGGAAAGGTGGGGAATATGCTTTGATTTAGTCTGGAGCTCCATGCAGGATCTGTGTAAGCATTAAAGCATCCTCAGTGGCCAAAGTCAGTATTTTCAGGCAAACGAAAAAGCCAAAAACCAGAACACCCTTCAGCAGCTGAAATCTCAAATATATTACAATGTTCCTTTTTTATAAAAAGCCAAACTATGTAGGAATAGGCAAATTTGTTAAAAGGGAAATGAAAGAAACAGTTAAATTCAAAATGTTTCAGGGGGAATGTTTGAAAACACAATGTGCGAAATGTCCTTCAGCCAAAGGGCTGAGACACACACAGACCTGTTGTGATTAAACAATTAAGCAGAGAGTTTTGTTACTAAAAAAACCTTTTTTAACAACAACAGAAAAAATCTAAACAAAAAAAACGGGGGGGGGGGGCTGTAGGCTTTGGCAAGTTAAATGTAAAGCAGTAGTGAATTAGGCTAGAAGTGGTCTTGGGGAGTAATTGGAAGACATTGAATCTAATAATAGTGATAGTAATGGCTTCAACCCGTCAGAATCAGCCTTCTCAGAAGATCTGTAAGGCTGATAAATGATCAGGACCTGAAGAGCTGTCAAGGATGATAAAATAGTTATAGAGAAGTAAATGAATTATTTGCATTGGTATTTATTGGGAAGGATGTTAGGGAGGGTCACTGCTATAACCATTTATTACAGTGATGGACATAGCAGAGATAAGAAGCTTTCAAATAGGTTTTCTTCTTGATTTGGGACAATTCAGGTTAAATTTTAATCAAGATGCTACTGGAACAGTCCTATTTTGTATTAATGCAAATGATTCAGCTAGAATTTATAGGATGAACACAAAACATGATGATTGGATTTCTTCCGGATCTTAGTGTACAAGCCTAGAGAACAAAATTGATGTGTATGAGAAATTAATACAGCACGTGTTTGATCAAAAAAAGAAAAGCAATTCAAAAATAATGTACTCATTCATGATCTTTAAAGTATATTGTGAATCACAGCTGTTGAAAGCCAGCAAAGCTTGCACTAATTACCTAGGGTTATTCCTTTTTTTCAGTTTTAAACTTTCTTTCCCTAGAATATGCTTAATATTAAGTAGTACTTGTGAGTGATTGTGGAAAGAGGTTCCAAATACAGTCTATCCTTTCTGAATTTTCATTGCCTACTGGTTTATTTGTTGTTAGTTTCAATTTTGGAACAGCTTTTTTTTTAGTACTTTTATTGCAGCATTAGAAGCAGCCTTTATTAGACATGAGATGTAGAAAGTTGGCATACAAGTATGGATTGTTTACCTTTCTAGATAAACTTGGTCTTATTGTAAATCTCTTCCCAACCTTTGTTCTTATCAGGGAGAAAGAACAAGAAACACAAGAAGAGGAACATTTGATGGAAGAAAAGAAAAAGAAAAAGCAGGAAGAAAAGAAAAAGAAGGAAGGTGCTCAGAAAAAGGTTTGTTCATGTTCCTGTTGTAAATGAGCCCTTTACTCCTAAGAGTAACCTGCAGGTGTTGATGGATTACACTGTTTGTTTTGATTTTAAAAAGGAATCGATCACTGTCTTTTCCAGTATAAAAATTAGGCATCATAAAAAAAGTGGGGTAGGTTCCAAACAGATAAAAACTTCACAGGTTTTGTGTCTAAGCCAATAGTGTGTGTGGATTCAAAGGGGGATAGTGGACAAGTTCACAGAAGTTACTTCTGCTGAGTGTTAAAAAGTTCACAAACATAATGTTTGGTTCAGAAAGCCTCTGTTTCTCAAGAGAGAGAACACTAGATGGGTAGATGGGGTCAGTGCCATATCCCTTGCCATACTTTATACTGTCTCTTTGGCATCTGCTTTTGACATCAATCAGACAGAGGCAGCCATTCTTACATTTCTAATACGTGGAGTTGAATTAACATTCTCCAGTTCTTAACTGGAACTAATGCCTGATTTGTGTGAGGACTTCCTGCACAAAGTTAGGCCTGCAGCCCTGTAATTGTTAGGTATAATTTTGAGTATTGACAAGTAGTTGATTTGTTTTGTTCTTTTCTTCTTTCAGGCTGCTGAACAAAAAACCAAAGGTAAATTCATGTTTATTCTTTGTGAACCGTTTGATATTTTTATGAGCTTGTTTAAAAAAGGAGTGCTTCTGCTTTTCATTCTTTGTGTCTGTTTATTGGGGAGAGTATATCTAGGATAGTTCTGTTCCTAAAGTTTTGTTGGAGGATCTGACTATATGTTGGATTTCTCAGCTTTTGCTTATATTGCTGTGTATCCTATAGCAGCTTTTTGACAAGAATATATGGATTAATTTTCTGTGAAATGTGACACAGCATTTGTCCTCTTTTTTTCTCTGGTCTCAGGACAGATGTAGTTCTCCATTTAGTTGTTAGTTATTTATCTGCTTCAAAGACAACTAATGGCCACTCTGCCTCTGCATGCACAATTCAACTCAATTTAGTGGGCAAACTCAGTTCATTGAACTTACTAAAAACTATTCCCCCCCCACTGGCACCACTGCCCATTTTTCTTTCTTGGGCGGGTTTTCTGCTTGGGAAGAGACTGGGGCTGGTTTGCAGCACAGTCCCAGGAGCAGCAGAGGTAAGGACTGGATCCCCCTTTGTGGGCACTGAGCTCCCAGGTGCCCTGGGAGAAATCTTTTTGTCTGGTCTGCCCTTTGGTTTACATGGCAGCACACAAAACTGAGGCTGTGGAACAGTTCTGAACCAGTTAATATGCACTGTTATTTATTGCTGGGTAATTAGGTGACAGGCAAGTGGAGCTTCCCAGATTCCCAAAGACTGGGAATTAGAGAAGAGCCAAGCCTAACATAAGGGATCGACTAAACAACTTATGTTTCAAACACTTTTCATGTATTTATACAGCAGAAATTAAGTATTGCCTCAGTAATACTGAATTCAGAAAAATAAAGACCTGACTACCTGATGAAGACACTGTAACAAGTAATTTATTGAAACTCTTGTCCTTCTCTTTCCAAGTTGTTCCTATGTAGAAAGTGTGAATTCAGGAAGTTTAAGTTTAAATTCTGTTGCATCTGCCCTGTGAGATCCCATGCAGTTTATAACAGTGGATTTTGCTTTCAGAAGGCAGCAAAAGTAGCTAAATCCCACCAAGTCTTAGGCACATGAAAAACCTTTGGAATTAAGATGCACGAGAGCGATTTCTAGCTAAATATAATGTTTCTGTTTCTGCAGTATTGCGTGTTTTGTTCTCTGTATCAGCTCATTTCTGTGCAAAAAGATTTCTCTGTTCTATAATGGATTATAATGACTTTTTAATATCACAATTCAGTGGCAGATGTTTTTGCTGTCAGAGTAACTGCATCCATTTTCACGTGCTGATGCAGTGGCTCTTCATTTCTGTTACTAGTGAGACTCAGCGCCTTCTGCTTTGCCTCTGTGGGATGTTACTATTTCTGTCTCTTGTTGTGACAGCTTTGCTTTTAATTGCTCGAAACTGCCAAGTTTAAGTTTTTAGATAATAACTTCAGGTTTTCAGGTATGCTTGGGAGTTTGTTTCTTTCAAATATTTTTGGTCCGCTCTCCTCGTATTTAATCATCCTGTGCTACTGCTATAAAATATGAATTGGGAAGAAGACAACAGTGAATAAAGGTAGTTATCTTAGAGATTAAGTAGCTTTGGCATTTATTGCTTCATCTGTCAGAAGCAGTGATGCACCTTTTTGCAGTTGATCTGTCCTGCAGAGAAACAAAACCTCCTGTTCATCCTCAGGGCAATGGCCAGGGGTTATTTACAGTCCTTTAAGTGACCCTTCTTTGAATTTCCTTTGTCTGGCAACTACTCATTTCTTTAAAGGTTGCTCTGTGGGAATGCTTTTCGACTTTGGGGTACAGTTCCTTACATTTATCTGTAGGAGGGATGTGCACAAGCTTATGATAGGTAGCAGGAATTTCCTAAAATATGGAAAATATTAATACAAAATTAAAGAGAGGAAAAAGTTGACTGAACCTTTTTTCCTCAGATATTCAGAGTTGACTGTAAACTTTATTGCAGTGCTGCACCAACTATTTTATTTGGATACATTTTCAAGGTTGAGTGACAAATGCTGCTACAACTAAAAGGCAACCACAGGGATTATCACTGAATTTAATTAATTTATTTCCTATCTGGGACACAGTAATTAAATTAGTTGTAAAGACAGGATGACACAGTAACACTGAGTGGACTGCATCAGGTATCACATGCCAGTGGGCAGGATGTATTAAATCAGAGATTAAAACTGGGCTGAAACTGAACATTTTGCAAAATGTAGATTTTGGTAGTGAGATATAAATATGACTTAATGTAGCTGCTTATGGTAACTTAAAAGAAAATTGCTTCATTTTATGCATGTGTCATTCACTTCTGCAACTGGGTTGCCATAGCAGTGAGAAACACTTGCACCAGTTGGAGAAAATAAACCACACAACTGGAAGTGGGATATTGAAGGGTTTTTCAGTTGGTTTTTCGGCTGATTGGAGACAGTGTGTTTCTATTGTTCCTTGTTCGCTCTCAGCAGTGTTTGTGAAGGAAAAGACACTTTGTTGAAGTGGGTTGGAAGGGCTGAGCTTGGGAGTTGATAGCGAGGGAGGGTTTACCCTTTGGGGATGTGCTGGAAGCCTGTGCTCTTATCAAGGTGCTTTTTGATTCTTTTTAATTAGTAGTAAGATTAATAATTAATAGCAAGTAATAGTAAGGTTTGCATTTATTTGTCCAGCACAAAGGCAGATGTGGAGATGTGTCCCATCTAATAATGAGCTCGTTTGCTTTGTACACGAGCCCTGATCTCTGTAAGCTGAGATGGGGCTGTTGCATGTTCAGTCTCTGGTGAGGCCTCAGGAAAGAGAAACTAGTAAGGAGGAAGGAGGTTTCCTGTGGGGGTGTGTGTGTGGTGTGTTGTCAGTTCAGTATTGCCCTGAGGCCTCAGCCCGAGCTGAATGTTTCCATTTGTGATGTGGAGCACAAACCCCTTCCAAAATAAACACACATTTCCACCCACAGAGGAAAGGTATGTGGCTGCTGCTGGAGTTACTGGTCCAGGGGTAGGAAGTGCTCCCTCACACAGCTCTTGCATCTATTTAAACAAATTATTTTTTGCTGTTTAAACAACGATCCAACCCTTTAAATCTTCTCTACATAACAACTCCTTCATTTTCTATTTTTTTTTCCTGCAACGTTGTTTGCCAAAGTATTTTTGTGAGGCTGAATCTTTTATAAATACCCCGTGTGCAACAATTCTAGGGAATGTGTGAAAGGAAGAAAGATTGAAGAGCTGATAAGTAGCTGAAATGTTTCTCAATTACTTGAGAACAAATGAAAGTAGTCTTCCTGTTCAGCTGAAGAGGAGGGCTGCAGAATTAGATGAGGTGAAATGAGCAGGTTTTTATTGCACATCCACATTACTGTTCTTTTATGGTAATTTTTTGAGAACAGGACTATTGAGCACTGGCTATTAGTGTTTATTTTACATGTGTAAACTCGTGCCAGTTTATATGCACTTGATAAAGAAACTTGGTATATAAAGGCTTTTGTAATGAAAACATTCAGCTGTAAGTACCAATAAGAGTTCTGTTCTGTATGGTAAATAGTCACTAGTATGGGAAATGGCTGTTATTTAATAACTATAGGGGACTTTAGGGGAGCTGTGCTCATGATAAATAGTATGAGGTCAGTGTGTTTTGCTGCCTGCTTCTCTTCCAGCCATCCTGCTGCAGGTGTAGTTGGCACACAGGTGATCAGTTCCTTGGCTGCTTTACTCACACCCCAGCTGAATACACTTTGTCTAAAGTGTATGTTGAAGTGCTGATATAAAATAGTTTAAGTGGGTTGTTACTCAAACATCCACCATGGTGATTGAAAGGCAAAGTATCCATCCAGGTCTCCAGCATTACCTCTAATGAAGGTAAGTGTTGAATCTGCAAACAGAGAGTTGAGTCTATACCACTTTTAGTTTGAAGTAGGAAACCAATATTTGGTTAGAAATCTTAATCTGGACAATATTTCTGTAAAAGCAGAGATGGCCAGTCTGCCTCTTGGACCTTCATGATCCTTGTAGGTCAGTCTTTGGCATGTTCATGGCATGGGACCAGGAAGAGAGGTGTGAGCTTTCCAAGGGGAAAATGGGAACTTCAGCTCACTGCTTGTGAAGCAGGATTGCAGAAGCTGGAGTAGCTGCAGTAATCCTGGGATTCAGCAGCTCATCCAGCACTGCCCACCCTCTGTTAAAGGGGTACAGTGAATCTTGAGCATTGTTCCTTTCCACCCATGGTCTGTTCTGGAGTTTTCCCCCTCCCAGGCTGTCTGGGCCGTGTGTCTTGGGACTCTTCACCGTGTCATGATTTTAATCAGGAAGGTTACCTGCAGACTAGGAGGTTATTCTACCAAGGTTTAGGCTTTAATATGTTTTATTTTGAGGGACTTAAAAGAACAGAAAGCACTTAGCAGTATGTGGTTGCTTGGTGGACCATTGTGATGTTGCAAATGTTGGCATACTTTCTTCAGGTTAGCTTTAAAATTTGCATAGCATTTTTTATCCCACAAGCAGTGCTGTATATTTTACCTGGAGCACCATGGTCAACTGTATTATAAAGGAGAGTTAAAGGGAAAAAAGAATGGATGAATATACCTGAAATACCATCCCCTGCTCTGGCATTTCTATTTAAATGACAGGAATAGTGGCATACCTGTCTTAAAAGCCAGGCATTTCCATTTCCAAATTAGCCATGTAGATGGTTGCATAGTTTTAAATTGATTCTTTACTTACCCTCCCCAAATGGGCTGTTAGAATGTTCTCTGTTGGGCTCATTTGGATGTGAATCACCTTCCTGTAACCTCCATTCTCCTCATACAGAAATGCAGTTTGTGTACACTGATAATGTGCTCTTTCTGGCTGTGATAGATGTGACTGATGTGTAGTGGTAGTTCCGTAGAAAATAGGGGAAAATGAAACTTTTTAGAGAATTTCATTGGTATTTTAGGTGTAATTATGTGTGTAACACAATTAGTCTTTTTAAAAAAGTAAAGTCTTGAGTTTTTCTGGTTTGTGTCGTATTATTGTAGGAACCAGCAGAGGCTTTTTCCATAAGATTAGAAAATGTGTTCCAGCCTACAAATCAGGTATGATTTTCAACAGATTTACAACCTCTGACTCATTTGAGTATTTATAGCTTATGCTTGAATATCTGCCTCTGCCATCTTGTTAGTTAAGTGCTGTGTTTGTACTGAACTGCTGCACATTGTAGTGACAAAATGTGCCATAAATCATCATTGCAGAAGGAGGGGGAGCACTGCAGTAAGTTCTTCAATTAGATCTTAATATGCAGTCACTTGATAACTTAATGATAACCTGTGGCCATACATTAAGGCTTAATAACACAAAAATGTTTTCTTTTTGATAAACGTTATCACGGTGATGTTTTGCTATTATAAGTATCTTTAAACAAACATGAGTTTGTTCATAAAACCGACTGAGATATCAACTTCTCTGATAGAGGAGTAATTACCGTTTTATAGCCTGCAAAGAACTGAGTATGGAGGTAATTTGTGAGTCCCTGCCATAATACTGGGTGAAAGGGAGTAGAAAATGCAAAAGATTAGAGCAGACAGGAGGAGCAATTTGCATAGTCAGGGAGACAAAGCAAGAAGGATGAGCTGGGAGGCTTGGAGTTAACTAGTACAGGAAAAAACTTTGGTTTCCTGCTTATCTATTTCAGTTGGGATGGCTGTGACAAGCCATTGAGTTCTCGTGGTGGCAGTAGTTCAGTGGTATTTAATAGGGTTTTTGCTCTCACAAGTGTAAGCAGCATTATGGGGTATCTTCAACATTGCCATTATGAAGTAAAGGAAAAAAATTAAGGTAGCGAGTAAGTGCGAGGATAACTATGGTAAACTATATTTGGGGTTGTAGCACTGTCCATGTTGGTCTTCAAAGGTGTCCAGCTAGAGATCTGCTTTGAGAATTGGTGTCTTTCTGCAGGAGAGGGGTTTGTCAGGGCTGGACACCCAGAGCCCTGTAACCAAGTACTGGCAGCTCTGAAGGTTTAAGTCTTCTGTAGTTCCTGTGGAGCTTTAGACTGTTTAGCTTTCAAATAAATCCTCTCTTCAGACAACGAGGCACCAAAGCAATTAGTTCAGGTTTTTAGGAAAAGAAGAAAAACAAGCAAACACAAAATTCTCCAGGGTTGTTTGAAAATAAGGAGAACCCAAGAGTTACATTCTTCCTAATGTGTTCCTGTCCTGAGCTGGATTTACAGGACACCTGCCCCAAAGAGGTGCTTCAAAGTCTTTTCCTGGAGTTGTTGCTGCTTCCTTTCTGCTGGTCCAGTAAAGCACCTCCAATCCTGGTCAGCGGTTGCCTTGTGAGCTTTGCACATTCCTCATCAGGGAATACAAGCTTTTATTTTCCTTAGAGATGGTCTGTGGTAGTTTGCCATTATGGAAATGTAGGGATGTTCTTATAATATAAATACAGGCAGAATATTGCTCTGGTCTTCCACACGCTTTGCCTTTTCTCAGTTTCCTCAATTAGGAAATGATCTGGGCTTATCAGATTGAGGATGGCAGCAGCCTGACCTGTATATAGTTAGTTTTAAAACTAGATGAAAATGAGAGCTTTCCAACACTAGACACAGTTAATTAAAAGCATTTTTCAAATGCTCTAAATGTTGTAAGGGTTGATAACCTAGGCAGTAGGACTAACATGCTTTCATCAGATTTCCCTTTACATTGTCCATTGTCAAATACATTTCAAGCCTGGGATATTATCTCTACACGAATACTCTGTGAAGAGAGAGTAAGCACAGATTAGGTAACAGCAGTTTGGCTTTTCTCATCTAGACCTAATTGTCAGGGTGCCCTTTGGTGGGAAGCGTTCCCAGGTAAATCCCTGGTTTACTTTCTGAACAACAAAACTGCCAATACAATTGTTGACAACTGGATATTCTAGAATTTAAATTCTAACACAGCTACACAATGCTAGCAGTGGTGGTTAGGGTCAGACTGCACGCTGGGTTATGGTTATTTATCTGCCCACAGTGGGCTCTTTCATCCCCAGTGCTGTGCTGCATTTGCAGTGCTGGGCATTCCCCAGTGCAGTGTGTTTGTGAAACATCAAACTGTTGCACTTCTGACATCACAGCAGCTCAGGCATTGGCATATATTCTGTTCTTCTGTCAGTCTGCTTATAACTGTTTTCCAACTGTAAGTAGAGTGTTGTCTGACACTTACTGTCCATCAGAGCGTATATGCCCCAGTACTAGAGACCAGATGCATTTTTGCATTTTAACATTCCACTTCTGTATCTACTGATCACAACAGACACCCACCCCACATCTCTTCACTTTCTTACCCACCCAAAAAAGTCTGAGATTTGTTTTCTTGGGAGTGGCTTTATAACACAGCTTATGTGTTTATCAGTGTGCTCCTCCCTTTGCTTTCTAAACTGAAGTCTGTCGTTCGCTTTTTCTCTTCTTTTAAAGAAATACGTCCATGAAGGTACTTTCTTGTCTGCCTTGAGGCCTGGCTCACTTAAGTTTTCCTGGAGAAGGCAGCTCACAGTTTCCCATGGAAAAATGACCTTTGGAAAAATGAGCTTTGATTTATCTGCAGTGTGCTGACCACTTTCCATTATTAGATTATCATCTTGCTATGTGGAGGAGGCTTGTAACGCATATAAATATAATATTGATAAGATCTGCGAACTGTGAGCTGGAGGAGGGGTTCATCAGGGAATGTATTAGCTCACTTTGGTAATGATTGTTTTGAGATATGTGCTGGGGTTCTAACGTTTCTCGATCCCTTCCTTGAGAAGGATGAAATCAGCTTTGAACTGTAACTCTAGTACATGCTCTTGGGGGGTAGTTACTGTACAAATGCTGAAGAGGGTTATCTTGGGAAAACAAAGGGAACAAAAACATGAGTTTGATTCTTTTACACTGTGTGTGAAGCCTTTGGCCTGGGGGACCTTGTATTCTGGTGTTACATTCCTCTACTCTGAGAACCCAGACTTCCCTGTGTTTTGCTAGATAATTTTAATGTTTTTCTCAAGTTCTTACAGACTGTAGCCCCTACTTTACAAATCCTACTTAAAAAGTGTGTTTAAGCAGCTCACACTCTTGGTCAGGTGTGTGCTGTGCATGTGATCCTTCAGGTTATTCCTGACCTGGCTCAGGCAGTGCAGTGTGCATCAGCATCCAGAGAGGTGGTTTGCTCATGGGATTGATTGTAGGTCCAAGATCACCACGAGAGGAGGTGATTTTCCCTTTAGGCATCCTACCCTGGCACTGTGGGATGGCAGCAGTGGCTCATGCTAAGCTGTCTTGTGGGACTGCATTTAACACCAGCACTGAATACTTCAGACACTCCTCAGCTGCCCTGAGCGTGTCAACTGTTCTTACTGTTTGCCCAAGGGGAACAGCTGAACTTGAGGCCAGATTCAGGCTCTCAATTGCCTCTTCCCATGTTAACAGAAGTGGTTCTCTGTGTTATCATAGTCTCCTGGAGATCCGTCCTCCTGTTTTCAGGATGCCCTTAATGTTTCTGGCATCATTCCTGATTTGGCTGCTGTTGCTGTCTTTTTTTCAACAGTCTATGGAGCCAGACTTTTCACCTTTCCAAGGCCAGACAGGCTCTCATGAACTTCTGCTCTAAAGCACATGAGTTACTAAGCTGCAGAACTGACGATTCCTCACCTCTGTTTAAAACTCAAATGCCACATCGAGGTCTTATTATCATGGGACTATATATATCCCTTTAGATGAGCAGGAAGGGATTATCTTAACCCTCTCCCCATTCTGACAGGCCCAGCAAAAGTTCTTGAAAGATGTATTGATTATTATTGGAAAGTCGTCTTCGTAAAGGCCCAAACAGTTTTTCCTGTAACTTCAGCCCCTTCTTTCTTGGCTGCTTTGCCCAATGTGTGGAGGGCAGATTTCCCCTCCTCTGCAGGGACCTTTTTGTGTTTTTTCACTTGACAGCCCATTCAGTTTTTCCTTGTGCTAGTGTTTTCAAGCTGTTTTCCAAACCATAATAATTTACGTTTCTCTTCTTTGGAAGGCCTTCCAGTTGGTCCAGAGTTATTTTTTTAAATGCAGTATCTGTATGTTGTGGTTTAACCCCAGCAGCAGCTCAGCCCCAAGCAGCCGCTTGCTCACCCTCCCCCAGCGGGATGTGGAGAGAACTGGAAGAGTAAAAGTGAGAAAACCCGTGGGTTGAAATAAAGACAGTTTAAGTAGAGCAAAAGTCACACACACACAGGCAAAGCAAAACAAGGAATTCATTCCCCACTTGCCATGGCAGGCAGGTGTTCAGCCATCCCCAGGACAGCAGGGCTCCATCACACGTAGCAGTGACTTGGGAAAACAAACACCACTGCTGCAAATGTCCCCCTGTGTCTTCTTCTTCCCCAGCTTTATATGCTGAGCACGATGCCATCTGGTCTGGAATATCCCTCGGGTCAGTTGGGGTCAGCTGTCCTGGCTGTGTCCCCTCCAGCTCCTTGTGCCCCCCCTTCTCCTCCCTGTCGCTGTGGGGTGAGGAGCAGGAAAGGCCTTGGCTGTCTGTGAGCCCTGCTCAGCAATAGTGAAAAGACCTGGTTATCAGCCCTGCTTCCAGCACAAACCCAAACCACAGCCCCATGCCAGCTACTGTGAAAAAAATTAACTCTATCCCAGCCAAAAATTAACTCTGTCCCAGCCAAAACTAGCATGTTAATTGCAGGATTATTAAATACTGTTGAGTTAACTGTGTAAGGATAATCTGCTGCTTTTCACAAGTAAAACCAAAGGTTGTTTTCTGTGCCTGTCAAGCTCACCCCATTGCACAGCTCTGTAATCTGGGCTGTTCCATAGCAGTACTGCTTATTCTCCTTCAGTTACCTGTCCCTGAACTGGGCTTGCTTTAAGGAGCTCCCAGGTTTTAGATACCTTCTCTAATTCTGTGAGGATGTAGATTTAATAATACAGAGTTTCTTCTTCACACTCTCCCTGTTTCTCCTCTTTGTTCACTGACCTTTTTCCCTGTGCAGGTTGTCCTTTGAAGTATACATTTAACTGTTTTACTTGCTTTAGTTTCCCAACAGTTTCCACTGCAGTTGTTTAGGCCTGGTTGGCAAACCACGAGAGCACTTCCTGCAGTGCTGGAGGTGACAGGCTGTCCTGTGCTGCCTCATTGTCAGGTCTTTTCAGGTGTACCTGTGAACATCAGGCATCCGAGGAGTGACTTTCTTCTCAAAAGGAAAAAGTCTCCAGAGAGAAACAGGAAGAAAATAATGTGTTCAGTGCCACGTTTCTAATAGGCTTCATCATAATTCCTGTCTTGCTATAACTTCCATATCTTGCTGCCAGCTTTCAGGAGTAATAATTATTATTTTTTTGTTTGTTGTATAGTTATTTCTAATCTTGTCCAGTGGTCACTGTGGGAATTGAAATAGGAGGTCATCCTTAGCCTTCTCAGTTGTTTTGCTCTTCCTTCCCAGAAAAGATCACTTCATGATTTGGTGCCTTATTGTGTCTACTAAGACCCTAAAAAAACCCTAATTCTAACTTAAAATCTCTGGATAATAACTTAGATGCACAGCAACAATGAACACTTAAATCCATAATCCCGTTTTACTGATACCTGGGATGTAGTCGGGATGTTGAAGCTCAGCTTGTTCCACCCCCGGGGTTGTCACTGTGTTAATGCACCCTTGCTTTTCACATTTGCTTGAGATGTTTTAATCCTTATTTACTGCATTATTTTAATGGAAGTGCTGCCTTTCCTCTGGGTGTTCCCAGAACTGACGTCATTGTGGCCATGGCAGATGTGACAGTGCCGTGTGCTCCCTCTGCTGTCACCAGCTCCCTTCTCAGCACTAACGGAGTTTCTTTCTGAAAACTAAAGAAGTAATGTGGGTTGTGTTTCTGAAAAGTGATTAATGTTAGATAGGGCCCATTTTTGCCTGAAGTGTCTTGATGAGTCTGTAGTACAAGTTAAAGTCAGGGTCGTGGGGTCAGCATTAACACCATCAGCTGGCAGCTACAATAACTTTTTATTTATGTGAGGAACTGGGAGCATCTTGGATTTGCCTCCCATGGCTATCCTACTCCAACTACTTTAAAAAAATCAAACTTACTAATGCTTTCTTTAGTAGATCTGTAAAGCCATTAAAGAGCTCTTATTTTCGTACCCTGCCTAGGCAGACATGGTGTTTTCCTCTTTGTTTGCAGTTGGACTTACTGTAAAACATTTTCCTTTCTTTCTGCAAAAAGCAGAAATAAAACTCTTTGTAAGCTGGACACAGTCATTGAAGATGTGGGAATTTACCCAAAGTATTTGCAGAGAAAGGATTTTAGGATGACACATATTAAGCCAAGCTGTATTTCTCCTTAAAATGCTGGTGTTACTTCTTTTAGCTCAGTCTAAGCACATTTCTATGAAGTAACTGTGTGTAATGCATGTGAAGTAATTAGGTATTCCTTCCTAGTGAGGGGAAGACATGTGTCTAAAATAAACTGAGCAGAATTTTTGAATTAAAATGAAGTAATAATATTAAGTTATTATTAGTAATCTTTATTAAAACATCTTTAATTTCTTTTAACATTCATGTAATAGAATCTGATTTACTGGGAGTGGCATTTAATTAATTTAATTCAATTTAGAGAGTTAACTCTATTACATATTAGTACAGAAAATTACCTCTGAACAGTCATTTCTCACTGGTGACATGCAATAAGTTAATTTAGCTCGGAGTTCGTTTGGGTGCATTGTGAGTTCTTGGTGAAAGTTGCTATGGTGACAGCCCGATCACCAGAGCTGTCACTGCGACAACAACCCCGCCTGACACCGGGCTGGAAACATGGGCAGGTGTTGGAATTCTGGGAAGAGCTTCCTCGGGAATGCCTGGGCATTGCCAGCCCTGTGCAGCTCTGCCCCCCTCACCAGAGGGGTGGGGTCAGAATGGGCAAAACAAACCGAACTCGGTTTGTTGTTTGGTCTTTCTTGGCTTCGTCTCAGCTGCAGTGAAACGATTGCTAAATAAATCCCCGTTGAATTTTAGTTTGGTTCCATTAAGGAAATTTTCCTGAAGAATCAGAAGCTCTCTGAACTGCTAGGACTGCTTTCTTCATGTTTCTGAATAACTTAAATCCTATTTTTCGTATGTGGCATTAATGCACGATGGCACTGGAGACATAAAAAAATCTGTTCAGCTTCAGCTGAATTAATGAAGAGTTTGCTTCAGATTCGGTGTTGAATCTGAAATGAAGGCTTTGCTTCAGATTCTGGAGGTTTGGCTGTCAGGTAGACAAACTCTTAGTTCAAAAGAAAAACCTTCCAATAAATAGGCCATCACTGAGAAGCTCATTCAGAAAAACACTATTGCATATGACGTCATGCTTAGATTTAAGAGCAAGTATTAAAAGAATTGAAATAGAATTTTTAAGTTCAGTGTATTTTCTTCCACCAACCCCCCCAAGATATATATGCAGACTTAAAAACTTGTTTGTTTGATTTTTTTTTTTATCTCTAGAGCACAACTTTAATTTAATTGGGTTTACCCGAGTAAGGGATTGTTCTTCATTTTGAGCTTCAGGTTTTTCACAGCTGCTCATTTCTGAAGCAGAAGAATGACATTTCCATGGGACTGCTTGTCTTTGCAGTAGTGGGAACTGCATCCAAAGTAGGATGTAGAACCCCAAACAGGTTTTTATGATTGAAAATCTGTGAATTTTTCTTTAAGTACAGCCCCCTAAATTGGTAACGATGTCCCTCTGTTTTTTTACATGTTTTTAAGAACCTACCTTGCTCAAAGCATCGATCCTCAGAATAATTTTGTGAAATACAAATGATCTTTAGTTATCCCAATAAGGATTCAGACTTTGACATCTAAGGCCAAAATATTTCAGGTTTAGCTTTCATGGAGTTGGCTCCATGCATGGTTTCTTGGGGTGATGCTACCTGAATCTTGGAATATATCCACGCTGCCCAGGAGTGGGGAAGCTGGTCCGTGCTGGGCACTGTGTTGGCTCTGCTTCAGTTTTTCATGCTGACTGATTTAAAAGGATTGCTGAGATCACTGTCTTTAGAGCTGTAGTGTAAACATATTAAGTCTTCTTTTGAGATACAATGTGAAAACTGGAAGGGTTATGCCAAAACTACAGAGGCCTTTCAGTGGTTGCCCACAAAATCGTTACTATTTTAAGATTCCACCTAAAACGTTCGTTTGGTACCATACATGTACACGACAGGAGAGCCGAGGCTGTGTGTTTACACAGGACTGTAGTCAGTGTGACATGTGTGCCCAGTGCCATGGTTCCAGCAGCACAGCCAGTGTCAGTAAACATTACACTTCATGTCCCACCAGCAGACTCGTCTGCGAGCGGTCGGCACCACGCTTTCATAGGCACGTCTGAGAGAGTTAAATAACAGCCTGCTCGCCCTGCATCCACCCCAGAACACAAACACAATGCCTGGAGAAGCTGTATTTCTGGTTTCCAGAAGGGAAATGTGTGTGTGTATAGCGACTGTGATGTGTCCGGGCTGCTGGACCCAGCGTGGTGCAATGGTGTGTATCCACTCTCCAGGCCTGAGGCGTTCCCGGGGCATTGATCTTGGGCACACGTGCCAGCTGCCTGCACACCCAGTAGGTCAGATGTGTCCTGGACACATTGATCCCCCTGTCCACATGTTAAGACATTGATCCATAAACACACAGTGGCAATTTCCAGGCATTCAAAAAAAAAAAAAAAAAACAAAAAAAACAAAACCAGCCGGAGTCCTTATCTTTTTTTTGGCTCAAATGTCAAAGTGGAAGAAGAGTTTGTACCCGAGGCAGCATGAGTGCTTGGTATTCCCAGTTATCCTGGGTGGGATGCCAGTGCTGACTGTACCCTGGGAGAGACCCTGAAACTCCAGGAGCATCTGCCTTGGGTGCAGAGACCACGGGTACAGCACATATTCCAAGTGTGATACAATTGGTGTGCTGCTGAATAGATTTCTTTAGAAACAATCCAGGATGGAAATGGGGGATATATGGGGGATCTCTTTACACTACCCAACCATGTATGTTTATGAAAGTGGAAGCATTTACACTGTGATTAACTCTCCTTGAGCCCCAACTGAAGAGTGGACTGTACCTGTAGATCCATCAGTGTTGAAGGTTTGAAGGAAATTTCAGTCTCTTGTATACAGTAAACCAATGGACACTGAGATTATCTCAATTTTCAATTACTTATGAATGTACCGTGAATTTTTGTATTTATCTGTTGGTGTGAATGGTTTAATGACTGGGTTTCTGTTGTAAAGAATATTTACTGTTCAGTCCGTGCCTGGAACTGATCTGTGGAAGGAAGAAAAAGGAACATATCCACTGTGATGGCTGCACCATTTGTAAATTTTTTTTTAAAAAAAATTCTTTTTCATATGAAAACTGTGTGTAAAACATTATCTAATGAGATTAAATGCACACAGTCAGCTTAAAATTGAAGGATTCAGTTCCTGGTTCTGCCCAGACCTCTTCTGTGACTCTGTATGAAGTTATTTAATCCGTTATTATATGCTTGAATTTTCCCACTTAGCACTTGTGGTGATGATAGTGTTGGTTTTGGGTAATTTAACTTTAAGCTGTTTCCTGTCTTCTCTGACTCCTTTATTGTGTAGATACTGATGGGGTTCATTGCCTGGAGCAACACCGAGGAAGGGTTTGGAGGGTGAGAGCAGAGGTGAAGGAGGGAGCACATGCCCGTGACTGGCTCTTGACATCCTTTACTGTGTGACTGAATTGTTGGCATTGTGTTTGTGGGGTTCTCATGTCCTGTTGGTGGGATAGAACTTAATATTTTTCCCATAGTGGGTCTCTATAAAATTAGAGGAGTTCAGGTATTTCTAAATACTCTGGGAGGGAATACAAGATGTGAATTCTCTCTCTCTGAAGAGGCCTGAACACTTTATAGGAAAGTCTTATATCAGAAACCTGAAAAGACTCTGCAGATGTTTCTAAGTGCTTGCTGAGAATCCCTGTCTTCATTCAGAGCTGCCCTCTCACTTAAATTTTACAGTAGTAATTTCCTGCACAAGCTAATTTGTCTCAGCAGTGACTCTTATCTCCCTCCCGTCCTTTTTAGACAGTTCTTAGTGCTGTTGTTTCTTAATGTTATTAATACGAGTGATTAAAAACTTCTAATAGCTTCATTATTTTCCTTTTATAATAGACAAGGTAGCTTTCTAATGTCAGTGTATCATCATGCTCTGGGGGTGGGAATTGAGTTTACGGGGAGTCTCGAGTTCAAAGTTAAATGTGTGATGACATGTTAAAGGAAATACGCCTGTGCTGAGATGTCAGAGGCTTCAGGACAGATGTAGTTTAGGGAGCAGCTTTTAGCTGGATGTATTCATTTATTTATTTGTTGCTTTACAAGGGGTGAGTATTTGGACGAGCCTGTGTGTGGAGAGATGTACATGATTAATGCTGGTATTTGAGTTACATGAATTCATAAAGGCGCCTTCACATCCCTTCACGTTGGAGAACTGTCGCTTGAAAGAAAACAGATGAATTGTTAAGTCTTGAAAGTTACCATCTGTTATCAGTTCACGTCCTGAAGGAATGCAGCTATGCTAATCTAACTGTTCCATTACCCAGAATCCTGATTCCTAGCTTGGACTGCCGAGTTTGAGGCCTGATGTATATGATCCAATTCCTGTTCATCAATTAGATGACGGCAAACCCCATGTGTGTGCACTCAGAGCCTTCAATAAACATGAGAGAGCTTGGCTTGCAGTGGAAGAGCATCATATTTGCTTTGGATTATCAATCCATTGTTGATGACAACCTATCAACCTAATTAGCTGTACCATTTTTAATGGCACAGCTAATTAATTGTGAATTTGAAATTAAAATTATAATCAGTGCTAACATGGAGGAAAGCAGCGAGGAAAATATTAAAGCTGTTAAAAGTGTAAATATTCGTCACAAGACTGGTGCATGTGAAACCAACCTGAATAATGTAGAATGGGATTGAAGAAAACTTTTAAAAATACGTGTTGAGTCACCCAAAGCAGGTTTTGTATCTTTCTCTTAAAAGAAGTATTTGTCACCCTCTCCGCTGACAGATTTGAAAGAAAAAAATGTAGATGCTGTTCCAGAAAGGGAAACGAAATCTCGTGTCTGAGCTCTGAAGCATGCACGGATCTGTGTTTTTATTAGGAACTTCTCCACCTCTTAAGAGAAAAGTTAAATTTGTGAATACAGAGTTGTGTCAATAGAGTTGGGTTCGTACTCTTTGCTGCTCAGAAGTTCTGCTGCAGGGTGGGCTGTGCTGGGCTTACACAGAGGAATCACTGTTGTGGTGAAGAGATAAAATGTCACTCAGGATTGATACAATTCCAACTTGACATTAATCAAGAAGGACATGGGGAAGGTCCAGACAAGTGGGGCTGGTGAAGAAAGACCACGTCTGAAACTTATTTAAAAACCAGCTGAAGCTGGAGGGAGTGCTGGGACTATCAACCTGGGAGAAAAATGATCTCTTTGTCATGGCTGAGGGAAGGAGAACTGAGTAAGATGGATTTGGAGCTCCATTTGACATGTAGGGTGGTAGAAAATGATGCTCTTAAGGTTCTTGAGAGGTCATCTACTCCATCCTCTTGCCCTGAGACAAGATCACCAAACCTGTATCATGTCTGCAGATAATCCCTAATCATCCTTATTGTTAGAAATGTAAATCTAAACCTCCCTGACTGCTGTTTAAACCCAGCAAGTTCTGTCTTATTCACTGTGGGATGGAGCAAATTATTTCCTCCTTTTCCTTTGTGTTTTTTTTTCTCCTCTTTTTTTCTTGCTTTGTGTACCCAGTGTCTTGTAGACTGAACATCTTCCTTGCCTCTGTCTGCTGTGGTAGTTCCCATTTCCAGATTCCTGTGTCCTTTGTACTCTCTCAGGTAGTCCAGCTCTTCCTTGAAGAGAGATGGGTACAGACAGTGCCGTAGTGAAGTAGATGGGTTACTCTGAGCCTCAGAGCTGGGTATTTATCCCATTACAACACTTGGCTTCTTACAGTCTTTTTGATTGATCTTTTAGTTCTCTTTGGATTGTGATCTGCTAAAGCATTGCTTCTTTTTCTGCAGAACTGCTGTGGGGTGAGTTTGCTGTTCTGCATTTAATTCTTCGTGCCTAATAATGTGACTTCTCTTATTCAATTGCAGTGTTTTGTCACATCAGTTCTCCAGCTCATCATTTCTCAGTTCTGATCCCATCACACAGTGATCTGACCACCCCCATCTTCTTTCCCCCCTCTTGGTGTCATTTGCAGGTTTAATAAGGATATCCTCCAGTCCCTCATCCACTTGTTAATGAAAATATTGAACAGTGTAGGCTCGGCTCCAGTCCCCATGGAATCTGTTCTGAAACACACTGCTGTTTTGACAGCAAACCATTGATTCTCCCAGGGAACATTTCAACCAATTTTACATTTTGCTCACATTTCCCCAATTTGCTTATGACAGTATCAAGTACAAATGTCATTTCAGAAACCATGACATAGTTAAATTATATAGAGAGAGCTTTCAGTGGTGGGACACGGGTGGGAAATGTGAGAAAAGAGGCAGAACTTGTTTGAACTGAAGCAGATGACGGGGTCTGGGGGGAGGGAGGAACAAATGAGTGTCAGGGTAGGAGTCAGGGTCAGCTGGATTTGTGGATATATGGCTCTGGAGTGAAAACAGAGGTGGGTGGTGGATGAAGTCCTCAGTGTTTCTCTATTTCAGACCTTTGCATAAAGCCAACACTTAAGAAGGTGAAACCTCTTGTTGAAGGTAGTTGAGAAATCCTAATAAGTCATTTAGAGGTTTTCCATGAACTTCGCAGCTTCCTGTTAATTCCTAGACTGACTTCAGATTTCCTGGCAAAATAAAATTCAAGTTCTGTGTAGAAGGTCCAACTTGGTAGAAGTGAGAAGGCTATCGGGAGAGGTGGGTTATAGAAGAGGTTTTAGAACTGTGATGATGAAAGGCTAAGGAAGGAGGAAGGAAACATTGCAAAAGTCAAGAGAAGGAAGTGGAGAGGAAACCTGTGGAAGAGGAAGCAGGAGAAGATGCACTGTGGTCATTTGGGAGGTCAAAGTAGGGGGAAAATGAAGGTAAACCAGGTAAAGACTTCATTTGTTCTGAGCATACCAATTCCTGACAATATCATTTATCCAATAAAACTGAGTAATTTCTTTAAATAAATGGTGATAAAGTTCTAAAGCCACAGTAACAAATGTATTTTTACTTTTATCCCTGAAAGTGGGCTTTGATGTTGAACAGCAGCTTCTGGTTACATTATAAAAGCCATTCTGAGTACTGTGGAAAACGAGTTTTTGGGTTTCTCTTGGCTTTAGACTGTAAATTTTCTGCAGGTGTTTTTCAGGAGAAGTTTGTGAGCTTGAGGGAAGGGATGATCCAGACAGAAAATTACCAATTTTTGTATAAAAACATTAAAGTCAGCTTTTATGCAATAGTTTCTGAGCACCTTTGCTGTTACCAGTAGATGTCACTGTGGATAACAAATCCCAGCGCTTAGGAGACAAAGGAGGTAATTTGTTAAATGAAAATTCAGCCTTTGAAAGTAGGTGGTTGGGGGGGGGGGGGACAATTTTTTTCCGAAAGAGACTTTTGTCAGCAAATAAAAACGGATTTCTTGCTAATGAGGATGTCTATTTTTGGCCACTATAATCCTGTATTTCGTGGCTGCCTTCGCCCGACTTGGGTAAGTTCCTGGCGCTCGGTGTGACCTCAGAGGGGGGGTGTCTGTGTGAGTGTGCTCCTGTTCAGCTTTATTTTGAAAGCCTTTAGTGTTTGGAGGGTGCTTCAAGCAGCAGCCGTTGTCTCTGCAGTGTGTATGTGCAGGGAATTGGCCATGGAGGAAGTGGCTTCATTAAGGTTGATTTGGAGGGGGGAGCAAGATGAGGAAAAAAATTGCCCATATGATTGGCTGGGAGAATAGCTCTGAATTATGGGATCCATCTGTTTCCTGTAATGAATTCATAAACCCATCAAACAATGACCTGAACGAATTGCTGAAGGAAAAAAAAAAATAATACACTGGCATGATATGTTTAACGCAGTGAGGCATTGGCATTGTATAATCAAAAATTCTCCTCACATCCAGCACTTTGTAATGGAGCTGCTGTGTTTAATAGAAGCTGTAAATAAATCCTGTCACAGTAGCAGCCAAGAATGCATTTCTGGGTTTAACTGTTTCTCTTCTGGAATGTCTGGTACTCGAAGGCTTTGGAAATGCAAGTTTTATAGGGCTGGAGTGGGGGATTCTGAAATATAGAGAAATGTTAATGAGGTGAATGAAAGGAAAAAGCTGCCATAAATCAGTATTATGTGGCTTAACCGGTTTCTTTCATTTATGCATGTTCTTTCCTTATGTCATAGAAATGTACTTAAAAGCTATTGTTGTAATTGAAATCTGTTAGACTGATCCTATTCATTATATTAATAAAATCCACCTACAATTGCTCGTAACACTTTTTTATGCAGTTGGGATTCCCGAGATTGTAATCATCAAAAAGCATATGGAGTAATTATTGGATTTGTTTGGGTGAAATTGGATTAAGAAGTTTAGATACCATTAAGTACTGATAATTATTACAGGCAAGCTCATTGTTTAGTGTATGTACAGCTCGGAATGGAGAGTAAGCAGATACCCATCACAAACATCTTCAGAGCGAGCAATCTCAAGGCTTTTATTTTACGCCTTTAATTGTATTTTTGCAAGAGGCTTTCTGCTTAAATGTTTTTGCTTCAGCTCTTAAATCACTCAGTATCAAATCCATTCCCCCATACATTTTAAACAACAGTTTTAGCATTCAGGCAAATTTAGCTGTAAAAGCTCCGTGTTAATTCCTGGATTCCCAACAGCTGCCCACATGCCATTAGCTGTGACAGTGGATTACTTTCAGGTGAAAGGGTGGACAGGCTGCTCCTCCGGGGCTGGAAGGGGCTCTCCATGGATTGGCAGGTCGGCCCTTGGGGCTGATTAAACGCGGAGCTCACGGAGCATCAGTGCTGGGGCAGCTCCGCTGACTGAGGCACTGCCTGGGAGAGGCTCCCTCTGCTCTGCTTTTGTACCCTGCAGTGAGCTGAAATGTGTCTTTGTGCACTGTGTGTTCTGCAAGGGACAGCCCTCGTCTTGGGAGTGTAGCCTTTTGGGAAGGAGAGTGGCCAAAGGGTTTAAAAAGGTGTTGTTGGAGCAAATAGCACATGAGACATGCAGGGCAGACACTTTGAACAGTTGGTATTTCTCACAGTGCATATCAACTGAAAATTGCTGTTTAAACATTGCTGAGGATGACTATAGAATACAGTCATATTGTCTTTGTAAGATATATTCCCCAAATGTTATTGCTGTATTTGAAGTCTAAATTCTAGCCCGGTACGAAGGTGGAATTTGGAGCTCAAGCCCATCACTGTGATGTTGTTCACTCTTTTTGCTTTATTCCCTGTCAGTGGTGTAATTAAATGGTTATTTGCCAGCTGCCATGATTTGTAGACACACTATTCTTGCAAGAGCTTTCATTTAACTACTCTTTTAAAAAGATTTTTGATGTACAAAATAAAATATGCTTTTCTCTATTGATGAGAGAAAAACTAACATATACTCAGAAATATTTTTATTCTAAGATACAGTGATATTTTGATTTTCTTTGTTCTTTTCTCTCATATGGGATTCAGATATATAGAGGGAAACATTGTCTCTAACACTGAAATTGGGTTTCTCTGGCCACACCTTTTTGATCAAACAGCTTTGTGAATTTACATTAAAGTGGAAAATGTGTATTCTATGACTTGCATTAGTGATGGGTTTTATATATATCTCTATATGCACACCTATTTGGAAGTATCAGATGTGATTTATATATACACAGTACAGAGAGTATAATGCTTTTTAAAAAGCAGCCTGCCTTGCTCTCTGAAATATGTTTCCAATTAATTGTTATTCCTTATGAAATCTCAGGGCCAGACAAATCCCGGCTCCGCTGGCATCGTGCCAGTTAGTGGTTTCCATTCTCTTGTCCTTTCCCTCCTCTTCCCTGGCATTCCTTCTCATCTGTTGGCACAAGGGTTTGTGTGCCTGGTCTGTCAGCCGACTTGGAGAACCTTCCTTGCTGGAATGGTGCATTATTTTTGGTCCATCAGCTGCATCTGGAATGCTCTTGATGAACCCTGTGATAAAGGAGTTGCAGCTTCATCCTTTGCAGAACCACTGAGTATTTCAGGTCTCTGTGTTTCTAAATGTTTGCATCTTTGTGATAATGATGGCTTTAGTACGTAAATGCTTACATTGCTGTAACAGTAGTAGCAATAGGAGGAGGAGTTAAAAAGCACCCATTAAAATTAAGTCATATTTTCTGTCATGTGGACAACAGATTTATTTATATTGTGGAAACAGAACAGTTTTCACGTACACGTTGAATATGCAAATTTGATATTTGAAAATAATTATTCTGCGTTCCATGACACTTTTAAACTACTTTTTTCATTGTCAGAGCATGGATAAACTGTTTCCAAAGCTGGTGATATGTTTTGAAAAGGCAATGAAGGTTTATTCTCTGCTCTTCAGGTATTACTGGTGCTTTAATTTTTTTTTTTATATTCAGAGTTCCTTTTTTGTCGCAGACATAAGCATAGGTGAAATTGTTTAGGCTTCCAAAATAAACAATTTGGAGAAGCAGAATGTTGATGGTTCTGTCAAACTTGGCATATTTTTGCTTGGCCAAGTCCCTGCTTGCTTTGACCACCCTCAGCATTCCCCTGGTGCCTGCTCACTGCTGCTGCTGTGGAAGTTGATCAGTTTTCCAGGGTGGCCTGGCTGGTTTACTGCAGGCAGGGTCAGTGTGGGGCATATCAGATGTACACCTGGGGTGTCCTGAAGTGCTTGAGGTGAAGGTTTGTAAAAAGACCACAAGAAAATTAAAGTTTGCGTGAGTGTTGAATAAGCTGGTGTATCAGATATTTTAACTTGTTTTTGGGGAGCTCATTAGAAACCTGAAAATGTTTTTTTTCGTGGCTGTAGGCCATGGGGTTTGATGTTAATATTGGCAAGGTCGCATCCAAACCTGCAAAACTGCTGAACTGAAAAGGCAGCTTAACTGACCCTCCTGTTTAATACTGAATCGTCACAGCTCTCTCTTGCCCTCTGTGTGGTTTAAAACAGGAGGGAGGATGTGCTGCAGTAAGGAATAAAAGGTTCAAATACTGTCCTGGACCACGTTTTGCTTAAGCAGAAAACACATTTTGCCAACTGCGGGACTAAGAAATATTATCCATTTACTCATTTACAGTAAAAAAAAAAAACCACCACCCCCAACCTCTCTGATACTAAAACAATTAATTTTTTTTTTTTTTTTAAAAATGCAGTGCCAGAACCTATTAAGACCAGTTTAAGCCAGCCCCAACCTGCCGGTACCGGTACCAGTACTTCCACCAGCACTATTACCAACAGCAGCAATGGCAAGCGCGCGTCTGCGAATGGGCAGCAGCCGGCTGCGTCCCGATACCTGCCTCGAGAGGTGCCTCCACGCTTCCGCCAGCAAGAACAGAAGCAGCTCCTAAAGCGGGGGCAGCCACTGCCCACCGGGACCCTGAGCGGCACCAGCCCCGCGCCAGGCGCTGCGCCGGCGGGGGCCAGTCCTCCTCCGCAGCAGGGAGCGGGTGGACAGCATCATCCCAGTAAGACCCAACCAGGTAAGGCTCCTGTCGCCGTGGAATTTTGATGCTGAAAAAAAGTCTCCAGAGCGGTTAATTTAGGGGTGAGATAAGAAAGGGTTTATTTTGCCAAGGCTAAGATGTTATAAGACGCGCGCCGGCCGTGCCTGAGATGTTGCATTTTATAATACCATCCATCCAATCCCAGATGTGTCCACCCTGTGGCCTTTACTCTGGTCCACCCCGGGTCCACCCCCTTAAAATGGGTCTGGGGTGCATTTCGGGACCCCCTATTCATCCCACCTTCATCACCATCAGAGCACAAAGGGTACACAGTTACCCAGTTTTTGACCGTGTTCTGTGGTTTAGGCCCTGATATGCTGTTCTGCCAACAATCTAGGCCTTGCCTTGACAAAAGGCTAAACATTTCTATTGGATTTGGGAGTAGGATTGATATATAGGGAGCATAGAATGGGGTAAGAGGGTTAAGGAATGTGTAAACAAGGGTGCTAGAGGGAAAGGGATAAGGGACGAGGGACAAAGGAGGGAGGGATGCTGCTCTTAAAATCTACTTATAAAACTTACAAGTCTTACAAATATTAGAAAAATATAAAAAAACATTAGGGGCTTAAGGCATCACTCCAAACCCAGCTCCGGCACAGGTGGCATAAAAAACATGAGGAATGTTAAGGATTGTCTTAAACCACAGATTTTAAAGCAAAGCATGTGCTGCTGCTCGTCTTCTTACGGGGTACATCATTTCAAGCATCCGCTTCTAAAAGGTTTTCTTGCTTATTCAGATGCTCAGAGCTGTGGGGTCTTTCTTCAGTTTGTTTGTTTTTCCCTCCTCCCCCCTTCCTCTGATATGAATCTTAAGTATTTATCTAAATATTTATTTATTGGTCATTCTTACAGAAGCATTGTTAATTCAGGTGTTTCCAAGTTTTCATCTATGATTTTGATGGTTTTAATGCTCTTTAAAGAGCGTTTTGCATATTTGTAAATAAGGAATAGGAACTTTGCTTATGTCCTGTTATGTTGCTTTTATGCCTTTATTTACTTACTTATGCTCTCAATTGTTATTTTCACATTAGGAAAATAATACTTTGGGAAAAGTAGTTGAGTGTCTTTGGCCTTTCTACCACTTCATTCTCTCCTTTGCAGATCAGAGAATCACAGAATGGTTTAGGTTGGGAGGGTCCTTTGGGAACTTCCAATTCCAACCCCCTGCCATGGGCAGGGACACCTTCCACTAGCCCAGGTTGCTCCAAGCCCCGTCCAACCTGGCCTTGGACACTTCCAGGGATGGGGCAGCCACAGCTTCTCTGGGAACCTGTGCCAGGGCCTCCCCACCCTCACAGTGGAAAATTTCTTCCTTATGTCTCATATAAACCTACCCTCCTTCAGCTTAAAGCCATTCTCCCCTGTCCTGTCACTCCAGACCCTTGTCCACAGTCCCTCTCCAGCTCTCTTGGAGCCCCTTTAGGCACCAGAAGCGGCTCTGAGGTCTCCTTGGAGCCTTCTCTTCTCCGAACTGAACACCCCCAGCTCTCCCAGCCTGCCTCCAGAGCAGAGGGGCTCCTCCTTGTAGCATCTCTGTGGCCTCCTCTGGATCTGCTCCAGCAGCTCCACATCCTTGTTAATTTGGAGGCCCAGAGCTGGAGGCAGCTTTGCAGGTGGAGTATCAGACACACCAACCTTCCTTTGGCTATTGGAAACAGGATATGGAGGAGTAAGTCTCTTAGCTGCCTTTATTTTCCTGAAGCTGCTAATGAATGAGAAAATAAGGAGCTCTCTTCTTACTTGCCCTTCTGTGCTAGAGATCATGTAAGTTTTCCAGTGGAGATGAACTCAGTCAGTAAATGGTGCACATCCCCTTTTCCATCACTGCTGTGTGTGTGTGTGGTGTTAGGGAAGGCAGGGAGTGTTCTGATATAGTTATTTGGGCTTAAAAAAGTTATCTGGACTAAGTCAGAAGGAGTTTTTTGATATCTTGAATATTAGTGATTTCTGTATGATCTGAAGTGTTGCTCATTATCACTCATTAAATGCTGTCAAACATCACATACTTCAGATCTGAACTGTCTGCAGTTTTTCCCTTTACATTACTGAATCTTTCACTATTTTTGCTGCTTGAGCTGAACTCCAACAGAGCAAATTCTTTGGTGGTGTCCTTAGAAGTTTTAGTTAGATAAGAAAATAATCTCTCAGAAATTACAGCTTCTGTGGTTATCAAGATGGATTTGAATATATTATTCAGCTTCTCCCCAGGAACTCAAAACTGAATAGACAAAATAAAACAATTGTTTATTTACTCAAAATGGTCCTGTTTTAGGGAGGGAGGAGGTTCTACTTCTGCATTCTCAAGTATTTGGCTTTAGTGGAATGGAAAGCAATCAGTTCCCACTGGTTAGAGCAGCATCCTCATCTTCCTTGCAAATCCTGGTTCAGCAGGGATGGTTCTGACATTTTTGGCTTCTTTTGCATTTGGAGATGTTTGTTAACTGTCAGATTAATGTTCTGTGTTGTATATGTTTATTATTTTATTTTCAGAACTTTAGAATCATAGCATATCCTGAGTTGGAACAGACCCACAGGGATTATTGAGTCCAACTCTTGGCCCTGCATGGGACACCCCATGTCCCTGAGAGCGTTGTCTGAACCCTCCTGGAGCTCTGGCAGCCTTGGGGCTGTGCCCACTGCCCTGGGGAGCCTGGTCAGTGCCCAACCACCCTCTGGGGGAAGAACCTTTTCCTGATATCCAGCCTACCCCTGCCCTGACACAGCTCCAGCCATTCCCTTGGGTCCTGTCCCTGGTCACAGAGAGCAGAGATCAGAGCTGTCCCTCTGGTCATTATTTATGTGGCAGAGACAGACTGACCAACTCAAGTGGCTCAGGCTGCCTGAGGGTCAGTGTGAGATTTCTTCCAAGCATCATTATAAATATATCTGAAGCATCTGTGTTTGAGTTTAAAGAAACACACTGTAAATCATGAAACAAAGTCCACTGTAAATCATAACATAATTCATAAAGGAACTTCACTTGTAAGAGTGTGGTGCAAGCTGTCTGACTTTGATCTTGCCAGATGCATTTCTACCTTGAGGCTTTAGACTTCTTTTCCTGATTCCTGTTTTAACCTGCTGTAGGTAGGTAGTTGGTCAGCCTGGCAACCTTCAGCAGATGTTTTGCACTGTTGAATTAGTTTGGTTTTTTTATTCTTTTGCTACTTTTCTGTTACCATTGGAAAAATTCAGAGTGCAGTAAAAGCTAATACAAATGAGAGGAAGAGGAGTGCAGCACCTTTTCAGCTTCATATTATATTCCATATTACACCAAACAAATTAACCAAGATCAAACTCTTAGCAAAAGTGTTACTTATAATCACAGAATGACAGAATGGTTTGGGTTGGAAGGGATCTTAAAGCTCATCTTGTTCCACTCCCTGCTGTGGGCAGGGATACTTTCCTCTATCCCAGGTTGCTCCAAGCCCTGGATAACCTGACCTTCAACACTTTCAGGGATGGGGCAGCCACAGCTCCTCTGGGAAACGTGTGCCAGTGCTTTATCCCCCATAGGGAAGAATTTCTTTCTGACATCTAATCTAAACCTGCAGTTTAAAGCAATTTGTGCACTGAGTCACAGTGTTCTGGTGGTTGTTTATTCTGTAAAGGCAAAAGCTTTCAGAGGCATCAGAAGATCTGCACAAAGTTCTTAGTGCAGGGAATAGAATCTTAGACAAGCTAAATCCTTGGCTAATTTTTTGTCTGCTGACTGAAGAGGTGGTTTTTTTGAGTCTTCAAGGATTGCATCTTCCCCATAGGAAGAACTCTCTGAATTCTGGAACTCGTGTAGTTCTTTCCAGCAGGTGGAGCATCAGTTCATTTACTGACTGCAGATGGCTACAGGAGGAAAAAATAAATGTCCAGCTCAGTTTATAGTGATGACAACTGTGTGCCTGGCTTCTTTGGGAGGCTGGGAGAGAAGTATCTCACTCCTGAGAGACCTCTGTAGCCATGAGATACATTTATCAACAGTTTCACCCAGTCTCATATGGGCTTTGTCTTCACCTTGATGAGCATAAAGAGGAAGGAAGTAGGAAGAGTATGGAGGGAAGGCCAAAGCTTTTTCTTCTCAGCTGTTAGAATCTGAGTGATTGTTAGCATTAGAAAAATTTTGGGGCTTCTATATGCTGTAAACATCCAACATTTAAGTGAATTTTCAGGAATTTCCCATGAAATTTAATTTAAACTAATCACATTTTTGTGAATACGAAAATAAATTTTAAACAGGAGGATTCCAACTGAGCAATGCTTTATCAGAAGGAAGATTTTTGCCTTCTTCCTCTTAGCATCAGTAGGAACTGTTTTCCTTTAAATGTCTGTTTCTGGTTCCCTGGGTATTTCATTTACTGAAGAGACTTTGCAGGTCAAGGTTCTCTGGGGGAAGTGAAGTAACAAGATAAATTTAACTTGTCCAGAAGACTCAGTGTAGGTACCTGATCCACATCTAAACAAGACTTTGTCTGCCTGAAGGGCACCTGTGTTGTGGGAGAGTGGACATTATTCCTGGCCATTATGAGACATCTCAAAGACTAAAGGCAGTCAGTAAAGAATCCATGCCCAGGGCTCCCTCCCTCTCTGGTGCCCTGATTGCCTGACCAGAGCCCCTTAGGCCTGTGCTGGATTCTGCCCAAGCAAGGCTCCATGTGAGGCTTCTTTATACTCATCATGAACAAAAATAACTTCTTTCTGTGGATGAGCTGGTGTAAATCAAAGAGCCAGGATCCAGAAGATGCTTGATGTAAATTCATGTCTGTAGCATTTCTTTTTATAGGCTCATATTCCCTCATAGTTAATTTGTAATTGTGCAACACGTTCCTTCCAGGCCCTATTTATAACTGCCTGGATACAAGGAAGGCTGTTAGAGAGGCATTGCCAGCCTCTTCACTCTAAAAATCACACTATTTTATCTCTTTATTCTCTTATCAGCACAGTCTCTGTTATCTACTATCCAAAACACTGATCAGAACTTAACTGCAATGTCGGGAACTAAAAAGGATGTTCTGCCAGTGTAAGGCAAGTGGGAATTGATGGCCACTAATATATTCTTTGTCAGGTTTATCACCTGGAAATGTCAGTGAAGTGGGTGAGAGTAAAGATTTTTTGTTTCTCTCTTAAGGTAATGTCTAAAACATTAACTAGATAAACTGTTAAGAGAAGAAATTAAAGCATTTTAAATTGCATGGAACATTTTAGAAATCTTATCCCTTGAAAACAGTCTTCTACTCATTGTTAAATATTGTGAAACTGTTTTCTGAGTACTTTAGAGTAGAATACTTACTTGTCTGGAGCTTCTGCCTTGAGCTACAAAGCTTGTTCTTGACATTCCCCCTCTGTAATCCTTTTCAGGATTACACTGAAGGGAAACTGTATATCTAATTTATGAGCAGCATTCTAGTATCTAGTCAGGTTTGTTATTGTTAAAAATGGGACTTTTTTTCTGTTCCCACTTTGTCACTAACTCCAAAAAACATGGTGAATAGTTACCTCCCCTTATTGTGAAGCATTAGTTGAATCAATGGAATGGATCTTTTGCCACGTGATCTAAAAGAATTAAAAAGGTAATTTCTGGAAGATGCCATGGGAGATTAAAAACAACAAGTAAATACAGACTTCTTTGTTTCTTTACAAATCAAGAAGTTTGTATAAAAGTCTCCAGGCAACCACTGTGTGTTTGATAATTGTAAGAACAGAGATCAAAAGAAGTCATCAGTTCTTCTCCAAGATGCCTTTGATTTTCCTGCAATTCAGTGATGTGGAACCACCATCCATCAACTCAAAACCAATGTACCATGTCCTACAGGAATTGGGAAGGAACTTCTGTCCCTCTTTTTATTGGCAACTAGAGTGTTTTGTGGAGCAGATCCATATCATAAGTTTTCAAAGTCTAAAAAGAAACGAGAGCAAGTAATTCCTGCAGTAATTATAAGGAGAAAACACACCAGCATTGTGGAAACTCAAGAGTTAGGCTTTTAATTTGTTCTGTCTGTTGCTTTCTGGGAAGTGAGAATTGGACAGCAGTTACAGAGATTTATTTTCCTCTTGTGTGCTGGTGCCAGATTCTGTGCTGAGCTTTATTCTTCTTTTCTGTGGAGCTGGAAGTTTTATTTCACGTTTGAAGATTTCTTTAGCTGAAGTTTGCATATTCCTGCTCGTGGCATGATATGTGCACATAAGTGGTTGTTGTGGGCTGGAAGTTGCTTTGTGGAGTTGTGTATCAGGATAACTCCTATAATATGTTTGTATTAATTCTAGTTTTGATAACTTTTTTAGGAAGCAAGATTAAAAAGTCCTGCTTACTGTTAAATTCATGTCTGGCAATACTCATTCCAGACATCCAGTCCTTTAACTGTGGGTTGCTTCAGAATTCCTTCTGATAGGGTAATTTTATATGGTTGTAAAGTCAAAATTGGAGAAAGGTTTTAGGGTGAAATATCATTTCTTCTAAACCCAGTCAATATAGTTGGAAAACACTGATAAGCTTTGGCATACAGTTGTTTCATCAGATCCAGCAAAGTCGTAGGACCTTCCTGCTAAACTCATGTTTGAACAACTCAGCTTGAACAGTTCTGCCTACTGTGATTTGTGATGGCTGTAGGTAAGGCATGTTCATGCAAGAGCAGTTCTGAAATACATTAATAAAGTTTAATTTCAAAAGTCTGAAATAAGATTTAGCTTGATCTCCTGGAGGCATTGCAAACAGGCTGAGCCTTAACAAACAAAGCACGTGAGAACACCCTTTATGGAAATGATTTGCTGAACTTCATCTCTTTGAGCCCATATTCTGTAATTCCATTAGCAGCATATCTCTGTTGGCAAAACAATACTGTCTTTTTTGCCTTTAGTTGGAAAGTTACACAATTAAAACCAGAAAATATAGAAATTGATTTATTCTGGATCCTCCCATAAGCAGAGCTTTTCATGTGTAACAGTTAAAACACAAAACACTATAAAGTAGAAATCAGGGATTAGATAATATTTATTCATCTTGTTTGCACACTTTCTATGTATATAATTTCACACTTTCTATAGAAAATACGCTTTAAAAGAAAAGTGTTCTCCATAATACCTGATGTGCCTCATTGTGCCCCATGGCTGTTGGTGTCGGATGAACAAGCGTGGTGATGTTTGTTTGGAAACACAGGAATTGGCTGTTTATGCTGTTTCCGTGGAAGGTGGCTGTGTGAAGCAAACACACCATGCCATTCTGCACTGAAGCTCCTCACAGCTTGCAGTTCTTACACCACTTGTCGAGGTGTTGGCCGTGATTTGCAGAGCAGGTCCCTCTACAGCTCTTCACTACACACACATTTCTGCTGAGTGGCTGTGTGAAAGTTTTCCTACTAGTGGGATTTGTTTAAAAACATGGGGAGATTTTTTTTGCCAATACTTAGTGCTGTAAAGGGATGTTCAGGTGTAAGAGGTGATTATGTTTCTGTCTTCTCCTGGTGTTTAGCTTTGTTTAGCTTTTGGTAGTGCTTGTTGTCTGGTTCGTGTCCCTGGAAATCAGGCAGTGTTCCCAAAGGTCACTAGAGCCAGGTATATATTTAGACAAAAGGAAATGAAAACATCATACAAGGACGTAAATGTAGAAATTAACATGGAGATGGGATCTGTCTGGATATGCTCCTGAGTGATGAACATTTCCTGAAATGCAGTGATGGGAAAGTTGTGGAATGTGATTCTCAGCTTGTGGAGGGTTTTGTCTCCCATCTAAATTTTCCAAGATTCTATATAATACCTTGAATATAGAGAAGAGGCAAGCTCTGTGTAGCCCAAATACGGGCATTATGAATGAAAAATAATGGTAAAAACTCATCAGTAAACTAATCTCTGGAATGAATTTTTCTGTATTGTGTGTGTTATCTGACATCAGGCAGCAGAGCGTGCAAAATAAATCTGCTGCTTCAAATCTCTTTGACAGTGATTAGAATTTTTCACCGGGAGAAGGAAAAATAGAAATGGGTGAAAGGATAAATAACTGAGGTGCCTTTGTAGTTTTTGCTGTCCTCACTTTCAAAGAGTGGGGCTGTGCAAAAGCCTGATGACTCAAAGGTGGCTGCTTTTGGTTTAGAAGGTCCAGAGCTGCATCCCTCCTCCAGCTTCACTGTGGGTGGCAGTGCTGCAGTGATATCCAGGGACAGGAACTGCCCAAGTGTCTGTGAGGAAAGAAAGGCCAGGACAGAGCCTGGCAAGGTGTTCAAATGTGCAGGTGGCAGTTTTCTGACGAAGCATGTGAAGAGATGAAGTAACAGGATGTGCCTCTGATGGTGGAGAAGGAAAAGGCAGAAAGCAACCACCTTTCTAGGGAATAATAATTGACTAGGGAATAAAAAGAGTTTGGCCCTTGGGAAGAGCAGAAAGGGTGTAAGGTCATGTGGAAATTATTGGAAAGCTGAATTTGTACAGCTCGGGAAACAGGTATGATACTAGAAGAAACAAACAGAACTCCAAATTTGTAGCTGTTAGGAAAAAAACCAAAGAATTAATGAAAATGTAACAATTTCACAAGTCAGTTCAGTAAAGGGAAGGCCACTGAAACTGGTCGAATGTTCAGCAGAGAGAACCACTGATGGATGGCATCAAGAATATTTTAAATGCCTTTTCCCTTCGTCTGTAAACTAGTGGTTGACTTAGAACTAAGGCTCAAGCAAGTTAAGAGTACTTAAATAAATAAAGTTTCCAGTTATCTGGAAATAACAACGTTCATAGTAGACTACATAGAGGATGGGTTGGAGCAATGTGATCACTTTCAGAGTATGAGAACTAGAAAACAGAAAATAAAACAACCGATGTTTAAAGGTGAGAAATGAGGAACTGAAAGATCAGAGTAATTGCTAGAGCGATCCTAGAAAAATAACCAAAGCGTTTTTTCTGTGCATTTAGAACTTTGCAAGAGAGACTTTGCAGAGTCAGCATGGGTCTGTGGAGAGCAGGTTGTGCCCAGGGAGGGTACTTCCCTGTCAGCAGTGCAAAATGTCCTGGAAGCCAACCTGGTGTAGCCTTTGATAGTGGCTCAGAGGACTTCGTTGTGCTGGATGTGTGGTGGTGTAAATAAGTGGGAGGTATAAGATGAAGCTATTGTAAGTGTCACAGCTGCTCAGGAAGGTGTAGACAGGGAGTAGCTGTTGGTCCTTACTGGCAGAATGAGAACATTTTGAGCAAGAGTGCAGATTTGTACTCTGATATTTGAGTCAGGCTTTCAGCTGTAAACAACAGCCTGCATTAAATTTTTGATTGATTCCAGCTGGAGAAGAGCGCAAGGCCACAGAAGGACAAACAGTATGGAACAGTGGTGACACAGTTGTGTAATTGGATAAGAAATAAAGAAAAAAAAAAGACTCTTTTTTTGGGCCAGAACAACTCTGTACCCAAATACAGGTATGTGAGTATCATGCTGCAGAAATGGATCTGGTCACAGGGTAAACTAGGCTAAGGTGTCATACTGTTGAAAAGAGGACAGACACACTGAGGGATATGGACAGTGCTTCCCATGGGGCACATGGGATAAGGCCTCTGAATACTGAGTCCAGTTTGGGCTATTGTGCCTTCAGAAGGATGTGAACCAGCTGGAAGAAGCAGAGGAATGCAACAGGAATGAGTAGAAATCTTGGAAAAAAAAGCCTTGCAAAGCGTAAAGGAATTGGAGCTCCTGAGCCAAAGGAAGACTGGAATTATAAATGCAGAGATACCTAAATGACTGCTGCAGGGAAGAAAATGATATGTTCTGTACGTCTGTGATGGATCAGATAAGAAATAATAGGCTTAAATTTCAACAAGGAAGATTAAGGGTAGACATTAGGAAAAACATGCTGGTATGAAAACTGTCTTGAGAAGTGAGATAGAGCACTTGGGAATGTGCAGACTCCATTGCTGGAGGCCTTCCGTGGTGAGTTGGCTAATGTCACCTAGTGTGTCTCAGGAATAATTCCTTAGACCAGGTGAGTGGGCTGCATCACCTCTGAAATCCCCTTTTTTTAGTCTGCAGGCATCAGTACTTATGAATTTCAAATTTATCAGGCGTAAGCCCCATCAGAGTTGCTCCAAGATGGGACACATAGAAGGGAGCATACGTGCTCTGCCAGCACGGTTGGAGTGGAAGCTGTGCTTCATTTTGCTCCCAAACTTTTTAGTAGGCTCTGACCTTTCTTGGGGTTCTTCGTTGCCTTTCTGTGTACTCGTGACTGGTAAAAACAGTCCCCTTCGATAGGTGCCCGTGACAAGTACCCACCTCCATAAGTCGAAGTTGATTACAGGAAGTTTGTATTATTAATAAGAAGAATACAAGGAACATGGGAGTGTATCCGATGTTCTCATCCAGTTTTGACATATTTTAACTAACGGAAATTTCAGTGTGTATAGGTGGTGTCAAAGGACTGTCATGAACCACAACAGTAGTTTCGCTTAAAAAAGTTACTGCAGAATTGACTCTCCGGCTTAGTTCCTGAATGCATCTGAAATAGTTTTCTGAATAGAAACAAAGCCAGACAGATTTGGTTTTCATTCATCTGTTGTTTCTCAAATGAGATTGAACCCGACCAGTATTCAGAGACTATTGCAAAGAAACAGAGAATAAAATGTCTTCAGAAGGAAACCCAACTATTTTCAGGAGTACTTCAGTGGAGCAGTTCTTGAGCCAAGAATAGCAGCAGTGATTGTACTTTGCTGGTGAAGTGGCAGCGACCCTGAGAACGCAGCCAAACCCTTAAAGAGCCATGGGCTGTGAGATCCAGCACAGAGGGGCCAAACAGCTCCGATGGGCACCTGACACGAACTGAAACAGCAAATTTAAAACGTGCTCCACTTACTGCACCATCGATATGTATTTGGGGCAGGTAGGAAGGGGAATAATCATAAAGGAGTGTTTTGGACATACTGGAAGTTTGTGTAAATCAGCCTTTGCAATTCGTGTGTATGCACCAATACAAGTTCTCCATGCGTGATCTGAGAATTTGTGATGATCCTTAGTCCCTTAAAAACATTAGGCTGACCCCCTTTGTGCTCGCCCTGCGTGTTCCTGTGCCTTGAAGAGCTCCGGGGCTCCCACTGCGGGTGTTCCAAGATGGTTGGTCCCGGCTGTGCAGGCGCAGCCAGCGCCCGGCTCCTGCCGCATTGTTCGGGCAGCTCTTCCCTTCCCTGCCTCTATAAACAACCACGCCGCTGATTAATGCGCTCGTGTTTGCCACTTAGAGCTGGTTTAGATAGAGGCAGGGAAGTCATTAAGGGCTTGGCAGCGATCCAGTGTACATCTGGGACTTGGGAGCTGCTGCTGGGGCAGGGAGGAGGGCGGCGGGCAGGAGCTGGGGCAGGGAGGAGGATGGTGGGTAGGAGGAAGGAGCTGCCATTGGGGCAGGAAGGAGGACACTGGGCAAGGAGGCAGGAGCTGGAGGAGGGAGGAGGGCAATGGGAAGGAGGCAGGGGATGTGGCTGGGACAGGGAGGAAGATGATGGGCAGGAGGCAGGAGCTGCCATTGGGGCAGGGAGGAGCATGCCAGGCAAGACCTGGGGCAGAAGGCAGGAGCTGGACAGGAGGAGGACTCCAGGCAGGAGGAGGACTCTAGACAGGAGCTGGGGCAGGAGGAGGACTCCGGGAAGGAGCTGGGGCAGGCGTTCGGCAGCACCCGCGTCTTGTCTTGGCTGACTTTCAAAAGCGTCAGAGAAGCAGCTACGGGCGCTAATTGTAGCTGGGTCCTGAAGTGAAAATGTTTTGTGACAGTTGAAAGAATTTAAAGAGGAAGGAAGATCGGTTTAGTGTCAGCTGCAATTAGATAATCAAAGCTTAAAAATCCTGCTCTGTTGATACCTTCACCTAGAGCTCAGGAGCGGAGCGAGGGGAAGGGGGAGGAGGGCTGTGCGTGGAAAGGGCATTTCCATAGCCAGTGCAGCCGAGGCCCGGCCGAGCTCGCAGGTTGTCTGGGCGCACGCTTGCACAGAGAGATTTTCTTGGCAGCTCTACAGGATGAGGCTTACACTGTACACAGCCGACATATTGAAGCCGGGAGCCCTGGAGAACGTAGAGGCAGGAGTAGGAACAGCTCTGCACACAATGTAGCGTCTCCTAGGATGGTTGGGCGGCTCCTTTCTTCAGGTATTTTATTACCCATCAGCCCTTTTTAGAGCCAAAAAAAGAGGGAAAGTAACCCTAACCCTGAGAAAATAGCATCTGCTTCTGTTAAATCAATTTATTACATAACATTTCAGCGAGAGAGCAGCAGCACAGCGTCCTGAGCTTTTGGCTGCGTTTCAGGTTTGATAAAATGGCGTCTTCGCAGCAAACTGCTTGTAAAGATATGTTGCACTGAGCAGAAAAATGCAATGATTTTGGTGTTTTCTACTGCTGCTTTTGTGCTGGAGAGGTAGCATTTAGTGGAATCTCTACTAATAACGGGAAATGCTGTTTATTTTTGCTTGTTTTCTTAATGCATTTGAAAGCTTTCAGCACCAGAGGAAAGCAACTACATTTGAATGTCGTAGTGCAGAAAATGAAAAGGGGATAACAGGCTTCCCCCGTGTGGGCTTAGCTATGGTTTAGTTTTAAAATAAATAAAGCTGCTTTATTCAGTGCCTCCATCTCTTTTCTGTCTTGCCACGTTATGTACGCTGTGCAAGATTTCAGCTTCCTCGATCCATGAGACTTGTTGTGAGTGAGCTTTGTAGGGGCTTCACATAGATGCCAGTTTTCAAATCTCTCTCTGTGCCTACAGCTGGATGCAGCAGCTAACCTGAAATATTAGCACTACAATGCCCAGGTTTTCTACTTTATTATATTTTGTACTTCAGAATAGATGCTTATGTCGTATTTTCTTTATGAAATTAGGCTACGTTTCGGTTAGCACTTAAAAATGTTCCCAGTGATTCCTATTTAATTTAGATTTAAAGAACTGAGTTATAGTCTTTTAAAGATTTGCTCATGTTGAATTGAAAACTATTCCTTTTTGGGGGGAGAAAGTAATTTGCCCTTTTTTCCTCATCTGCCTACTCAGAATCACTAACCTTTGTGTGCCAAGGAAAACCCCCAGTGGGACTATCACTGGCCTTTGGGATTTTATTCTGTTCTGCATGTCAGAGCAGGGAACATCGTCTGTCATCTGTCCTTTGGGCAGCACAGGGCGAGCCAATGGGTCTGGTTGTTGTTACGTGACTAACATGGGCTGAAAAATAAAACTAGTAATAAGAGAGGGAGCCACTGTTAGTTCTGATTTAAAATTGGGTGAGCAAAACGTATTAATAATATTCCATTAAAAGTTCATCCTGGGCTTTGCCATTTAACACCCTCCCCCTGCTTTGGTTCCAAAATCAGCTGAATGTTGTGTTCTAGTCAGGGATGCAGGGTTTTACTGTGCAGCATTTGAACTAATTACTGTGGTGGAAGTTACAAAGATACGGTTACTTCTAATTCAGCTGAATGAAAAATTGAAAGAAATATTATTCTAAACGACATTTTCAGGGGAGGATGGAAGTTTTAGGTGAATTGTTTGTGCAGGCAAAGTATTTTGCTTTTCTAAGAAATGCATGCAACAGCTTCTCCTATTTCACTCATATTTTGCATTTGTAATCTATGTAAACACTAAACTGATTTTGCAACTAATTATTTGTTATCAAACACAGCCAAAAATGTTTTCTGTTTTAATAACTACTAAATTGAAGTTGGTCAGTTATGTTGGCTACAGTATGTAATAACACCAGCAAACTCCACCATGCCATTAAGGATATTATTTAAAGAAAACCAACCCAAAACAACCCCCTCATGCTTATTGGTAATAGTGATCAAAGCAGTACATTTTTCAGGTCCCATCTATGATTGTTGCTGTACAGAATTTATATGCTTGTTAAAAACAAATTCGACCCGTTATCCTCAAATTAATATTTCCTTCCTGATTGCCGAAACAATGTTGTTAATCAAGGAAGCTGTATTATATAAAAGATACAGAAATACTTTTTTAAAACACAAAGTATGAATTTAAAAATCAGTTTCACTTTGTGGTGTACCTGCACTGGGATTTGCTAACACAGAATACCCGTGGTTCCTGTTCTTTGTGCCTTGTTTACAATCTTTGCTCAGCTCACAGAGGAGGGATAGAAATGCTTCTGGTGGGCTCAGTGCTTTTATTCCAGATCTTTGCATAAATAAAGAGGAACTGATTCTTAAAAATTTTCAAAATGGGTTTCCCGTTTCAGTTTTAACAACTTAAAAAATGAAAGAAAATGTTGGGAATTTCTATGAAGAGTTGGTTTCCTAGAAAGTTGAAAGGAAATATTTGTGTTAAAAAAAGAAAACTCCAAGCAAGCAAAAAAGGGTCTCTAGATTTAATCATATGAAGTATTTTGCTTTCATTGTTTTTCCCAAGTGTTTAAAGTCCTTCTGTATTAAGCAGGACTGTGCTACCAGTTGTTTGATTCACAGGAGCGAATTCCTTTCAGTGTAAAGAAAATGGAAAAGCGTCTTTTGGCTATCTGCTTCTAGAGACAAGAATATAAAAACTGCCCTCTTCAGGATCTGTGCTCAAACTCTTCTCTTTGTCTGGCAGCAAAGTCACAGTTTTTGCAGCTTTCTGTTTACTTTGTGAATATTTTTTTTTCATTCTCTTCATCTGTCCTGTTTCTGACAAGCTTTATAGCAGCGGCCTTTGGTGTTAAAACCAGTTGCTCCAGTAAATATTTGGACACTGTGAGTCTATTGCATGTTTTTGCTCTATTTTGTGAATCTGTGACTTGTGGAAGGTACCGGGGTGATCCCACTGCCCCTGGAGCAGGGAAGGCCCAGCACAGGTACCAGCTGCTCCATAGAGGGATTGCTGATTTCATGTCCCCTGCATGGAATTATTGTAATCCCTGTCAAAGTCACCACTTTCAGATTAGTCCGTGGTTATTGTTGAGGGCATAATCTGAACCTCAGGAAGAGCAACTACGCTGATGGTACAGGAAAGGGAGTAACTATGGATTTGCAAACCCTTGGGAAGCACAGGGGTTTGAGTGCTGCTTCTCAGCCGAGCGCTCTTGGTGGGATGCTGTCTGGAGTAGGTGTGCTTGGCCATTTCCTACTCTTAATATGGACATCTCTTGCTTTTTATAGTTCTTCCCCCTCATAATTTTCTTTTCATCTTGTTTCTCATACAGCTCCTCAAAATCTGGTCTCTTATTTAATGAATTATTTTACTCCCAACTCTCAGCCATCTTTCTAAGCTGTTTTGTTCATCTTCCTCTTCCATCCCACCTCTTCCCTTTATTTTCAGTCTCCTTAGCGCTCTCAAACTCGAGCATTGCTTTAACCACCATCTTTGAGGGCGAGGAGAAAGGAAACTATTAAAGAAGCAGCTCCCTTTTATCTCGTCTTCTCGGTCGTGGTGCCATTTTTGTGAGCATGGAGACGTCTTACTTGGTGCTCTTGATCCTCCCTCCCAGGCCTGCCCTGCACAGCTCTCCTCGGGCAGCGCCGTCCTTCTCCCAGCACCGGCATGTGGAGCTCAGGTTTTGGCTTTTACAAGACCTTTTATTGGAACAATGTATTTCAAGCCACTTTTAAATCCTTCTGTCATGTCTCAGACGCAGTGTTGAATCGCACCACCCACAGGGTTGAAAAAAATCTCCCATAACTCCTCTTATCTGATTCCTTGGTTGGCTCAACCTCTTATCTTCTGGCCTGGCCTGCCACTGCTTTTTTCCCTTTGTTCATTCCTGCTCTGCTAAGAGCGTTCCTCGGCTCATTTCTCTGACCCTGCTGACCCTTTTTAAGTCATTTCACAGGCTGCCTTCCTCTTCCATGTCTTATCTGGGATTCTGGTCTTCATTTAACACCTGTGTAGCAAATCTAGATTATCAGGTAAGTGTTCAACCTGCTCCCTTAGCTCTGTGCTGTAACCAGTTGGCTGTATCCAGGAATACCAGCATGCTTCCTTGCTTTCCAGCCATTGCATGTCGGGGAGGGAATGGAGGTAAATCCAAGTGGCTCCTTTCACATTCTCTTTTGGATTTGTCATATGCTTGTCGATTATTAGGGAAGAAGTTAATCACCCTGTGAGGGTGGGGAGGCCCTGGCACAGGTTGCCCAGAGAAGCTGTGGCTGCCTCATCCCTGGAAGTGTCCAAGGCCAGATTGGACAGGGTTTGGAGCAACCTGGGCTAGTGGAAGGTGTCCCTGCCCATGGCAGGGGGTTAGAACAAGATGATCTTTAAGATCCCTTCAAACCCAAACCATTCTATATTCTATGATTATTTAGCTCTTTCTGTGAAATGTTAGGCTTTTCCTGGCATCATGAGTAGAAGGGCAAAGAGCTAAGACTGTTTTCCCTTCCTTTCTCTAAAATGCTTTCTTTTGCTTCAATTTATTTAAATTTTTTTTAAAAAAAGCAGCAACATGACTTGGTTTAGCGTGTTATTTCTTCATCCTGCTGAATCTTCATAAGACTACCAAATTATCACCCCTCCTCTCTTGAAAAGCTACGGGTGAAATGTGTGAATAAGACTTTGTCAAACAGAGAGAGAAGTATCAGAACACCTTTAATTGGAAGAGCTGATCACACCAAAATATTTGTGATTTAATACATATTAGGTATCTGCTGGTAAAAGCTTGTTTGGGAGATTTATAATGTCCATCTTCCCCACAAAAATATGCATTTAATTCAAATAACAAAGAATGAAAGTCAGGTTTTGGCAGATTTACAGCAAGTAAAAGCAATTGACTTCCAAAATTTGGTATATGCAACCAGTTGAGAGGAACTCTTCTGGAGATTGTCTCCACTATGGATCCCTTGGATCAGATTGAATTACTTGCTATCAAATTCCCATCAAAAGAAACTAAGAGGAATAATCTTGTAGAGAGCAATGGGGATGGAAAGTAAATGCAAAAACTTGACCAAAGCTTGAGGTCTTAGCATGAGATGTGTTGTGCCCCCCAGTTTAGCTTCGTACCCTAGCGAGCAAGTAGATACTCAAAAGCTTTTGTTTAATTTTTTGAATTAGCATCTGTGAGGATGTGACAGTGCTGAAAAGGCTTTTTGGGATATCTGTCCAGCACAGCATCGCTTTTCACTGGGTTGGGGAGAAATAGGACTATGTGTACAAGTGCAAAGGAATGTTTAAACCACATGTAAAACCTTTGAGAGGTAAGTTTCTTGACAAAGCTGTCTTTTATTTAGAGGTGCCCAAGTTCTCTGCTGAAATGTAAAATAGTGGTATAAAATAATTGGCACCTAACAATAAAGGTCCTTGTCTGTATTTGTTCTTTATTTACAGGAAGGGTGGAAAACCTAAATGCAGTATGAATGTAGTGTGTTAAATGTGATGTGGGGGTATGTGTATGTAATAATAGCTCATGGCAGGCAGACATTTTTACATTTTTTTATTGGATGCTTTTTCTTTGTGTTTCCCTAAAGAACGAGAATTGAGTCAAAATAAATGGCAAGAGTCTGCTAGATACTTGTCTGTGTTTTTTCCAGATTTGCTTTTCAGATTCTTCACATGGATTAGTGTATTTGCTCGCCTTATTTTCTTGCCTACTTATTGTTTTTACTGGTACACTGAGGGCTATGAAACACTTCCTCTGTTCTAAAATGGGATTGTTTCATTATTTTAATTGAGAGTTTTTCCAGATTAAAAAGAGAAACAAATTAATATGAGCATCATGCTCTATTGTGGTGGGGAAAATCGCTGCATTGTGTTAGAGAATGTTCTCTAGATTTCAGCAGAACGTAGTGTTGTAACCAGTGATGTAAGACAGTACTTAATAGAGGGGTTTTGCAGGGCTTGAACACTGGACTCATTTTTAACCTTGGATCCTTTCAGATCTCAGCCACAGTGGATTGGGAGACCATTATGAGAATTCCCACTGGGGACAGCAGCCCGCTTTCAGGAGTGAAGGCAACTGCAGCTGGGATAAAGTGATAATAGACAGGACTGACAAGGAAGCGTGGCCTTCCATAACCGGAGCTGAGACTGAGTCTGCCTCAGAATGTACTACAGACACTGACTCTGCCTCCAACTGTGGCTCAGAGAACAGTAGCATGGCTACAGGGAGTGCCCAAGGCAACTTCACTGGACATACAAAGAAAACTAATGGCAATAATGGCGCCAACGGAGCACTCGTCCAAAGCACTTCTAACCAGAGTGCCCTTGGAGCTGGTGGAGCAAACGGCAACGGCAGCTCGGCCAGGGTGTGGGGGGTGGCTGCGGGCTCCAGCTCTGGCCTAGCTCACTGCTCTGCCAGTGGTGGGGATGGAAAGATGGACAACATGATGGGAGACGGTAGAAGTCAGAACTGCTGGGGTGCTTCCAACTCGAATGCTGGCATTAATCTTAACCTTAACCCTAATGCCAATCCAGCTGCCTGGCCTGTACTTGGACATGAAGGAACTGTGGGAGCAGGCAACCCTTCCAGTATTTGCAGTCCAGTCAGTGCCATAGGTCAGAATATGGGCAACCAGAATGGGAACCCAACAGGCACCTTGGGTGCCTGGGGAAACTTGCTGCCGCAAGAGAGCACAGAACCACAAACGTCCACTTCTCAGAATGTGTCTTTCAGCGTACAACCTCAGAACCTTAACACTGATGGACCAAATAACACTAACCCCATGAACTCTTCACCAAACCCTATCAATGCAATGCAGACAAACGGACTGCCGAACTGGGGGATGGCTGTTGGCATGGGGGCCATCATCCCGCCCCACCTGCAAGGCCTTCCTGGTGCTAACGGAACATCGGTTTCTCAAGTCAGCGGGGGCAGTGGTGAAGGAATGGGCAGTTCAGTGTGGGGGATGTCCCCAGGTAATCCTGCCACAGGAAACAGCAATTCTGGGTTCAGTCAGGGGAATGGAGACACTGTGAACTCAGCATTAAGTGCTAAACAAAACGGATCCAGCAGTGCTGTGCAGAAGGAAGGAAACGGAGCGAACGCGTGGGATTCGGGGCCTCCGTCCGGTCCCGGGGTCCTGGCGTGGGGCAGGGGCGGTGGCAGCAGCGGTGTTGGTGGTGTGCATTCTGGAGCTTGGGGCCACCCCAACCGTAACACCAGCAACGGTGTCAACGGGGAGTGGGGCAAGCCCCCAAACCAGCATTCCAATAGCGACATCAATGGGAAAGGATCAACAGGGTGGGATAGCTCTAGTGTTACCAGTCCGAACCCTGCCATGCAGCAGGGCAATGAACAAATGAACTCTTGGGCCAAAGCTGCAGCATCTGGCACCACGGCTAGTGAAGGAAGCAACGACAGCGGTGGGAGTCAAAATGAAGGCAGTACTGGGAGGGAGGGGGCTGGAGAGGGCAGGAGGAGAGACAAAGGGATGATAGACCAAGGGCAAGTTCAGTTGCCAAGAAATGACCTTGACCCCAGGGTCCTGTCCAATACGGGGTGGGGACAGACCCCTGTAAAGCAAAACACTGCCTGGGAATTTGAAGAGTCCCCAAGGTCTGAACGGAAGAATGACAATGGAACAGAGGCCTGGGGTTGTGCAGCTACTCAATCTTCAAACTCAGGGGGGAAGAACGATGGGTCCATCATGAACAGTACAAATACCTCTTCAGTATCTGGGTGGGTCAACTCTCCACCGGCAGCTGTTCCAACAAACACAGGTTGGGGAGACAATAACAACAAAGCACCAAATGGCCCGGGGGGGTGGGGAGAGTCAGCAAGCTCTACTACTGTTAATAATGCTGCTGCTGCCAAAAGCGGCCACGCTTGGAGTGGGACCGCAAATCAGGAGGACAAATCACCTACCTGGGGTGAACCTCAGAAACCCAAATCTCAAAACTGGGGAGATGGACAGAAATCAAATCCAAGCTGGACTTCAGGAGGTGGAGACTGGACAGATTCATCATCTGTTCCTGGACACTTGGGTGATGGGAAGAAGAATGGATCTGGATGGGATTCTGACAATAGATCGGGGTCTGGCTGGAATGATTCCGCAAGGTCTGGGACCAGTGGGTGGGGAAATGGCACAAACAGCAAGGCTAATACAGGTACAAGTTGGGGGGAATCTTTAAAGCCAGGCCCCCAACAAAATTGGGCTAATAAACCCCAGGACAACAATGTGAGTAACTGGGGAGGAGCTGCTTCTGTAAAACAGACGGGGTCAGGGTGGGTTGGTGGGCCAGTGCCAGCCAAACAAAAAGAGAACTGTGAGGCAACTGGCTGGGAAGAGCCATCGCCACCGTCCATTCGCCGCAAGATGGAAATCGATGACGGTACCTCAGCTTGGGGCGACCCAAATTACAACAACAACAAGACTGTAAACATGTGGGATAGAAATAATCCTATAATTCAGAGCAGTACCACAACCAACACCACCACCACTAGCACCATTATCAACACCAACATGGTTGAACCTCAGCCATCGCACCAGCCAAGTGCCCAGCCGAACCGGTCCCCGCTGCTTGGCCCAGGTATGAAAATAGTTTTATAAGTGATTTTACAGTTTTACCAAGTACTTTATACCAGTACCACTTAACTGAGTGCTGTCTGTCCTGTCAGTGCGAGGTTGGCGCATTAAAGGTAGAAATCCTGTGTTTATGTCGTAGAATATGTTTTATTTCTTTAGTCTGAAGCTGTTCTAATGTCTCATCTTGAGGACAGAACTTAAGGGGCCCGACACAAATTTCCATGGTCCAAGTGAATGTAAGAAAGGCTTGAAACAGTGTCTGGTCAATAACCTGGAAGGTTCTTAGATGGTGGACCCATATTTATTTTGGCATCTCTTCCCCAATTACTTTTAATTTGAGAGTTTGGGGTCTTTTGGCAAACCTCTCTTCTCTTATTTGTCTCCTGTTCCTGTTGGATGGGCTCTGTTCATGTTTAGATAGTCTGCATCTGTTTCTTTGCTGCAAACCATATCTCTTGGCAACACATGTTTGTTAACAGTTGCATGAATTCAGGTTTTTGCTGTTTCTCTGTTGTCTGTTATGAAGGAATGGTTCTCCTCCCTACCTCAGGGCATGGGCAGTACCTTGGATTTTGTGTGATTCTCATAAAGTAGGATTGGCTAAACATGTTAATATTCAGGGTGGCCGGGTAAGGTTATTCTAGCTTCAACTGTGCTCCAAAGAAAAGTTTTTAGACATCTAGGAATTTTTCTAATCAAAGAGAAGGTACTCTTGTGGACAATTATCAAGGAATAAAAATGCATAAAAATGAGAAAAATCCTTAAGAAGGAGGTTTTTAAATAAAAGTTAACACCAGCAGCCCTGATCTGTATCATGACCACAGACCTCTCCAAGATTAATCTAATCTTGCAGTGCTGTTACAAATTCTTCATCTGATTTTTGTTTCCAGGTTTTTGTTCCATCTTGGTCATGACTAAGTACTCTCTTTTTAACCACGTTTTTTTCCAAGTGGGATTTGCTCTCTCATTTCCGACAGTTTTCTCTTTTGATGTTGTGAAATAATTCAAATTTACTCTAATGACTGTGTAAAAATAGTCTTGTGTTCCCCACTCTGGTCAAATATTTCAGCAGTTGAGGCACATGCTATTGGAACACATGTTATTTTAATAAAAAATTTAATAAAATAATATGTGCTCCCGAAGGAGAAATCTTTAAATAGCTTTGTATCCTTGGTCAGTTCAACATACGTGATTGATAATTAATTTTCTTTAAACTTATTTCATCCATATTTAAAACTTCACCCATGGAACAAGAATTCAGATTTCTGAATTGTAGTGGAGCTATCATGGAGGTGAAATTTTGATTGGTTTAAGTGAGGTTTTGTTTTTCATTAAGGTGATTTTTGGAGGATAACCTTGGTGCAGGTAAAACAGTTCATACACAGCAATGCATTGTTAATGCTATTAAATAATCTAACACTTTGCAGAGGAAATCTTACAGTTCTGAGTCTTTCAGATTTTGAAAAGGGAGTTTAAAATTTGGTGTTAATCTGCAGTGATTCCTCTGGAGAATGGACAGTAGCAAAGGAGGGGTTTCATTGAAGCAATATGTTTATACATATGCTTATGAATCTGTAACCTCCTGCTCAAGTTGCCTCATGACCATGTTAAAGGTACAGTGTTGGGCATCTTGTAAAATGTGAATTGGAAAGATTCTAAGAAAAATATTTCTTTTTTTTTTAATGTTTTAAGATAAACAAAGCCAGCTCTCAGAATACACTGAAGTCAGCATGCAAGGAAGTATAAAATGAGCAGTAGTGAGAACAATTCAAAATACAGTTCTGATATTAAAATTGAGGTCAAGCTGCTCCAGGCATAAATTAGGCCTTTTGTTGTGTATTTTTGTTCTATATACTTAGAACTGTGTACAGAGGTACAGGTATAAAGGCCAAACAAGGGAATATTTTGAAGGATTATTGTCTAATCTGCAAATGGAAGCGAGGAGCAGTCCCCTGAGCCTCAGTGTGTTCTGCCCATGTTTACTGGTGGCTGTGCCCAAGAAGGACCAGCCTTGTGCTTATCTTACTCAGAGAGCAAAAACTGCAGTTTCAAGTGATCCCATTAACTTCCCATCCGGAGTGCAGGGGGCCCAGTTTCCCCAGTGGCAGGGCAGCTGCAGAGCAATATCCTCTTGGTCTGTGTGGAAATTACACAGACTTAAAACATCTACAAATCATCTCCCATCTGGGACAGCTAAAAGATGGGAAGCAAGTAGTGAGTGTCTTCCCTCCCACACAGACGGGGACCTGCAGCTTGGAGTCGTGCTGTTTAACCGTAGTTTTTCCTACTCCAGTTCCCTCTCCACTTGGCTTTGCTTTTCCAGCCTCTGCAGTAAGGAAGACGAATCCTGTAACCAGTAGACTTCAGTAATCCACAACCAAATTTCATCCAGCAGCAGTTTTTTTTCCATGTACAGTATTTCCAAGCAAAACATGATCGTGCCATGAGAGGCTGTGCCATAGGGCACAGTTAAGTGCTTGTCTAAAATCTTGCAACACTTGGACTGTGTAGTTACCGTGGGCATTTTCTCATCTTCAAGGGTCATGAAGTGCTTTGCCAATCACATTCAGGGAGTAGAGTGAATAAGGAATCATGGATTCTGCTCCTCTGTAAGTAGGGAAGGTGATGCAGCTGTAAGATGTCACAGTCATACCTCCTGAAAGCAAAAAAGTGGATTTTAATTTTGCTGTACAGCACTAGTTAGGGGTTCACAAAGGATTAGCAGTCCCCTTTAGGGTTGAAGTTTATGCTTTTTTAGTTTAGAAGTAGAGGCCAAGTTACAGTCTTGTTATTCAAGTTGTCACCCATCCCCAGAAGTTCTCCAGATTCTTTGAACACAGAACTTAAAAGCTATTGATGGGAAGCAGATGTTGGTACACACTTGATGAAAATGCAGAATGCTCTAAGGAGTTTCTTCTTCTATTAGAAAAGAAGAAATAAAAAGAGGGGGAAGGGGATAGATGATGTGATAGATGTAGTCCTTTCTGGTTCTAGGAGCTTAGTCCCAAACCTCCAGTGAGTTACTTAGGAAGATGAGCAGGAAGCTGGTGAGTTTGAGTTAGATTTGATTTTAATCTAAATTACTTGTGCATAATTCTTCCCAGCACTTTTATTTTGTGTGGTTTGATACAAAGGGAATAAGAAGCGAGAAGAGGTTTTTCAAACAGGAATGATTAAAAGAGATTTTTGGATCCCAAACAGCACCAGATCCTTCCTCCAAGTGCTGAGGAGTGGGCTTGATGCTTTCCTGTTCCCATTAGGCTGTGAGAGCCTGGCAGGGTTCCAACCACCCGTCCTCCAGCTGAGGAAAGAAAAAGCAAAAGATGATATAGGCTTCCCTGGGGGGGGTTTAGGTCAAAAATTAAGGTCTTTGTGATTCCTAGACAGCAATAAGGTTAAGTTTTAAAAATCTTACCCAGGCCTACGATCTGAAAGCTCCAGACATCTCTCTGTTCCTTTCGTAATCCTGTGCCACTGTCTCAGTGGTAACTCGTGACAGCCATTGCCTGTGATTGATGTGAAATGCAGGGTGCAAGTGATGTGTTTTCCTTACTTTGAACTTCCATCAGAATGCATTTGAAACCAGCTCAGCTTTGGGCTCAGTTAGGATGCTCCTGAAAACCTAAAACCCTGTTGTGGGAGCTCAGCCCATGAACAGCCAGGTTTTTGGGGAGCAGCCAGGTGATGATGAGAGACCTTGCCCTTGATTTTCACACAAGAGTGATCTCACTGCTGAAACCCAAATTAAAGCTTCCTGAATGCTGAGAGGTACAAGAAATCATGGAGTTCCACTGCATGAACTGGAATCCCTTCAAGAAAATGAAGATTTGAAAAGTTAAGGGTTATAAGTGGCTCTTAAATATATATATGTTTATTTTTATATATATGAACCCCTCCCTTGTACATGCACACCTTATAGCTTAATTTCTTCTATTAACAGACTAGTGTCTAATTAGTAAACAATCTCTTTTCTACCTGATTTCTTCTTTTTTTATCTACATAAGGTCCTAATATTTTGGTTTGCCTGTATTGTAGTCATGTATCTGCTCTTTATCACGGACCAACAACTTCAAGGAAAACAATTTCTGCCATCCAAATGGCTATAGGGTTATTTTGAGGGAAAACAACTGCATCCTGCCACAGCTTAGTTAACATTTCACTTTCCCTTGAGGATTTCCTGTTGGCTGTGGCCCAATGTTAATTATGTTTTTATTTCTATAAAACAAAGCTCTGCCAATGTGTCCATGTTTATTACTCACTGTGATCTTTTTGTTTCTTGCAATTCTAACAGTGTTTAAAAACTTCAGTACTAAAACCTCACTTTCTTGCCAAAGAAGCCTTTAATGGAGCTCATTCTGTTGCAAAACAACACTCGTGCAGATCTGGGTTGGTTTTAAGGAGCTTTTTCTTGAGAAAGCCTAAAGCATATTATTTTCATAAAGAAGTTATTAAGTTTTCTCCAAGCAGAATTGTTGGAAAATGTTAGCCAGGTTCAGGTTTTGAGGCCACGTAGCGTTTTGCATCATTCATTCAAAAATGTAACTACATTCACCTTCAGAGTTTCTAAAACAGAATCCTATGGAGTCATAAAAAGGTAGCACAGAGATAGTAATGTTGGGACAGCAGGTACTTACACAGAGAGGAAACAGGTTTGCAGTTCAGAATTACATACAGGTTCATTCTTGCAGTGCACAGGTGGTTTCTCCAGCAGCCTTCACATTTTATTTACTAATTTCCTCCACTTAATTTGATCTGGTAAGATAGTTTTGAAACCTTTTTGTTGGTTTGTTTAGTTTGCTTTTATGTATTTGCATTACCCTCATTTAGTAAAGGCTGGTTCCTCCATTATTTGTAATCCTGTATTATTTACTGCTCAGTGCATTCAAAAGCACTTAAAATAACTTGGATGTTACAGATCTGTGGCCTTTAATCGATGTTGTTGAATTTATAGTAAAAAGCAACAGCGGGAACGGTTCTTTTGAGGCTTTTATTCTATAATGTAGCACACTTTGGCTTTTTAATATATGAATTGTGTTTTAAGGTTGATTTCATAAATGAATTAGGTAGACTTTCCAGTATAGTTTGCATGAACTCAAGGAAATATTAGTATTCTGCACTGTCTCTGCTTGTGGTCTGGTCGGTGCTGTAGAGATGTTTTGTTTCTATTTCATTTGCCTGCAGTTAATCTTTTTCAGCTGCCAATATGATTAAATACACACAGTTGTCTTCCAGTTGCCTCCTGAGTAGTGAGGCAGAAATTCAAATAAAGCTTCCCTTAAATAAAACTGGCTTGAAGATACAAGCAGAAACCTTGAAATGAGTATTTCAGGTGCAGCACCAAGGAAGCTGTCGTGTTAAGCAGAGGTTCATTTAGATACATCTGTGGATCTGCCAGTTTATCTTCTTTACACACCTTAAAATAACATTGATAGAGCCTAAACCACAGTATTTTTTGTTTCAAATAGAAATCACTTTAATGAAACAGTGACATTTTGGGTTGTTTCAGGAGTATGCTTTAAAACAGAGTGAATCTTGCTGGTAGTGAAGGAGTTTTATTAAGCTGTTTGTTCCTGAACGTGTCGCCGTGGTTTTGTGCCATCTGCACTTTGATCAGTGTCTGAGAGAGCTGCAGTGGCTTCAAGAAATAGAACCTAAAATAAATATCTAATATGGGAACACTGGAGCCATGGACAGATCTGAGCACATCTATTTGAAAGGAATTTTTTTTTCTCTGCTGGCCAACATTTGAGTTGTTGTTGGCAGTGAATGTTGCTCCAGTTTCTGGTAACAGAAATTCTGTGGAAATCAGTGAGTTCTGCAACGACTTGTTGCTTAGTGAAATGGTTAGTTCAAATTATTTTGAGGTATTCTTAGATATAGTTCTTTTGTGGTGATTTCCTTGCCATTGTCTACCTATTCTGTGTCTGTGGAGAAAATGTTGTTCCTGCTCTCTGAAACCTTTCCAGAATATTTTTATAGAGCACTGGGGAGCAAAAAAGGAATACTGCCGAGGCAAAGTAGGCATCTAGTTCTTCAGTTATAAAATACCTGTCTTAATAATATTTGTCTCCAGTTAAAAGAGAACAAGTTCCTGAATTAGCAGCCTAATTACCAGGGGAAGTTTTAAGCAGACTGAATTCTGCAGTACTTGTTGAGACCTCAGTTGTCATGTAATGGGATGCAATTTTTTATAATTGTGGAAAAATAGGTTAATATCAGGTATCTGTTCTTGTTTTCTTGCTTGTTATGCATCTCTTTTGTATATATTTAGAAAGTACCTCGAACTCCATCTGTGATCCAGGTTCTCTCTTCAGAAAAAGCTCTGGTAATGATAGTTGTAAATTCAATTTACCCTTTTGCTGTGTTGGTCAGGGTTGCTCTGTAGGCCTCAGAAGCTGCATGGCTGTTCCTGCCACATTCAGCTTGAGGGCTGAAATGGTGTCATATGGATGTAAGCGCATTACATTCAAGCCAAGCCAGACTAAGGCTGTTTCTGCACAGTAGCTTACGTCTTTCAGTGAGTTAATGCAATACCCTTTAGGAAAACAGTCACTTCTACCTGCTGTTCCTCATGGTTTGACTGTGGATCCTGATTGCAGTCTTGTCTAGTTCCCCTAAAAAGTTATATTTATTATAATGTAGAGGCTCAGTGTTGAAGGGGTACACGTAGGGAGCACAGTCAACCATGAGCTGGAATAACAAACAAATAGCATCTTACTCACAGGGCACAAGAAAAGAGATTTTATAATTTGTAAATAGTTAAAAGGAATTAAAATAGGTTAAAATCTTTCAGTGAATCAAGGCCTGACTCGGGTTGGGTCTCCTGGACTCTGGCCCTGCTGCCTGTGCTCCCTGAGCCCTGTTTAAGCCGCTCTGAGAAGTCACGTTTGAAGCAGCTGCTCCTTGGGATCAGGTGTGCTGCTCACCTGGCTGCTCCTGGCTGTGGAAAAAACCCACTTTCTGCCCTGGCCACTTGGTGTTACTATTCAATTAAGAAAAAAGACTTTTGGGACCGCATCTAAGGGATTTTTTTTTTTTTTTTTTAATACACTTAATTAGAATCACTGCGTGTGCTTACTGGTTCACGTCCTTTGCAGAAAAACTCTTTAGTGATATGTCCACCTTTGAAATGAGTGACAAAAGGAGCCTTTCCTCTCATCAGTGTTCTCCTTCCCTTGCTCCAGCAGGCTGGGGAGAGATGCCTGCTGTCCACACAAAGACCGAAGCTTCTTGGGGAGAGCCCTCGTCCCCTTCTGCTGCAGTTGATAATGGCACTTCGGCGTGGGGGAAACCCCCCAGCAGTGGGACCGGGTGGGGAGAGAATCCTGCCGAGCCGGCAGGGACATATGGAAGAACAAACACTCCAGCTGCTGCCCCAGCACTGTGCAAACCAGGTACACACGTGGGTGTCACACCCTTAGAGGTTGGGGGAGAGGACGGGGAAAGTGGGTTTGTTTCTGCCAGCAGTTTTTAAACAGAGCTCCTGGTTTTCTGTGCACTGAAATCAGAGGCTCTCTTAATTTCGTTCTCAAAGCTGCATTAGCTGCCTCTAACTGTCGATACTCCGGGTACCAAATTAATCCAAAAATATGAATATAGTGCATCAGTCCAGTAAATTTAAAGGAGAGTAATTTTGTGTGCTTGGAAAGCAGTATGGTAGAGAGGCGGGAATTGTAGAGATGCAGAAGAACATGACTAGATGCCTAAAGAAATGTAATTGGGATGAGAAGCAGCAGAGTTCAGCCAAAGTAGGACTGATTCTGGTAGGAAAAGCAACACCTGAGAACAGCTAGTCATAACCTCACTGTTGGGTCATAACCTCACTGTTGGGTCATACTTGAGGGAGTGGGTGTTTTCTTCAGCTGTTACAATTGTTCACAGGTTCAGGAACACCCCAAACTACTTCCTGCTTCATGATTCCTAACTCATGTTATTTGATAAAAATCCTTTATCTCTGAATGCCCTGAAGGCTACAGTGATTGCTTTTGGCTTCTGTTTTGGCTGTGGGAGTTGCCTGAAGTTCACTCCTGCAAAATACCATATTGAGGGAGAGATAGAAGGCTCAGAACACATAAAAGGAGAAGCGAGAGGTCTTAAGATGAGTAATCCCAGCTTTAAACAGAGTAAACAGAATAAAATGGACTGCAGGGACACAACCTCATCACTGAATAGGTGATGAGGTTCCCTGCAGCTCCTTTCAGACTCCATTCTTCCGAGATGGGAATGAGTTTCTGACCGTTAATGACCTCGAAATTTGGGGTTGTTCGTCGGAAGAATGTGGCAGCTAAAATGGTGAGATTCGTTGAAAGCAAAATAGCACTTAACAAGTGTGTGGTCATAGTTTGGTTCCCTGTTCCTAGGAGACTGGAGTGGCCATGACCACAGATCTTGCTTGCTCTGGGGGAAAGCAGGACTTGTGGTTGCTGGATTTTTTTCTTCTCTAAGTATTTAGAGAACTTTTCTTTTTTGCTAGCTTCAGAGAAGGCGTCCTTATCATTTAATGCCAGTTAAACTATTTGATAAACCTCTGTGTCTCTTGGAAATACTCCTGTTAGCACAATGAATATGGCACAAAAGGATATTTCTGCAAAATTAAGACTTTTTCTTCTCCCTCTTTCCCTCCAGCTTCAAAATCTATGCAAGAAGGCTGGGGCAGTGGTGGGGATGAAGTGAATCTCAGTACTAGTCAGTGGGAAGATGAAGAAGGAGATATGTGGAATAATACTGCTTCACAAGAGAGCAGCTCCTCCTGTAATTCCTGGGGGAATGCCCCGAAGAAAGGACTTCAAAAGGTAAAACAAAAATAAAGACACTCTCTAGGAAGAGTGGATTTAGTATTAACATTTGTAGAATAAGTTGTCACAAGTTTGCTGTTGCATTACACCTGAAATTAGATCTCTGACACCTGAACCCAAGCACAGCTTGCCACTACAGTGGTTCAAGTACAGCCTACCTTGTTTCCAGGGGAAAATGGGAGATCTTTGAATTTAAGCATGTCAGATGCTTTGGGAGTTTTGTTGCTTTTGCCTTTGTTTTTTTAAGTTTTCTAAGCTTCCATGTATTCTAAAATGAAAATGTATTAACAGAAAGAAAAAAGGTGTTAAGGGGGCTTTCAGTCACTTCCCATGGTGGTGGGAAAGCAGTAGTTTGTGATGGATTTGTTTAACAAAACCAGCTGTTTTCTGTTTGTGAGGAACCAACAGATAACTGTACGGGGTGTGTGTGTGAACAAAGCGAACTTGTATTAATGCTGCACTCAACCGAGAACGTAGAAAATTGTGTGAGGAAGTTTCCCATTGCACAATCTTTATTTCAGGACAAGGCCAGGCTGTAACTTAAAGGAATTGGGAATGCATTTAGCCACTTTGTTTGTTGTTCCATTAGCCAACAGTTAGGCTGGTGATTTGATCAAGTATGGTTGTTTCTTGTACTGTCCGCAGCCCAAAACAAATCCGCGCTTGTCCCTTGGTACTTTCTGGAGAACTGAAAGGAAGAGACTTCTTAAGGATTTTGTGATAGAAAAGCTGCACAGAGATCTTTTAAAGGTGTTTATCTAGACGCTCTTGTTTGTTTTTAAGAAAATACACTGAGTAACATTCTTAACTTCAAGGTCGCAAACTTGTTTTTGGGAATGTTTTTCAGGAAGTGTTGTACTATTTCGGCTTTATTTCATTACGTTTTTCTGCCAAGGATTAAAATGAAATATGTAAATTCAAAGGTGGTTTTAATTCAGTGGTCAACAAATCAAATATTAAATAGTACACTGAACTTTATTCAGCTGAGATAAAATTTGTTACACTTTTGGGGGAAGAGAATCGTAGTCGCGTTGGCTCGGAGGGTTCTTCAATACTTTCTGAATTAATGTACTAATACATCTTTCAGTAGCATGTGTTATTAATAAAAAACACTTACCATTTCTTTTATGTACATCTCACTAGTATGAAGGTGGAAACCAGCCCATTAATGCAGTCTCCCATTTATTTACTAAGGGCATGAAGACATCTAGCAAGCAGGATGAGGCCTGGATCATGAACCGTCTGATAAAACAGCTCACAGACATGGGCTTCCCTGTGAGTAGTGCTCAGACAGACACCTCTGCCTTAGCCTTGGTAGCTTATAGTTCTGGCTTGATTTGTTTCAGACTGTAGGTACAAAAAGACCTTCAGTCTCTTCTTCAGGTCAGGAAGCAGCTCTGTTACCTGCACTTTGACTTCAGAAATCTGCTGTAAACTAGTGAAGTGCTCTGAAATCAACTGGAGGATACACTTGGTGTGATGGCATTTATAATATTTTGATGTTCAGAGTTTTATGACAACAGGTATTGCTTTGAACTGCAGTAATAATTCCACTCCTGTTCCCCTTTTCTTATTAAACAGGTAAAATGAGAGTATAGCTGGATTATTTTTTTTTTTTAGAGAAAAATCATTGTGATATTTAAGTTGCCTGTAGGAAACGGGAAGAGTTTAAACAGAGCAGTTGGTTTGACCTCGTAGAGCTGGTACTTGGCAAACTGAAACAACTGAGTTGTGAGAATCGCCCAAAGGAGAAAAAAAAATACACACAGACATTATTTAGGCTGCAGAGTAAATATTAGATCCAGTGTTTAAGAGATTTATCTGTTTCCTCAGGTTGCTTAGAAATCCTATGAGTGCGATTACCTTTTTTCTTAACATAATTCATATTTTTTGACAGAGAGAGCCAGCGGAAGAGGCCTTGAAGAGCAACAGTATGAATCTCGATCAGGCCATGAGTAAGTATCTGTGTAAGTAATTTTTTTTGTCTTTAAAGCAACAGAGGGAACCCTTCATGATTCCGAGAGTTTCATTACGTCCAGATCAATTGGGTAATATTTATTTTCTTGCTTTTGCCTTTGCAAGCAAGATGTATTTCTCAGAACTACCGTTGGCAACTCTATACTGTCTCTGTGTCACCTTTTCCAATATAATTTCCTTTTCTGTGCAGGTGCTCTGCTGGAAAAGAAGGTGGAAATGGACAAGCGTGGAATGGGAGTGACCGACTATAATGGAATGGTCACCAAACCCCTTGGCTGCCGCCCACCACCAATCTCCAAAGAGTCTTCCATGGACCGCCCCACCTTCCTTGACAAGGTGAGCTCACAAATAGGGATGTGATACACAAGCCCAGGTGTGCACTGTGTAGAAATACCGATGATTTCCACTATCTGTTTAGAAGGCATAGAGAGAAGTGTGATGGATATGGCTTTATTCCTTTTCTGGTCTTTATTTGATCTCCCGGGGAATTCGGTCCTTGCGTGAAGGACCAGTGATTTGATTCCCACATAGAAATAAACAATGGTCATCACTGGTTTTACACTTGAAAACTTTTCAAGGAATCAGTAATACAATGAAACTAGAAGTAGAAAACACCAAAGAAATGAAGCACAGAAATCCTTTCACTCTGTGAGGGTCCAGACAGTCAGTGACCCTTACCCTTGCCCACATTAACAATCAGGCAGGACTAAGGCCAAAATCTTCACGAATTAGGCTCCTAATTCCTCTTTCAGTTTTGAGCTTCTTATAGATTTCAGTGAAAGTTCAGTACCTAAATAGGAAAGAGAAGCTGAGGTATTTTCGTTAAGTCTCAGAGCAGACACGCACAGTCAAAAATAGCTTCTCCAATGAGCTTCCCTTTCTCTGGTCACATATGACAAATTTCACAGCACCACTTAATGACTGAAGAGAAGGCTCCACAAGTTTGTGGTGTCCAAAATTCAAAGAGACTAAAGAAAAGAATATGGAGAAAAGCGCTGCCAGATGTTCAGTACGAAATGAGGTTTACAATCTGATGCAAAGTCCCACTAAATCACCCCAGAACTCCCCTGAAAATTATTGATAAGGAAAGAACAATCTCACATGCCAGGTCTGTGTGTCACAGGTTATCCAGAGGTTCATACAGATGGGTGGTGGTAGATTCTGAACACATAAATTGGTGCTTTTCACAAACTGTGCTGAAACCAATTCATTTTGCATAAGCTGTGTACAGGATGTGAGGCAGAAATGATACCTAGTCATATAAAGTTCATTCTTAGCTATGGCAAACTTTAATGAATATGTTAATTGAAGGCCACGAGATGCATGCATGCCTGCCAGTTAACCTTCCCTTTTCTTGGATAACAATATCTTCAGCAGTAAAATTATTGCCAGAGAGAGAGGTGCATTATGTGCAGCATGCTGCATAATTATGGAAACATATGTTAAACACAACTATTGAGAAGGGAGTACTAAAATCATTAATATTCATACAGCAAGTAAAATCTATCAGTCTAGGCATAATCTGTCACAGTGACTTTGCTATAACAAAAGGAAATAATCCCACACTGTATTTGTTAGCTATCACAGTGTTGAGCAACTTGTTAAGTGAATTAAATAAATATAGTTCCTACTTGAAGAACAGATTTTTTTCTCCAAAGAAATTCTTTCTAGTTTTGCAGCTCATGCTAATAGAGCAACTCCTCTTCCCCAAAGGCTTTCTGCCCTTTGTAGTAGTATTCCAGAGCATGAGTCTGGAGCTGTTTCCTTTCCTGCTCAGATCATCCTTGTGAGGAACAAGCTCTCAGCACAGCTGGACAGAGCATTCCAGCCAACATTCCCTGTTTTACTTACTGCCTTAGCAAGTCATTATCCTTTTATTGGCTCTGCTGAGTCTTCAGTGAGTTCTGCAAGGGTCCTCTTCATGAAATTTTAGGTTGGGTTTGTGTGCTCATTGCTACCACTCTCTCACTGATTCTCTCAGCTCACCTGCATTGAGACTCCATCATTTTTCTCCTGCATTTTCTCTGACAGGTAAAGCCAGCACTTAACTTTTTTTTAACCTTATGCATTTGAGGAGGGAGAATTTCCAACCCTGACATTTGCTTCTGGGCCCTCTGAACTCCCTCTTCTCTCTGAATCAGTAGTGATCTGTACAACTCACCATCACCTTTGAATGTTTGCTTTCTCTTGTTCCTCAGTGCTTGCTGCAGGTGCTCTTTATTCCGTGTCACACTGAGTCAATCTTAGGCACTTGGTGCTTTGTTAATTGTTTTATTTCTCAGGGTGTTATCTTGACCTGTAGGAGCATAACATGAGAAGGGAGAAAATCCAGTGGCTTGGAAGAAATAAAGATGCAGCCCTGATGCATGACCTCAACCACATTATCTTATACTTTGCCCTGATGCTGCTTCCAAACTTTTCTCCCAAATTCTTGAGCACACAGGAGACTCTGAAATTCTCACCTTACAAATGAAGTCTCCTTTTCTCTGCTGTCTTATTCATTGATGAACTCTTCCTTTCTACTACTGAGAGATCCAGGTCTACAAGTCTTGATGCCTCTTAACTGCAAAAGTCTTATAACTAGATGTTTTTCTTGTTTCTAATTGAAACATCATATTTGTTGGCTTTTTTCCAACCTCATCCTTCACATTCTGATCCCAGTAATCTCTGGTGACTGTGACTGTTTTTTGTCATTGGGACAATAAACAGGATATTTTGTTATTATGCAGAAACACTTTTTAAGGCCTGGCAATTAGATAATAATTGCCAGAATTTTAAGCTTGACTTAAAATTCTTCTTTCCTTCATCTCTGCTTCCTATGATTTGATGACTGTTCCTTTTTTGAACTTGCAGACTTTGAAACCACTTTCATCTTCCCCTGTATAATGAGTATTTCTTTGAGTATTGCATTTCCTCCAAGTTTCTTTTGGCTCTACCTAACTCCTGTCTGATTTGAAGAGAACTTATTTTGAGATGAGATTTTATTACTTTACTTTCCTCTTTTAGAAAAGGGGGGTTTTTAAACTTTTTTTTTTTTTTTTAAGAAGTCAGTGTGTATTTTCTACCACCTATTTCTGTTACTGACTTTGCATAAAGACCTCTGACAAAATTCATGAGCCTTGCTCTCTGTTTGGGGCATTTTGATTCATGAAGGTGGCAGTTGTTGGGAGGTGACTGTCAAAGTGTCCAGGAATCCTCTGCTAAATAATCTATATCTCAAAGGGCTGAAAAAACCTTAGAGTAACACCACTTGCATTCTGTCACATTTGGTACTTGAGAGTATTGTGAGAGACTTTCCAAAGTCCTAAAAAGCACCAGTGTGGTGTTTTGTGTTGGATTGCTGTAGTAGCAAACCCTGCAGTAGGATTTTACAGGTGTGTCAAGTCCCTCCAAAAAAGTTAAAAGCAGTGCTGTATTGAGCATAATGTGATGATTCCAATGTGGAGGATTTGCTTAATTGATTAGCCTGAGGGAGAAATGTAACATAAATTTGTAAGTAAATCGCTGAAGAAGAAAAGTTAGGTAGAAAAGATTGCTCTTCAGGAAACAAATATTATGTAAAGGAACCTGAAAAATAAAGGATTACAAACCACTGTGAGCAGTAAAGGTGTCCCCTGGTCTGGGTTGGGAATGATTTTAAGTTGACCAACTAAAATACTTTTATGTTAAATGAATTGATTTCAGTTCAGTTACAGAGCACAGATTTGTGCAGCAGTTTAAATAAAAGAGAACCAAATGAATGTGAACAGAGTGTCATAAACTTGAACAAAAGCCATTTGCTGCAAAAGGAACACCCTTGTGAAGGAGTCTGCCTGGTCTAGAAATTAAATGCCTGGGTCTCCAGTGTGGCTTCTCCTCCACCATCCCTGGCACTACCTGTTTCAAAATTGAGAAAAAATAACGTCAGTGAGACAAGACTTGAATAAATTTGGGGGGCAGGGAGGGATTGCATTTCTCTTTCATGGTCAGTGGGTCTGTTCACATAGGAAACAATGGCATCTGAAGGAGAGAGCACACACCAAGCTTGAAATTATTTTCACTTTAAAGGGGGAAGGGTAGAATTGTAAACATATGTCTGTGATCTGAAGAGAAATCCTTGAACCTGTTACTGTCATGCAAGCTGCAGTTGTTTGTGGAGTGTGACTGATGTCCAGTAGAATGTAAAATATCTCAAGCTGAAAGGCCTTGGGGATATCATTAGAAAATGTCAGTGTCCCCCTCAGGATAGTCAGATAACATGTCAAGTGTCACTTTGCCTCATAGTAAAGAAACTTTTCCTTTGCATCAAAGGAGAGCTGTTGAAAATGCATTTTTCAGCATTAACTTAGAACATAAAATTCACTGAGCATGCTTGCTGCATTAGGTCATTTATTTGGGTATCTGGTTCGCAGACGGGGCTGCTTTTTGAACAAAGGAGGTTTATCAATACCTCACAATCCTCTGGGGCGTTGAATTTATAGGTTGAAATAACCAGGCTCCTCACCTGTTCAGAAAGCCTTTCCTTGCAATGAACACATCGCCTGAAAAACCCCAGTCCAGCGCATTGCAAATTAGAGATTTTTCCCTCTGCCTGTTTTTTCGGAGCCCTACTTTGTACACAGTGTTATTTGATCATGCTTGCCGCAGGCTCCCCAGACATCAAAGCACAGTTTGAGACAGAACTCGGTGCCCCACTGTAATACGAGTGAGATATCTACCTGTTTGATTGGGGATTCTGTAATTTATTTTATTTTCTGCCTTGCTGTTTGCCCCCCGTGGGGGCTGCCTCCTGTGCATCATAGCCACGCTCAGCCGTGGTTCCTTGCAGCCCAGTTATCAGAGGGGGCTCCTCCTGCCTTGCTAAAATCTGCCTCCTCCTGGGGATGTTCAGGAAGGCTGCACAGACGATATTGTCATTATTGGGTTTAAGTGGTTTGTGTTCATTGGGTGCAGTGTAATGTTTCATAGTGGGTATTAATAACTCAGCGCTATGTGAATATTAAAAGAGGCTCATGTGTCTCAGTTAGGAAAGGGGATTAGTGCAAAAATGCTTTTTTAAGAGCAGAGCTATGATGTGGAACCAAATCCAGACTGATGTTAAATAAGCTGATCTGGCCTCTCCCAAGTTCTGGGTTGGCTAAAGCGGTATGTCTGGTGTCTGCACTCCGCTGCTGAGAGTTTTCCAAACAGACAGAGGACTTCCCTGAAATGTGCTGGCTCTCTTCCCTTTGCACCTTTCAATCTGGTGGAGAAAAGAGGAGATAATCCAAGTGGGGAGAAGGCAATGGCCACATGATAGCTCTGCAGTTGGCTGCTAGAATCCCTCCTTTCCTCTGGAGAGGTGGGTGAGGGTGATTGTGCATTTGGGGATTAAGAGCAACCGAGTTAAGAAAAACAGTACCTTAATGCTGTTTCTCTCTTTCTTCTCCCTTCACTCCATGCTTCTCATTCCCTGTTATTCATACCTTTTTTTTATATATATATTTTTATTCATCCATGCCCTTTTCTGTCTCCATGGGACACTGTTTTGTGCGCTGTCGGCTCCTGGCACCGCACACAGCTCACCCTTTCTTTCTCCAATCAGGATGGCGGCCTAGTGGAAGAGCCCACTACTTCACCATTTTTGCCTTCACCAAGCCTGAAGCTCCCCCTTTCAAACAGTGCACTCCCTAATCAGACCCTGGGCGGGATTGCCTCAGGGCTGGGCATGCAAAACTTGAATTCTTCTAGACAGGTAAGGCTGTCAGGGGAGATCCAAGGTGAATTTCAGCTCTCTTGGATTAGCTGCTAGAGCCCGTCCGTCACTTCCCCAGGGAAAACGGGTTTAAACTGAAAGTGCAACATCTTTGTTCACGTGAAATATCAGTGGAGGAACTACCTGCTGTGTAAACGTTTCACCTTATAGGACATAAAACAACTGCTTAGTTTTAATTAGCCTGTTTATGACACACTTCCATTAAGAAGAGTCTGTAGTGTTGTGAATTTATATCCCTGAACCCTGGCGTGGCTCTGCTTTGATTGATGGAAATCCCTTTTTTTGAGGCATTGCAAATTGTCACACTCAGAGGCAGAGACATTGCTCTAGTTCATTTTTCCTGGCAGGCTTAATTATCCAGTGATGAGATGGGGAGAAGTGAGGGGGGCTTTATTATTCCTGCTTTAAGTATCAAGGCAGCTCATAGTTTTGCAGGTGGCAAGAAAGAAGCTGGGTCAGATGCAGCATTGAGGCAAGGGGGGTGTTTTGGCCCTTGGGTAGAACATGCTGAAAGGGAAAGAAAAGGAAAGGAGATGGGGTGGAATACTGATAAACACCATAAGACTGAGAGGCTGTAAAGGCTGTTGATTATGAAAAGGTTATTTTTGCCATCAAATTGAAGTTCTAGCAAAAGTAAAAACAACACAGAAAAATGCTGTCTGTCATTCTAGGGTGGCTCTTCTTATGTATATTCTTTTAAAGTTAGTTTTTTAAAGGCAATGCATGTCCAGTACTTCCAGCCCATTAAGCACATCTTTCTGAAAGAGAGCCTGCACTAACAGCATGTCCATTTTCAGGAGCTTTGTAAAATGATCAAGTACAAAAACTGCTTACCTAACTTGAGGTTGGGGTTGCTGTGAGTTTAATGCCTCCATTCTCCCTTCTACACAAATACAAACATTTTGGGCAGGTACTTTGTATTGTTCATCTCTTGACCCTCCAGGGCTATGCATCTTTATAAAAGCCACGTTCAACTTCAGCTGCCTTTTGTTCAGGCATCTGTATGAAGTTTTGGGGGTTTGGGATGTTGGGTACGTGGCAATCCTTGCCATGCCCGATTCTAAACCCGGTTGTCAACACAGTCTGTATGTGCTGCTTTCTTTATTCGTGCCTGTCATAACCACTGAGAATAGAGACTGCGCAGACAAGTAACATCCAGGTTATGTGTTGAGTGATGTCTTTACATGCCAGTGCCATTCTTGTCCTGCTGCAGATACCGAGTGGCAATCTGGGTATGTTTGGCAATAGCGGAGCAGCACAAGCCAGGACCATGCAACAGCCGCAGCAACCGCCAGTGCAACCTCTTAATTCATCCCAGCCTAGTCTTCGTGCTCAAGTGCCTCAGTTTCTATCCCCTCAGGTTAGATTTCCACTCATAAGTTTTCCCTTTGCCTAGAACTCTTCCATGCTCTCCTCTCCTGAGGTTTGCAGCCACTGCTGCCTGGCTGTGTCCCTGTTATCTATTTACATGTTGCATGGCTGAGATGGTCTCACATTATGTACATTACTTGTGAGGGCACATCATTGAGTTCCTTTTTGCAAACAGTGGGTGTTTCTAAGCAGTTTGTTCTCATCTCTTTTTCTGTAAATGAACTTTTGAGTATGGTTATTAAGATAACCTTGCTAATTTTTGGATAGTTCACAATACCATTTCAGGTAACAGTAATATATTCCAGCTGAAGTTTTGTGGCTCTTATGAATGGCTCACACAGTTGTCACTGTTAAAAGAGAACATACAATGTTTAATACACTGCTCTTCCTTAGGTTCAAGCACAGCTTTTGCAGTTTGCAGCAAAAAACATTGGTCTCAGCCCTGCACAGTTAACCTCGCCAATTAATAATCCTCAGCATATGACGATGTTGAACCAGCTCTATCAGCTGCAGCTGGTAAGTTAAAAGACATGGCAGATAAGCTCTAAATCAGAATTGAAGGCATGAAGATAAAATGGGGAACTGCTATCTAAATTTTTAAATGACGTGACTGATCTTCAAAACAATCAGATCCTGATTTCTTTGGTAGAGTTTCTTTTTAAAGAAACAGAATCATATTTTTTGCCTCAGGCTTTATAAATAGTCATTTGTGGAATAATTATCCTTTACAGCTGATCAGTGGAACTAAAAGTCGGTTGTCTTCTTACTGCTGTGAGTAACAGTGTATTCTAAAACAGCACTGATGTGTGTTACATGTCGATATAGACCACTGACTGACCAGTTGAGAGGTGTGTCACAACAGAACCAGAGAAATCTTGGCAGTGCTGGTCACCTGAGTTACCTGCAGAACTTTCTTCATTTGCCTCATTAAAACATAAAGTGTAGGGCAAATTTCCTTGAATTAATGGAATTAATGGTATATTAAAAATACCATATGATAAGAACTACTTATTTTTTGCAAGCATGCTCTTTTGCTGTTGTGTGAAAATTTTGTATATATATATGTGTGTGTGCATATGAAAATTTTGAGTTCGATTTTAAGATTATTTTAAAAAGAGATACTGCAAAGTCAGTATTTGCCAGGGTTAAACATAGAATTGAGGATGACACGCTAGCTTAGTTGCTGCTCTCAATGTGCTAGAGAAACTGTTCTGTTAGTAGTAACACTGTTTGATACTATTATTCATTTCTCCTTACCTTTTGAGGAGCACAGAATTATTGTCATAATAATTTAACAGTACCCAGCTAGTTGAAAAATATCGGTACGGAATTCCTTTGGATTTTGAATTCATGTGTTTCAGAGAAACACCTTGCATGTCAGTTTGCTGCCAAGCTAACCATTTTAAAATCGTGGATTTTTTTCAGGAATAAAGTAGCAAAAACGATTTAACTGCAGTGTTGTCAGAACTCAAAAAAAAAACCCCCAAAACCACAAAAATGAACACTGGACTAAAATAAATATATTATAAAATACATTTGTGACAAGGTTGTTACTTTTGCTTCATTGACTGTTTTCAGAGAACTCCAGTGTTTGTCTTTTCTATTTCATGATGTACCAGAGCAGCTCTAGCAAGCATGTTCAGCCTGTTGTGTGTGTTTGGGGCTCTGACCTCTCCCTTGTCTCTGCAGGCGTACCAACGTTTACAAATCCAGCAGCAGATGTTACAGGCTCAGCGTAATGTTTCCGGACCCATGAGACAACAGGAGCAGCAAGTATGTTTGCCTGCCAGCCCAATCCCTGCATTACTTTGGTTTCAATAGCTTAAAAAGACCAAATGACATTATACCAGAGCAGCTAAAGCATCCTTAAAACAGGAATGCAGTGAGTGACAGCAAAGGGTGCTGAGTGTTAAAGCTGTTTCACAGCGTTATTGGAGGAAAGCTCTTCACCCCTTAATACAGTCAATTCTTATTTGTAAAGAGATCCATTGTGTTATTTCACTGCAGAGAAAGAAGTCTGGTGTCTTTTTGTTCCATTGAGCATTTATTGATCCTCTCTCCTGCAGGTTGCACGTACAATCAATAACATGCAGCAGCAGATCCAGCAGCACCAGCGCCAGCTGGCCCAGGCCCTGCTTATGAAGCAGCAGCCTCCCCCTCCACATCTATCTTTGCACCCCTCTGCAGGCAAATCAGCCATGGATAGCTTTTCACCCCATCCCCAGGCTCCCGGCCTACCTGACCTGCAGACCAAAGAGCAACAGTCTTCACCGAACACCTTTGCTCCTTACCCTCTTGGTGAGTGTCCTCCCTGCAGCAGGTCCACGTGGAAAACACAGAGGGAGTCTATTTCCTTAACTCAGCATCTAAATATTTTGCTCCACAGTGTAACAAACATAAATACATAAATATATATGTTTATTAAATAACACTGAAATGCCAAAACAAAATCATGGCACTACATGCCTGTGTTTTGGCTGTGTTTAAAGTTTGTGGTAGCTGTATTTGCTCACCTGTGTTCTGCCTGCAAATAACCAGAAGACAAAATTTGCCTGATTAACTATTCACTTATGTTGCTGTTTATGAACTAAGTGTAAATTAACAGCATCATGTTGTAAAATGCACACATGTCATATTGATAAACAGGAATATCATCTGGGAAAGTCGTGGAAAGTCATCTTTCCACTGTAATCAGCACTGGTAAGGCATCAGTTTTCGTCAGTGTATTCCAAGAAATAAATGGATCAGAGTGTAGGGGAGGTGATTAGGTGTTTCAAAAACACAACTGCTAAGGAAAAAATGAAATCCTCTGCTCACTGTAGTCTAAAGAAGATTTAAGAGACATGCAAGAATCTTCAAAAATGTAAAAGAGAGCTGTGAATAAGTTTTCTTGCATGTGGCTAATGGAAGAAGTAATAAACTTTTGTTACCTCAAAGGAGAACTAGCTAAACATTAAGGATCACTTGGTTGCTTTAAGCAAAGTAGAGTATTGGAATGAATTATCTGGGAAGTTCCTAAAATCTTCTTCAGCAACCATTCTCTGCTAGATTAGACATAGATCTGTCAAATATGATTGATGTCAAAATAATCGATTGGGCCTGGAGAAAGGCAGAACAGAGCAACCTTTCAGACCTGTGTGATTGTTTGATGTATGCTACAGACTTCCTTTATGACATAAAGGAATTAATTTAATCTCTTTGTGACTCTCTTTATGCTGGGTACAATAGAATTGCCAAGCTTTATCTGCCATGCAGCAGTTAAGAAGGTAATTCTGACTGCTGTGGTGAGCTGTTATGGCAGGGAGCATCAGAAGGCAAAAGAATTTGTGAATTAAAGGCCTAAGTCTAAGAGGTTCTTATGATTTCTCAGCTTCCTGTGATCTGCTAACATTCAGGATTATATATCAAAAAAGACCCAGATTCGTGTCACAGGAGCATGTCAAAATTATTCCCTAAATAACAGTCTGAGGGAGTCTGTTCTGTGTATACAAAATACAAGCCCAACTAGTAAAATACCCGCTCTGATGAACAGCCGCTGTTTGGCCTTTAATTGGTTGCTTTGTTTGGGATTTTTAAAATGTTGTTAGCAAAATGAAGTGGCAGACATCATGAGGGTGTGCTGGGGAGACATTGGGAATATTTTGGCGTAGCCATGGAATGCTGCAAACTCTTCACTGGTTTAAACATAACATTCCAGTGCATTCTTCTGGAATGCCTTTCCTGAGACAAGTGAGGAGACTGTAAGTAGAAACACAGCTTTAATATATTATCCCTACATCTTTTTTTCCCTCCCTTTTTCAGCAAAGTTTTACCATTTTCTGAATTCATGGGAGATGTTTTGGTATTCTCATAAAATCAAAAGTTCTTGACAGCAGGTTGTAAGTGACACATATACACACATGGGTGTTCAGTAATTCCTGTAGCTAGGTTTTTAAACACATCTTTTAATTATATGATGGATATCTAATGACCTGTTTCCCCTCAGCTGGACTGAACCCGAACATGAATGTAAATAACATGGACATTACTGGTGGTTTGTCAGTGAAGGACACTTCTCAGTCCCAGTCTCGCCTTCCTCAGTGGACACACCCCAACTCAATGGATAATCTGTCTAGTGCTGCTTCTTCTCTTGACCAGAACTCCAGCAAGCACGGTATGTCCCCTGTAATCCCTGTGTCAGTCTGGTTTTTTGGGATTTGAGCCATGGTGTAATTGTAATAATTTTTCTCATGTTACTTTCTTGTGTAAGTGCTCGTAAATGGTTGGTACCGAACGCCTTGTGAGCTCGTGAGCTCGTGAGATTTTACAGATGATTTCTGCAGTCACATCCAGCAGTGCACTGAAGTGCCTGCAGCTCTCACTTCCTACATGCAATGTAGAAATGGTTTTTTCATTTGTTGAATTTTGTTGTTGAGAACCTGGAGTTCAAATAAAACAACCCTTTAGTGTCGGCAAAACAAGTCCCACAACCTCCCCCTTATTCCAGACCTGTATACCTTCAGTCCTAAAAAACTTTACATGGGCTTCCTCCCACAATTTTTCCAGTATCATCAACCTTTCCCAGCCAGTACTGTACAAAGGCACGATGGATTGCCTTTGGATTCCACCCACCCTGGAATTAGGAGCACAGACTTCTTATTTTTCCCGAAGTGATTGCTAATCTGTTTGAACACCTTTATCCCTAACACCTCCAGTATCCTGAGTCAGTTAGTCCTTTATTTCCTGTACTAAGTTTATTCTGTTGGAACATGGGGCTCTGTTAACTTTAATGTATCCTGGGTTTTGTTATGAGCAGCATGAATTATTCCTTCTATGACAAGTTTTTTATTGTGAAAGTAGCTGCACTGCTTATGCCAAATTGTTGTTTGATAGTTTGTAGGAACACGAGAACAATTTCAAGTCATCCATCCCATCAGCAATGAATGCCTTGGGAAGGATGAGATAAGGGGTTGTCTACACTGCTATTCCTCAGTATGCTGTCACAGCAAGTTCCTATTTACCATCAGTGTAATGATTTGAATTACTCAAGTCTCTTTTTGGCAGGAATTTAATGCAAATTTCTTTAACTTGAGTCTAGATTGTACCAGCAGCTCATCTCACAGCTGTAGTCCCTAGTAAGGCTTCAGAGGCTCTTAAGCCTGACTTACTGTGTTTGTGTTTTAGTTTTCTTTTTACCTTTGTAATACCAAAAATAATTAAAAAAAAAAAAAAAGAAAATAACAAAATATAGGAACTGATGAAACTCCATACCCCAAATTAGTCCTGCTCCTAAAAGAAGCCTTTCCATCTCATTCCTTGCAGGTGCTATACCTGGAGGTTTAAGTATTGGTCCTCCAGGAAAGTCCTCCATTGATGACTCCTATGGCCGGTATGACCTGATTCAGAACAGTGAGTCTCCTGCCAGCCCACCCGTAGCTGTTCCTCACAGCTGGTCACGTGCCAAATCCGATAGTGATAAGATTTCCAATGGCTCCAGCATAAACTGGCCACCAGGTAAGAAAACACAAAGCCTTGGTGTTGAACTGATGTCCTTAAAATGTACTGTTAGATTGATTTATTGCATCCTTCTGATGCACGGGGACTGCACAGAATTGTGACCTTACACCCTTCTCTTTTCTGTTGTATTTGGAACAGAGTTTCATCCAGGAGTGCCATGGAAAGGACTGCAGAATATTGATCCTGAAAATGACCCCGATGTTACTCCTGGAAGTGTTCCAACTGGGCCTACCATAAACACCACGATACAGGATGTTAATCGCTATCTCCTCAAGAGTGGAGGTAAACACACAACTTACTCTCACATCTGTGCATTCTTTCTTCTTCTCTCAAAAAATGTTGACCTCATTTGTTACAGATACAGCATATTTTTGCATGTACTCCTAATCTAATAATGCTTCTGCTCAGAACTTTCACTGACTATCCAGAAATACTTGTTTTAAATATGGGATTAAGAAGTTTCTTGTTTTCCATGGGAACGTAAATATTTTTCTGTTTGAGATGTAATTTAAACTTCTGTGGTCACTGGAAGTTTTTCCTAACCTGTAACACTTGGTTTTGAACGAGATTTTGCTCTCCACACTGCCCACCCTCCTACTTACACTGTGAAATGCTAAGAAGACACAGTACAAAAGTTCCACAGTTGTTGCTGAGGCAGCAGGCTTCTGGCACACTAATTAATTGTAGCTTTGTTAGAAGATCAATCAGCAAAATAAATTAGAGCTGTTTTATCCCCAAAACCATAAAAGAAAAGAAAAAATTAGGGGAATTGACTAGTAAACTACTATTTCCCAGTGTCATTTCCATTCCTTTTGTCTTGGCAGTGCTTACTTCAGAATAAAAAGAGAATTCTATAAAACAATCAAGCATTGGGATTTGTTAGCTAGATGTACTGGAAGTGGATCAAAAGGAAAGGTGGCTTGGTTTAATTGTGATCAGTGTGCTGAAATAGCCAAGTCATCTGCACTCTATTAGAGCACTGTAATAGGCACAGAAATAGCACAATCAGGTTGTCCAGAAGGATCTGTCAGGATTAAAAATGTGGATTTTTTTCTAATAGTTACATCTGTGGTATCAGCACAGATTGTAAATCAGAACTATCCTTGAAATGAGTGTCCAGCTCTGGGCTTGTTAATTCAGCGAGGGATGTGAGACATGAGGGGAAGGAGGCAGGGGTTTCATTGCCTCCAGCCATTTGAGTGCTCTCTTGCCAGGAAGCAATCTTTATTTATGCTGAAGGATGGAGTATTTTTGTGCATGAATAATGTTGAATTAACTTTCAATGACCCAAGTGTGCTTCAAGGGGCAGGCAGAGTTTGAAGTTATAAGAAGTACAAAGATGTAATTCAGTGGCAGCTCAAATAGGGTTCACCCAAGAAATACTCTCTTCAGGCCAAAAGCCTACACCTACAGAGCTGTACCTCTAAGTCAGATGATACCTAATACAGGGCTTCCTGTTTTAGAGAAGGAACACTGGCTCTGCTGGTGTATAATCTGCTGGTAGAAGAAATAATTTGCTTCTTGGAGAGGGTCAGCAGAGATGGTCTTTGCAGAAATAAAAGAGGCCCTAAGGAACTCAAACCTTCTGCAGAGCAGGGACTGTTGGGGTCCACCTGTGCTTCCTTTCCTCATTAGCTTTTTCATTTGGCCATATAATCTTAATAAAAATATAGTTCAGAATCTGTTTCTTTGTGCTCATATAACCCAGGGGGTTTGCTCTTTGGTAAAATTGCTTGTTGCTGTCAGTACCCATCCATATGAGACTGTGGCTTTCATGGGAAGAGCCTGTCTTTGAACACTGCAGCCTAAAGCACACAGATTGTATTGACAGAGCTGATCCCCATTTAGAGGGTTAGGCTGTGGTGTGCCATTGGAAGCAGGCAAAACCCAAACTTTTGGGTTGGTTTTTGCTTTGCCCTGTTTGCTAATGAAGCTTTGCAGGGTCAGCTACTGTGAGCTGAGAGACATAGCCACAAGGAATCAGGACCAGTGTCAGCTCTGTAGGCTTTTGAATCTGCTATAATTCCATCACTCCTGCCTAGGGAATAGATTATTTCCAGAGAAGGCCTGATACAGAGTTATTTTGCTTCAAACTTGATGTCTGTATTGGTGTCCTATGGAGTGCAGGGAGTGTGGTGAAGGTGAAGTTTGGTGGGTTGCTGTTCCAGTTGAACAGACAGCCTTTGTTTTTTATTGAGCTGTGAGGGATGAGTTTGTCCTTTTACTTCCTCCCTTCTCCCTCAGTACAGTGCTCTTTTCTAAAGAACTCACCTATTTTTATTAGTCAGTTAAAGATGTTTCAGTATCACAGTCCATCTACGTGTGACAGGAATGATAAGTCACCCAGGATACACATTTGATTTTGTTGGTGGCTGGAGAGAATACTTCCAGCTCTTCTGGTCTTTGTAATGAAGATTTTTTTTATTTTATGTTCAGTTTCTTTCATTTGCTGCCAGCAAGGAAATGTATTCTTAGATAGCTCCTCAGATTGTAAATGATTTACTGAGGTAGTTTCAGGCTATTTCATTTATGTTATCAGTTGAAGAAGAGATTGCTAAAATATATCCTTACTTTAGTGAAAGTCTGCAAAAATTTAAAGATGTTTGTGGGCATTAGGATGTAGGGAAAGTACTTACCTTGAGTAATTTAGGACAGATCACCCCTGGTAAGAGGTTAGTTTATCATATGCATCTCTGCTCATCTACAGTTGTCATTACCTAAGTCAGCTGGCAGAGGACCTTGATAAATGAAGCCTGTTCCTTGAGACTAAACAGTTTAACACTAATTTTTTTGAGTCACATATCTTAAAGGAAACGCAGAATTTGCCTCCCTCACAGGCACTACTCCAACTGCTACTGTGCCAGCTTTCTTCTCTTTCCTACCAAAGACTTCTGCTTCACTGTAACACACCTTCAATAACATTTCATCCCTAGCCTTCAGAGACCAGGCTGATTAAGGAGAAATGCCTTTGCATGGTTTGTATTTGCACATAACAGATTTGCTTATGTCACACCAAACATCATTATGCCCATCTTTCTTAGTTGCTTCTCTGCTGGTTCTGCAGGGTCATCCCCAACATCATCTCAGAATGCCACGCTGCCTTCATCGAGTGCCTGGCCGCTTAGTGCCTCCGGCTACAGTAGCTCTTTCAGCAGCATTGCATCTGCACCTAGCATTGCAGGTACGGAACTGGCCTTTCTACTTCCACATCCTTCTGCATTCTCAGCAAAAGGCCCTAGGAGGTGCTTTCCCAGTGGTTACAGCACTGCTGCCAGAGACAGAAGCGTGTTCTCAGTGCTGTGCTCGGTGGGCAGCTCTCCCGGCAGCCCTTCAGCGGGGAGTGCTGGAGGGTGTGCCTGGAATTGTGCTCAGGAAAAAATGTGGTTATTCCATTTGGTGCCATGTGCTGTCACTCTGTATTGGCATCAAGATCTCTGAGGAGGAATGTTGTCTAGGACCTCAGCAGGAACACCCCTGCTAGACACTTTCCAGTAAGAGCTGATGTGAAAATTTTGTTACTAAACTCACTCTTAAAAGTGAAACATCTTCAGCTCAGGAAAAGCTTTAGTAGTACCTCCAGGACTTAACTTTGCATGTCTCTGGAGGGGTTGGGTTTCTTGGGGCTCTTAAATGTCTTTTAATAGCCAAGCCAAAGCCTGATGCTGCCCCATATGACTGAGCTTGTAAGTGGACTAAATAACTGCCCCGTTCTTTTTAATGAGCTCTGAATTCTGGAGTGTATCTCTGCAAAGCATGGCAACTTCGCTTGCAAACTATCTACCTAAATATCCAGTTTGTCCCATTATAAAAATGTGTTGGGGCTGTTGTATGGATTGGATTAGCATTTTCACTGAAAACCCTCCACTTCTCTGGATGAAGGAAGGTGCAGCCTCCAGGTCATACTGCAGAATGCGAAACGAAAAGGGGTTGTTTGGAACGTTTTCCTCCAGTGAAAGGAAAAGAAAGGAATGGCTTGCTTTTCTTTATCTGCCATGCATTTCTGCTTTATTTGCTTCTTATATTTTTGCAGTGTCATCTAATGTTTGTGTTACCCCCATGAGAAGTAGTGACATAGCAACATCTGGTCTGTGGTGATGTGCATGTGTCGTGTGCCACGTCACAGGCTGAGCTACTCTGAGTTCTCCAACTCAGACTTGCTCCCTTCCCTCAGACCATTTTACACTCATTCATGTCCTCATCATCATTGTCAAATTGTTTTTGTTGCTACAGTTTGCGAGAAGATGGGAGAGTGGTTGCCCTTTCACTTGAATTGTTATGATTCAATATAAAATCATTGAGTTAAATGATTTAGATAAATGGAGGCAGTCTGGGGAGAGTGTGTGTGTATATAACTGAGGCTGTGACTTGGCAACAGGTGAATTTGACTTTAGGACTGATAAAAAAAACCCTCACTGGCTGCCTTGATGCAAAGCACTGATCCAGTATAAACTTAAATCTGCCAGTTCAAATCTAGTCTTGTAAAAACTCACAAGATTTTTGCATCTTAGACTTTGTCAGACCAAGTATTTTCTTATTCTCTGCAATCAGCTTTAAAGCATTAAGGCAGCACAGTCACAACATCATTTGCTGTGGCAGAAGATGCAGGATGTGTCCCTTTCAGTCCAGTCCAGTCCAACACGTGCTGCCAGTGTTGGTGACAGCAGGACTGTGCTGTGACAAGGAAATTGGGTTCTAATTGCACAATGTGTTGGTACAAGGAGGAAAGGCAGGGAGGTGTAAGTCTAAAGGTGAATAAAGAGGTTTATTTTGGTACCTGTATTTTAAATCAATTTTGTCTGCCTCTCTAAATGCTAAACTGTATTTGCTATTGTTGGTTTTGTGTTTTTTTATTGAACTCTGATTTGGCAGGAACAGTAGTCAGAGTTTAAAAACTGATTAGAGAAATAACAAACTGAACAGCAAAAAGTTACAGAGTGACAGGTTGTGATATGATTTGAACTTCTGCAGACTTCATTTTCCTCAAAGATACTTGGAAAAAAGAGTATTAGTTACTTTGAGTATTAAGAAATAAAGTTTTTATTGGTCTTTGATCTTTAGAATTTTAATAATATGTCAGGAGAACATATGGATATACTGGTTTCTTTGTTAGATAAAATGAGTTGTTAAAAAAAAAAGTTTAAGTCCTATTAAACCTTTGAGAGAGACAATCTTGAAATGTTTCATTATAATTTTGGTGCAATTAGATTTCAAATAGCTAAGTCCATTTTCTGGCCTTTTTTTCATGTATCATCTTTAAAAAGAAAGAGAAGAAGTAGGAGATTTTAAAGAGGGAACTGTGTATGTAGCAGGTGGTGTGAGGTTCATTAAATACGAAATTGTTTGAAAATGTAAACCCTGGTAGGTTCAAAGGCTATAGGATTGATAGCACTGGGTGGTACAGAAGGTTGTTGTTGTTGTTTTCCTCCTGAAAAGCTGGAGGAACGTAGTCAATGACACCCTTCCTACTGGGTTTAAAATTAAGAACACACAAATGTGGTTTTTTCCTGCTGCAGGTAAACTGTCAGACATCAAGTCCACGTGGTCCTCTGGCCCGATCTCTCACACCCAAGCCTCTCTGTCCCACGAACTCTGGAAGGTACCCAGAAACACTACGGCTCCGACGAGACCCCCTCCAGGCTTAACCAACACCAAGCCATCATCCACGTGGGGAGCCAGTCCCCTGGGCTGGACCAGCTCTTACTCCTCTGGTACCCACAGCTTCTCTGCTTTACAGCACCTGCTTTTATTCTGTGTATTGGGCTTCAGAATCTGGAGGTTCAGTGCAAGCACAGTTGTGTCTCCTTTGGGGATTAATCTCATGTCTATTTATTTCACTTTGGCTAAGTTGTGAATGAAGCTGCTGTCTTTCAGGTGGTCACATGAGGAATTCTATACAGGAATTGCCAAATTATTTACTCCAACTGGGATTTTTTTTCCCATTTCCTATTTTCTAAAAATGCCTTTCTAGTTTTGTGGTATGATCTAAAACTCCCTGCGAGGCTTCAATATCAGCTCAGGGAATTTAATATGGCATACATATTTGGAGCATGGATGTGAAGCATTTAGGACCTGATGGCATTGCAGGGAATGCCTTAATTTTTTTCACACAGACTCTTTTTTTAGATGTTGTTTTGCTTAAATGCAAATATGAGAAACCATGGCTGTATATATATATATATGTATGTATATTTGGCTCTCTATATAGATATCTGTATAAATATAGATATATATATGCAAGTATTACATCTGTTTGATAAAGCTGACTATTTTATTAATCTGCTTTCACTAAGCTGAGAATTAAATGTTTTTCTCTTTTTTTTGGTATTAATTTTGGATCTGTTTCCTTCACCACAGCCCCACCTGTAGGGGCAGATATTGCTGCTGCCCAGATTCTCTCCAGCCCGAGTGTGGTCACATGTGTGACCACAGGCTCCACTGTGGTTTCTCAAGTGCCACTCATAAATACCAAGCTTGGACAGTTTCTTAATGCAAAACTCCAAGCTGTAAAACACCAGGCTGAGGTTGGAAGAGCAGGTTTTGTTGGTTATGTCCTTGTATCTTCAATCAGGACATTGTCAGTGCAGAAATACCTGTTTTGAATAAGTCATATACATTAATCTGTCATTGGCAAGAGAGCAGAGTGCTGCAGTGCTATAAAATCTTTAATAGCAGGCAGCAGCCTGAGCTTGGACATCAGAATTGCTTTTAAAATGTGCCTTCCAGATTAATTCTAATGTATCCTGGAGATGCAGTTTGCTGCAGTGTCATACCTGCATCTGCCAGTTTCCTGATAGTTACTCTGGGAGTGTGGAAAAAGCCACAGACCTTTTAAATGTAACAAGAGCAGGTTTTCCTTCAGCAACCTTTCATTCCAGTAAATCAAGGTGTGAGGAAATAGCCATAGGATTTGTTTTCAGTAGCAGAAAGGCTTGCTAGGGTGTTGTGATTCCAGATGAATTTGCTTGTAATGTGCTCTCCAAACCATGATCAGTGCTTTTTTTTTTTTTTTTTGTGGAATTTTATTGCAGGTTCTGCATGGAGTACTGACAGCTCAGGGAGAACAAGCAGCTGGCTGGTTCTTCGGAACCTCACCCCCCAGGTAACTGGAATTGTGCTTAACTGGTTAGGGAAAAAGAGCTGGTACATTTAAGGGATTATAAGAACAACATTTAGCAGCCTTGGTTATTTGAATTATTTGAAGGAAGAATAATTAGTCTGCATTTATTACAGGTGTCTTCTTCAGGGAATTTATTAGGTTTTCAAAGTGCTGTCAAATCAAGTATAAACTTTTAAGGCTGTAATTAGTCATTCAGTGGGCACCATTTGTGTATGTGTAAGTTTGGAGGTGAATGGTGCTTTAAAGCAGGCACAGAAATGTAAAATCTGCTTTTCCTGTGGGTTTTTTTGGTTCTTCTCACAAGTCTGTTAAATCCTCTACTTGTCCTTCACACAGTGTCATTGAGAAGGAAGAATATAAACCACAAAGCCTTGAATGCAAACATCCAAACTGATCTTGGGGAAAATTAAGTTATATTTATGAACAATGTGTTTTTCCTTTGACTTCTTTCTCAACTTCTATGGACTTTCAATGATAAATATAATTTATATGACCTAAACTGGGAAATTTTGTGCACTGGACTATAGGGAAGTCTTAAGAAAAGACAGGATGTCTCCCTGTGCAGAGAGTGCTAAGTCTGTAATTAAATTCTTCTTTTTTTCCTTTCACTTGTACTCACTCTTTAGTTTATAAAACTTGCTTAACAAGCATTTTAAGTAACATCACAGCAGCACAGACAACCTTTGCCCCCTTCTCTCCCCAGATTGATGGTTCCACACTGCGGACACTGTGTTTGCAACACGGCCCTCTCATAACATTCCACTTGAACCTGACACAAGGGAATGCTGTGGTCCGATACAGTTCCAAGGAGGAAGCAGCCAAGGCCCAAAAGTCTCTGCACATGTATGTTTCTGCTCTCTTTTTCTTTGGTTATTAAGCCACATTTATCTCAGAAACTAATTTCTTAGGCATTTATTTGCCAGGAGTCAGAACTCAGATCACTAGTTACTTTAATCTGATTTTTAAAATTACCTGAATGAGATAGAGAAAAATTAGCTGGGGGATAGGTACTCATGTACTGCTGAATAAGAGGTCATTACAAAACTTTATTCACCATTAATAATGTTTTCAGTTAGGATTTGTCACCTGTAAGGCTGCAAGGAGTTTGTAAGATGTGATAAGGATTCCAAAAGAAGCTCGGAGGAAGGGACAGGGTTTTAGCTTTAGAGAGCAACAGAAAGGACATAACGATGATAAATTAAGAATGTGTTCATGGTGCTCACCTTTTTTAAAGGAGTTATGAGAGAAGTGTATGACAACAAAATGTGGGGTCTAGGAGTTTTAAAACCCATGGGATTAATTGGCATAAAAGTGGGAGGGGAGAATCTGAGGGATGAAATCAGTGAATCAGGGAGGATGAAGAATGCAGAGACTGATGTTTCAGGAGAATACTTGGGTGCTTAGTGTTGGAAAGCAGTTTTCTTTATGAAGAGGTTATAGCATGAGTATAATGAAAGTATTGAGGTAGCAGAAACAGCAGTTGGCTGTGGGCTTTTATCCTTATACCTAAAGAGAGTCCCATTTGAAGGAGGTGATCTCCACACATATGGTTTTGGGTGTTTGCCTGTTGATGCAGAAAGGTGGATAGAAAACAGGACAGAGAAGGCTTTCTCCAAGAGGTGGGGATTGGTCAAAATGAGTGGGTGTGGTATAAATCTGCACCTCAATTTCAGCTTGGAGTTAGATGGACCTGTGTCACAGAATCATAGAATTGCCTGGGTTGGAAGGAACCTTAAAGACCATCTTATTCCACCCCCTGCCATGGACAGGGACACCTTCCACTAGACCAGGTTGCTCCAAGCCCCATCCAAGCTGGCCATGGTCACTTCCAGGGATGGGGCAGCCACAGCTTCTCTGGGCAACCTGTGCCAGGGCTTTATCCCTCACAGGGAAGAATTTTTCCCTAATATCCAATCTGTGAGATAGAAAAAGCCATTGCCCTTTTCCTGTCACTCCAGGCCCTTGTAAATAGTCTCTCTCCACGTTTCTTGTAGCTACTTCAGGTACCGGAAGGCAGCAATTAGGTCACCCCAAAGCCTTCCCTTCTCCAGGCTGAACAACCCCAGTTCTCCCAGCCTTTCCTCACAGGACATCCACCTCGGGTATTCCCAGAAGTACCCTTTGCACCCCTCGCCTCACATCGTTCCGCCTTTTTTGTTTGTGCCCTCAGGTGTGTCCTGGGAAACACTACCATCCTGGCCGAGTTTGCTGGTGAGGAAGAAGTGAACCGTTTCCTAGCGCAGGGCCAGGCGCTGCCGCCCACCTCCAGCTGGCAGTCCAACACTGGATCCACCCAGACCCGCCTGGGCTCCTCCGGCAGCTCCCACGGCCTGGTGCGCCCCGACACCGGCCACTGGAACCCCCCCTGCCTGGGGGGCAAGGGCAGCAGCGACCTGCTGTGGGGGGGGGTCCCCCAGTACTCCAGCAGCCTTTGGGGACCCCCCAGCGCCGACGACGGCAGAGTCATCGGGAGCCCCACGCCTCTGAATACTCTTCTCCCGGGGGATCTTCTCAGCGGGGAGTCCATCTAGGAAACGAGAGAGAAAACAAAATGGAAATAACAATCATCAGCACTAAAGGAAAAAAAAAAAAAATTTAAAAAAAAAATTTAAAAAAAAAAAAAATTGTAACCCTTTCCAGTCCCGGGCTCGATGAAGAATCCAGCTTTAACCCATGAGACTGGCAGCCCTCCTTAGTACCTCTGTCCAATATCGAATCCGAAACTGCAGAAGTCCTTGTGAACTGTTCCTGAAACAGTATGGGCTCCTTTTGGTCAGTGTCACATGCTAATGACAGGTTTTATTGTTTTGTTTTGTTTTGTTTTGTTTTTTTTTTCATGGCTTTTTTGTTTTATGTTGTCTTTTTATGTTTGTATGGTGATTTTATTTTTTTTTTTTTTTTTTTTTCAAAACCAAGTATAAAAGCTGCTTAGGATAGGTCTATCATGAAGGGCACTTTTCAGAATTTGGGCTGGAAAGGGTTATTTTATCAACTTAGGGGGGGTGGGAAGGGGAAATGAAAGCCTATTTAAATGAGCCTGTGACTATTATGCACATTACAGAGGCGGACCCAATAATCAGAAAGGGTGAAGTGTGATATTTACCATTGGTACAGAAAAGTGACGAATCCAAGTGGGAACTATGGACTGTACAGGTTGAGTGGGGGGGAGGGAGGGCAGGGTTGGGGTATCTCTGTGTCCACTACTCCCATGGATCTGCCTATGCACATTGCCCTTGTTTCATTACTTTTTCATGTCATTTTTTTTAATCCCAAAAATATATTAAAAAAAAAAGAAAAAAAAAAAAAATCAACAAAGAAACAAAAAAAAAATTAAAAAAAAAAAAGGCAACAAACCATATCAACATGCAAATACTTGAATCCAGCAGGCCAATAACAAAATGTGAACACTTTCTGAGTTGAATTATTACACTTCCAGGTCAGCATCAGTACACAAAAAACAGGCTCTAAGAATTTTTTTTTTTTAAAAAGTTCAGACTCTATGTTTTTGTTGGGACAGATGTGAGTGTGCCTGTGTGTGTGTGTGAGTGTGTGTGTGCCCACGTGTGGTTTAACTCAACGTGTGAAGTTTTTCCTTTTGATTCAGTATATGCTTTTTATTTGCTCATTGGTCAAATGTTTTAATTGTTATTAGCTTCTAACTTTGCACTGAGTGTCCGCAGCCCTTCTTGTAGCTAATCCTGTAATGGTAAAAAAAAAAAAAAAAAAGGACAAAAAAAGGAAAAAAAAAAAGAAAGAGAAAAAAAAAAAAGGAAAGAAACTGATAGAAGGGGCCGGCGACAATTCACGTGTAAATGTTTACTCAAGGACTCTTATTGCATTTTAAAAATTACAGTGTGTATCTCTGGAGAATAATATGTATATCTACCTTTAGCGGCTTTTTATTGTGGACTAATGCAAGAAAATTATTACCGGAGTATTGCACCATTTTTCCATTCGGAATATAAAGTTTAAAAAAAAAAAAATACTCTTGTTGAACTGTGGCCATAGATAATTGTAAAGAGTTGATAGTTCCCTTGCAAGCAGGAACAGAAACAAGCACTTGGACATAAGTTTTGACTGCTTTTGGAGGAGCCAGGAGTTTTGGCTCCCACCTGTTTACAGACCTTTTTTTTCTCTCCTTCAAACTTTAAAATAAAAAAAGGAATTACAAAAAAAAAAAAAAAAAAAAACACACAAAAAAAAAAAGGAAAAAAAAAAAGACTTCCATCGTAAAGAAAACTATTTTCAGAATGAAGATATGCTACTTCAGAGCTCTGGGATTGAACAGTGTTGTTGTATTATCCTTTTCTTTGGCCATTGCTGTGTACTATTTTTGTTGTTGTTTTCCTCCTCTTCGTCAAAGTGGCGAAAACTTTGTGATCACTATCTTGCACATGGTGGAAGATGTCTCAGGAAAGCCGGGTTTCCCGAGGAGCAACTCCACACCATTTCATGTATTTTTAAAAACCCAACTCCTAGCACTGAAGATATTATTAAAAAACAAAATAAAATAAAAAAAAAGACAGTAAGAAAGAAGAAAATACCTAATCTAATGTGTAGCAGTTACATATTTACCAAATAATGGACTCAAAAGAAATAGATGTTTGAAGAGTGCTTTATATATTAAAAAATCGCTTTATGTTTAAAAAAAAAGATCAATGTTTTTGATTGTTTTGAAAGGAAGAAAGACAATGGAATAACATACACTTCAAGTATGTTTTAAAAATTATATGAACATTGTGCTCCCTGCCTGCTTGGATCAGGAAACTTGTGCATTACATTTTTTTTTTTTTTTTGGAAGATTAGCTTTTTAATGGTTTTATCAGATTTAAAGGGTCCTGCAAGATTGCAAATTAACAAAAGCTGGTTTTATAGAGGATCATGAACTATGCACAAACTGGGTTCAAGACTTGTTTTTTTTTTTTTTCCTCAAGTTTTAGTAGTGTATTTAGCTGAATAACCTTTCCTCAGAGTAATTGCATCTCATTGCCATTACACGCCTGTTACATATATATTTTATATATATATACACACACACTTATATAAAATATGTATGTGTGTATGTGCGTGTTTACATACAATTTTCCATGCTGAAGTTTAGCATTGAGTTGTAGAAAAACTCCTGATATTTTCAAATTGGGAATGAAAATTTCTGTTGGCGGGTCAGGGGTGGGTGGGTTTTGTTTTGGGGCTTTTTTTTCTTTTTTTTTTCTTTTTTTTTGCCTTTTCCTTTTGAATTAAAGATGTCTGTAACTCTGAGATTAAAAAGAAAACCAACAATTGTGGCTTTTAATGTTTATTCTCCTCATAGAATGTGATTGTTAAAGAACATGCACCGAAAGTTGCTTTCAAGAGTACGAAGATTCTTTGAAACTTAATAAATTGCAGTTTTTTCTTGGCTGTTGAAATAATGTGTATTTTTCTTTTATGCAGGGGATACTAAAAGTATATCTATTGTTAAATCTGTAAAGGTATTTCATGAAGAAGTTTAACTCTTTCACTTTGAACGAGGATGACTTTTAAGCCAGGAAAACCCCTCCTGTGGTCGCTCCCTCTGCTTGTTGGTGACACACTCATGAGCTTGTTCCATGAACGCTTTGCACATCACATCCAAAAGCACTGCAGAACCAGCAGTAACCATTTTTATGTTAAAATTCTTTTTTTGTCATTTTTCCATGTCTTCAGTAACGCAGGTGACTCGTCAGCCCTGCGAAGGCCGCGAGGCTGGAGATGACTCTCCTGCTCCATCATTCCAGAGCCTCCCAGTTTCTGGACCTGGATGTCTCTAAATTGCCAGTAAAATTTTTGAGCTGAGCAATAGGGTAGGAACACCAAAATGTTTTCATGTTTGGCCTTTCAGGGTTTGACTTGAGGAAGATGTTTGCAGTGGGTAACCACTCCAAGGTCCCGCTACCCCAACCATGCCAACCTGAGGCACAGGAGATGAAGGGACGAGGATTCCTGGGGAGATCCCAACCTTGCTCCACCTCCCTCATCTGACCTTGAGTGTATGTTCTCCGCCCACCTCCACCAAACCAGTTCCTGACCCTTGGTGGCACTGGGGCAACTGGTGCTGAATGTGCTGTACAGCAGGGCTGGCCCTGGGTCCCGGTGGGTGCGAGTTTGTACTGGAGAAACTCATTCCCCCAGTCCATTTGAGAAGGAAAAAACTATCATGCACAGCTGGATTAATAAGAAAATGGTTCCCAGTCCTGAACAACCACCTGTGCTGTCACTGGGATTGTCCATAAACCATAATTCCATAAGGAAGACCCGTGGGGCAGGGGGGTCCCCAGCGACTTCAGAGTTGCAGTTTGCTGGTGGGTATGATAGTTTAAAATACCCAAATTCAGCTTTGGGGGTAACTTCTGTTATTGAAACAGATAAAAAACCCTGTCTGCAGCCTGTTCTGCCAATTTTATTGATCTGGCCCCAAAGTTGAACAGCTCTTTTTTACTGTTCTCCTTCCCACCTCCCTATTTTTTTAACTCTTCCAGTCATTTCTAATGTAACTCTTGGAAGAGAGTTTCCTTCTCTTTTCCTTCCTTGGTTTTTTGGTTTGCATTTCGTTGGACATTTTTTCCTTGGCAAGGAAAGCTTTTTGGTTCTGGTATCTTTAGGTTTTGTTGCCAAGACATCAAGTCCCTTATGAAGTTGGATGTTTCAGTCTTCCATGGGGTTGGCAGTGATGGCTTTTGGTAAATCAAATGCACTCTTAATATTTAGCATCCCCCTGGTATATTAAAGGGAATACAGCTTTTGACCAAAATCAAATCTTTTACTGTTGGCATAGCTCTTTATTTTCAGTGTCATTCTCCTGCTTCAGTGCTATTCAGTATTTCTCAAATTGTAAAGAAAGCTCCTGATGATCAGGATTCACCCTGTGGCTCCAGAATCTTTACAAGAAAACATTTTTAACAATTTGTGGTTTTTCTGTATATTGCATTTGCTGTACCCTCCATGGCACCTTCACTGCATGGCTCCCTGTCTTAAGGCCAAGAGAATTTCTGTTTCCTAAGTGATCTGAAACTGTCAAACTTCTTCTTAGTTCCTTGTCTAGTTTGTGGGTGGCACTGGCAGAGCAGATGTTTTCGCTTTTTCTGCTCCAGAAATATATTATTGTTCTTGCTAATTCAATATATGATTGTGTATGTGAAGGAGCTTTTTGATTAAAAAAAAAAAATTGTATATGGATATCTGTATATGTTAAGAATTATTGGAGTTGGAAGAGTCTGGAAATGGAATTGGAAAACCCTTTAGGATTTGGGTTGTGGGCAGCTACAGTGTGGAGCAGATCCAAGGTTGCCGTGGTGACGGATCCTCTGATGCTGTCCACGAACTGCTGCTGAGTCCCCGCTGTCCGGTGCCAGCTGTGCCCCTGTCTCACTGTATTGATGCTGAATGTACAATCTCAAGTCCTGCAGAGCCAGTTTCAGGGAAGGGGAGTTCTGGAAAAATGGGATGTGGAGCTCAAAGGAACTCTTGGTGTGAACTGCACGGATGCCTGGCGTCCGCCGCCTTCCGCAGCGCCCCGAGGGAAACGGCAGCTCCCGAAATGTCTGCAAGTGTCTGTGGCTCACTTGGCAGGATCAGAAGGAGATGCCCAGGACGTGTCAGCTCCCTGCAGGTCTCCTGGACTGTCTCACCCAGGTCCTTGTGCCGCTCCCGAGGCGGCGACGTGCCCGTGAAACCTTAACGGCCGCGGGAGCAGCCCGGCTTCTGTCCTCTCACATCCCCCTCCTTCCCGAGGGGTCTCTTCCAGAAATGTGCTCTTGGAATTCGGGAGAGGCGCCTCCAACACTCATCCACACTGTAGCTTTCCTGAGGGAGGACGGACTAACGTGCCCATGTTCTAGTGGGGTCTAGGTGTCTTCCTCCAGCGGATACACCAATCGCTCAGGTTAACTATTGCTGCAAGTTGCCAGACTCCATCCTCCAGCACCAGTCCAGCCTCTGCAGAGACAGTCCAGCTGACCATCAGATGACCATTTTAACCCCTCATGCTCCCACTGTTTCCTTCTCTCTAATGAAGGTGTTTCATTAGACGTGAATATGACACTTTGTCCTCTGTGTGTGTGCCCCTGGTGTTTGGTTTTTACTGTCCCATGCATTGGAAACGAGTTGCTTGTAAATTTTCTCTTGATGAAAACGTGGTCCCAGTGCAAGTCATGATTTCAGGGTTATTAAAACAATGTTATAAAACACAAAAAGCTGGAAGATTGCTTTGCTTTCAATAAATATGGTTATTGGTAAAGGCGGTTTGCCTTGACCTACCTGTGAGGTGCTCACTCCTGGGGAGAAGTGTGTGGGTGTCCCCATCAGTGCCTCTGTCCTGAGTTAATATTGTCTTAAATGTTCATTTTGTTCAGGGAATGGTTGTGATAATATTCAAAACTGTGGCAGATTACTCTGTAATTTTTCTGTTGTTCTGTCTCATGGATCCTTTGCCCACTTCATAATTTTTCTGGATTTCTTAATTTATACCAAAAACATGTATTCAAGCAGGCTACAGACCTCTCTGTGTTACTGATGGTGGTGGAAAGGAGCAGATTCTCTTTCCATTTTCGCAGTAGGTCTCCTTGTTTTGGCTGCAGTATTCAGGAAGTATAAGTATGTTTTACTGTCTGTACCTCACACGAGCAGAAAAAAACATCTTTTCATTATTTTATCTGATTTCAAGAGGGACCCACTTTTTCTGCCTTTTCCTGTCGCTTGTCTGTCTCCTTCCCATCTCTTCCCTCCCTACAGATGACAGGAAACTTCTGATAAAGGCAGAGGAGATGATTATTCTGCAGGTGAGGAATGGCAGCTTCTGCCTGTGTGAAGTCTGTAAGTTGCCTAATTAGAACTATAATCCCAGTGGGATATTTGAGCATGAGCACAAAATATCTGAAAGACATAGGAGGGGACAGGCATTAGTCCCCACAGCTAAGCAGCCTCTCTTTTCTGGGAGAGTCATGAATTCAGAAGGAAAAGCTCATAGGAAGATTGCAGAGAACTCTGATTACCTTGTGATTCTTTTATAGCTGAACAGTTTCCAAAAAACTACCAGGATGGGGAGACCTGCAGCATCCAAGGTGGGGTGTGGCTGGTGTGAGGAGGGTGGAGAGCCCAGGGACAGGGCTGGAAGTGTACAGGGATCTCTCTGATTCATAGGGGATTTCTGAAATAGCTAAAAATGGCTCAAATTTAAAAACAAAAAAAACAAAAACAAAACAAAACCAAAGAAAAAAAAAAAACCAAATCAACAAATGGGTTTCCCCACTGCTCTGGCTCAGTGATGGATGTGGATTTTTCTGTAGCATCACTATGCAAACTTAAACACGGAGGGAGGTGGTCCTAAAGTTGTGTCCAACTTACTGGGTTGGTCTAATATCCTTTATTTCTTGCTCACCAGCAGTTACTGCATGTTCAGCTGCTGTCACCCTGAACTGCTTTTTAAGCTTTTGCTGCCTCTTGGTTTGTGAATTGTGGGGTCACACAATAACCTGGCAGGGAGCACAGGTGGGAGCAGTTTCAAGATTTCCCCAGTATCTTCCTTTGAAAAATACCTTATCCTGGGACTTTTCTGAAACACAAGACATGAAATTGGGCACTCAGAACCAACAATTCCAGCCCAGGAAGGGGCCTCAGACACCCCTTGGTGCTGTTTTTAATCACAGACCATTAAAGATTAAAACTGGGATTGACGCACAATAAAGCTTAAAACTTTTTCTGCAGCAGGACAATATTTGTTTGTTATTTAGTGGAGGTTAAGCACGAAACACTAAACCCTCAAAAGATGAAATTTAAGACAATGTAAGGAATTTTTGCTTCTGTCCCTAAATAGGGGGGCAGAAGGAAGAGGGGAGTATCCAAACATAACAGGACCCAGTACATAGGTGAGGGATTGAGTCATCCTCTAGTACAGACATCTCCCAGTAGAGACAGTGATCTTTATCCCCTTATAGTTCAAACACTGATTTTTTTTTTTTAATCTGTTTTATAGACCCCAGGTGTTCCAGGACATTGGAGCCCACTCTGGGCACTGTCTTTAGATGAGAAAGGGAAATTTCTGAAGCGAGTCTGGAGGGAATTGATTGAAGTCTCCTTTCACCTGGACCTTCAACAAGGCTAGGAGGCCAAATACCATGTTTTCCAGATGGGGTTATTCCTAGTGTTCTTGTCATTTCCCCCTGGCATAACAAGGATTGGTGCATTCTTAAAAGTGCATTGCTGATTTCACAGCCAGTGGTGGGACCACAGAGGGATCAGTTGTGTGTCCAACTGCTGTCCTGTGTGGGACCTGAGAGAGCAGAAATACCAAGTCAGAGGATTTATCCAACCTTTTACCTTTTCTTCTTCTTTTTCTTTTATGTATTTATCATGGCCAAGTCTGGAAGTTCACAGTCTGCAGAACAAGCAAAGGCTTATCAGCACCTTGGCTTCTCCCCGTGGGTTACAAGGCTGTAACAAAAGGGACATTGGGGCTCCTACAGCACAGGCAAAGCTGGATTCTGCTGCCCTGTGATTAAGGCCAGAGCCCTAATGGGGATGGTCAGAGCTGTGGTGAAAAGCTGGGAAAACACTGCATAGAGTGGAGATTCCTGCTGTTTTGGAGATGCTGCCAGGCTCAGCCCAGCCCCAGAAGCCAATCTGCCCTCCAAGGCTCAGGGGGACACCACCCTTCCATGGCTTGTGGCACAACTTTGTGCCAGGGGAACAAACCCCACTTTTCCTCTCTTTGCAGGGACAAGCAGCCCTGTTTTATTAAGGCACTGTCATGTACATTCGTGGTCTTTCCTGAAGGCCACCTGGATACTCAGCCCTGGGAAGACTCAGGTGTTTACAGAGCAGTTGAGGCTCCTCGCTGGAACCTCCTGATTTGGAAAGGCCTTTGTAACAGGCCAAGCTCAGCTCGCTGCTCTCTGTGCATTGAGCTGTCAACTGAAAGGCAAAGGAGTGTAAATCCTCTTTGCAAACGCTCAGTCCTGCAGCCTGTGGATCCCTGAGCTCCTGCAACCTGCTCTGTCCAGGGAACGAACTGAGCTTGCTGCAGGGTGGGCTGGTGGTCACAGGGGTCAGTGGTCAGAGGGGTCAGTGGTCACAGGGGTCAGTGGTCACAGGGGTCGGTGGTCACAGGGGTCAGTGGTCACAGGGGTCGGTGGTCACAGGGGTCGGTGGTCACAGGGGTCAGTGGTCACAGGGGTCGGTGGTCACAGGGTCAGTGGTCAGAGGGCTGGTGGTCACAGGGGTCAGTGGTCACAGGGGTCAGTGGTCAGAGGGTCCGTGGTCGCAGGGTCGGTGGTCAGTGGTCACAGGGTCGGTCAGAGAGTCAGTTTTCACAGGGGTCAGTGGTCAGTGGGTTGGTGGTCAGATGGTCAGCGGTCACAGGGTCGGTGGTCAGTGGTCACAGGGTCAGCGGTCACAAGGTCAGTGGTCACAGGGTCAGCAGTCACAGGGTCAGTGGTCACAGGGTCAGCGGTCACAGGGTCGGTGGTCACAAGGTCAGTGGTCACAAGGTCAGTGGTCACAGGGTCAGCAGTCACAGGGTCAGTGGTCACAGGGTCGGTGGTCAGTGGTCACAGGGTCAGTGGTCACAAGGTCGGTGGTCACAGGGGCAGCGGTCACAGGGTCAGCGGTCACAGGGTCAGTGGTCAGTGGTCACAAGGTCAGCGGTCACAGGGTCAGCAGTCACAGGGTCAGTGGTCACAGGGTCGGCAGTCAGTGGTCACAGGGTCAGCGGTCACAGGGTCAGCGGTCACAGGGTCAGTGGTCACAGGGTCGGCAGTCAGCGGTCACAGGGTCGGTGGTCAGTGGTCACAGGGTCAGCGGTCACCGCGCCCCCGGGGCTCAGCCCTGCCCGTGCCCGCGGCTGCAATTCAGCCCGGGTCAGTCAAGGTCAGCGGTCACAGGGTCAGCAGTCACAGGGTCAGTGGTCACAGGGTCGGCAGTCAGTGGTCACAGGGTCAGCGGTCACAGGGTCAGCGGTCACAGGGTCAGTGGTCACAGGGTCGGCAGTCAGCGGTCACAGGGTCAGTGGTCACAGGGTCAGCGGTCACCGCGCCCCCGGGGCTCAGCCCTGCCCGTGCCCGCGGCTGCAATTCCCCGTGTCCCCACACGGTGGTGCCGGGGAGCCGCTCCGAGCCCCCGGCGCGGGGGTTGGGGGGGGATCCTTTAAAAACTTCCCTTCTTGGAAGCGATTCCAGACAGGGTTTGTGTCCCGGAGGATTCCTGGGTGCTGGTGGCTGCTCTGCCATAGGGGTGCAAACCGGCAGCGCGGGGGGGGCTCTGGGGCCGCACTGCGCGGATCCATCGCGAACGGAGAGTGAATTGCAGGTGAGCGAGGCGAGCCGGGAGCCCACGCTCCTGTGGCCGGTGCATGGGCTCAGTCATGGAATCATTAAGGTTGGGAGAAACCTCTAAAATCATTGAATCCAACTGTCAACCCAGCACTGCCGAGCCCACCACTAACCCATGTCCCCAGGTGCCACATCTACACAGCTTTTAAATCCTTCCAGTGATGGCGACTCCACCACTGCCCTGGGCAGCTGTGCCAGGGCTTGGCAACCCTTTGGGAGAAGAAATTTTAGCCGATATCCATCCTAAACCTTCCTGGCACGACTTGGGGCCGTTTCCTCTTGTCCTGTCGCCTGTTACCTGGGAGAGGAGACCAAACCCCACCTGGCTCCAACCTCCTTTCCTGCACTGAAAAGCACTGAACGCCGGGAGGGCGCTGCCCTGACAGGGTACAGCCCAGCGCGGGGAACTCGGTGACCTCCCAGGTCTTTTCCAACCTAAACAGTTCCACGATTCCCCGAATGCCAACCCCCCGGGAGAGCCCTAATGGGGCTCATGTGATGCGGGGGCCGCAGGTTTGCTCTTCCCAGAGCACTTAGCCCGCCTCGTTTCCCCGGTGCTTCGCCAAAAAGGCCCTAAAGACAAATACCCTTAATTATCCCCCTCGACGAGTAAGTGCCGCTTCTTCGGTTTAAAATGTTTTGCTTTCTCGTCGGGTGTCCTTGGCGCGAGTGTCCGTGCCAGGGCCGCGCATCAATCAGGGCTGAGCAAACTGCGGCAGCCAGCGCCAATTAGGCACATCCCGGGCGGCAGCTGCTCCCTCCCCGCGGCCGCGGCTGTCACTGGTGCGGCGGCAGCTCCCTTCTCCCTGATTGTTTGTGTACACAAATTAAGCGGGAGCGTCTCGCGGCGGTTTGATGGGATGTGCTACATGATGTGGAACAGAACGGGAGGGATCACACGGAGCTCTCTCTCCCGGGGGGGGGTGACGCGGGTGAGCGTGGGGACAGGGCTCTTGTCTGCGCTGGAGGCGAGTCTGGAGTGAAATGGGTCCAGCTGGGGGAAGGGGGAGGCAGAGGGAAGGGAAAGAAGTTAGAATGAGATGATGTTCCAGATCTTTCTGGTGTTTTGAGAATGGAAAAAGCAGCCCTTGGTTCTGCAAGTTCATTGTGATGGGTTTTTTTGTGGAAAAACAGCATCAGAGACCTCGGCACCAGCCAGGGCAGCTCTGGAGAGCCCTGTGTGTCCTGGCACAGCCCTCACTGCTTCCGAGGGGCTGGGATTTCCAGAGCAGCCCAGTGCAGGGAGAGCAACTGGCCCACAGTGACCCCACAGGGGCAGGGCCCTGTGTCCTTGTCCCACTCATGCCCTGCAGAACATCTCCCTTCCCGGTACCAGGGGAAGCCCCCCTATGGAAAACCAACTCCACCCTAAACCACAGCTGAGAGGGCCAGGTGAGGAAACCCCTTCAGCCCCAGAAATGGGATCAGAAGAGCAACCACTGCTGCTGCCTGGGATGCCACAGTGGGGACAGCCATGTCGTGCCTGGAGACTGAGGGATGCTTTTCCCTGGATCCTGTGCCTCAGATATTGCATCAGCCAATGGAGACAACAGCCCTCAGCCCCCAGCAGCCCTGACTGCCTTGGGCCACCATCATGGGCACTCTCCCCTCCACACTCTGGGTCTCCTGTGTGCTGGAGTCTTTGAGCAGCTGCTCAGGAGGACAGAGGACTTTCATCTGCTGCTCCCCTGACCCACAGGGGCTGTAGGAACCCGGGGATACAGTGAGCTCCTCTGAACAACCAAGTGCTTCAGGGCAGAGCTGAGCTGGGGGAAACCTGGACGGGTGTTCGAATGGATCCTGCTCTTCCCCTGAAGCCCCAGCACGAAGCACCTGCCTCAGCTGCCCTCTCCTCCTGGCAGGGGAAGCAGAAGGAAGGGCAAATTTTGCTCATCTCATTAGGTGTGTGCCTGGGTGATGTTTGCAGGGACAGCTGTAGCCAACCTGTGTGTGCAGGCTCCGTCTGTCACATCCCCGGACGGGGCTGCAGCTGCACCGTGTTCTGTACCTGTGACTTCTGTCTGGGGAGGAAAAGCCATTTCACCTGTTGCCATTTGTTGGAAGAAAATGAGCTGCAGGTGTTTAGCCCTTCACCGCCCCACATTGTACAGAGACACACTCGCCAGACATGCTGGCTCCAGCCCCCAGCGAGGCTTTACCACCCCTGTGCGAAGCAGACACCCCGGGACCACCCTCACCTGCATTTTGCTGCTTCAGCAGAGGCTGAACACAGCTTGCACACACCCCCTCTCAGGCCATGAGACACCAGACCTGCCTATTTTTAACCCAACTTGGCACATTTGCATTGGGGTCACCTCTTGCCCTGCTCTGGGTGAGGGAAGTGCTGCTGGAGCCCCAGCACAGTGATGGGCACGGGTGGAGACTGGGACAGGGCTCCAGCAAGGCTGTGCCTGGCACAGATCACTCCTCTGGGACAGGCACCAGGCATTGCTTTGGGTGAATTTCGATGTTGCAGCTGTTCCACAGCCTTCCTGCAGCACAGCACCGCTGCCTCTCGGGCAGGGCTGAGGCTCCCGCCTGCCCTCCCCTGCCCTGCCTCCTGCACAGAGCCGTGGGGAGAAGGCATCCAAAGGCTCTTGTCCTGCCAGAGCCCCTGCATGGCAAACGCTTGCCAACCCCAGCTCCATTCCGTGTCCCTGCACAGCCAGAGCTGGCTGATCCCAAAGTCCCAGCGAGGTGATTGTCTGCAACCCTGGCAAAGCTGTCCCTGCCACAGCATTTCATGGGAGTGATGCAAAACAACCCCAAACCTGCAGTGCCCAGAGAGGGGCTCTGCAGGTGAGGGCTGAAGGGCTGTGGAGCGCTGCCCTGCACCCCCACTGCATCCCTGTCCTGCATCCCCACGGCATCCCGAGCCCCTGCCCTGCTTGGCCGGGGGGAGCGGGGCTGGGGCCCCGCCGCTGGCACGGCCGGGAGCCGGCGGGAGAGGACTCTACAAGGCTGGCGGGCATTGGGCGAGGGGCAAGTGCTGCTGGAGAGCTCCTCCAATGGCTCCGCTCTTTGCTGGAGCCCAGAACTGCGGGGGCAGGAGTTGGGCCCGTGGAGAGGGTCCAGCATCTGCGTCGGAAGCTCCTGCACCTCCAGCGTTTCCCTCTGCACCTCCTGCACCTCCCTCTGCACCTCCTCCACCTCCTTCTGCACCTCCAGCATCTTCTGCACCTCCAGCATCTTGGTTTCTGCTCCGTTGCAGCTGCAGCATCTCGGTCAGGTCGTGGGCCCGGACTGTCTGGGAGTGGGGGGTCCTGGAGCCCCCCGGGGTTACTGGTCTGCCCAGGGAAGGCAGCAGTGGGACACAGGGGAGCCTGTCCCTATGGAAGCTCTGCCAGCCTGAGCCTGGGGAGGCTGCTGGGCCCCCTCAGATGTCAGGAGCTCTTTCCAGTCCATATCATGGATCTGCAGAGGAGGGGGCTGGCAGCCAGCCTTGCTCAGCCCAGCGTCCTCATTACACTGCAAAGAGGTTTTCTTCTTCTTTTAGGATAATACTGTAAAACAAAGGGCTGATCCTCCTGATTTTGCATAACCCAGTCCAAACACAAACCCTCTCTGGAAGGTGTGGGACTCCTGCAGGGCCAACTGGTTAGTGAGAGTTAGTCCAAGGCATCCCTGGCCAGGGTGAGTGTGGTCAGGGCTGGCAGGACAGCCCTGTCCCTGTCCAGCCATGCCAGGTGTCCTGGCTGGTGGGTACCACCACAGTGCAGCATCCCTGTGGCTGCATCCTTCACACCCGTCCCTGCTGTGGGCACCACGTTGGGTCAGCTGCCCAAAGTGAACAGCCTTTATATTCCATTCCCTGCGGGCAGGAGCCCCGTTTTCCCCAGGAAGGGGCTCTATCCTGAGCAGCTCTGTGTGTCCCCAGGGTGCTGGACCAGGGATGGCCACACACCCTCAGAGCGTGGCGGTGGCAGCACGAAGTATGTGGCAGAGAGACAGAGAGAGGTGAGGGCAACCTGAACCCCCAGCAGCAGTGGGTCCTGCTGCCACCTGCCTGTCCCCTCTGCTACCTGTCTCCCACCACTGCCTGCCCCCCAGCCTCGTCCCACATCAGACTCCAGACTGCAGGAGAAGGATTTTGGCTGCCTGGAGGTCACTGTCATTGCAGCAGTGCCAAGGGGGATGTGATAGCAGGGTGCCCCAGCAAGTGATGCCCGTGGAAAGGCTGGGCTTTCCCTGCTGGCACCTTCTCCTCTGGGAGCATTGGGTGCCTGCCCAACTAAGCAGGGGCACACCATCCTGTAGGGCTGGGCTTCTGAGAGCTGAGGACCCCAAACTGCCCATCTCCCTTGGGTCTGGACTAGGGGGGTTGACTCTTTAATCCACTGAGTTTTAATATCTATGAAAACTGGTGTGTTTGTGGCTGCTGGGCAGGTTAAGTGCTGGTTACAGCAAGGATGGGCCGTGTGAGGGGAGGGTAAATCGGTGCAGCACACACTCAAGCACAGCAAACAGGGCGCTTCTGTGCCTTCCCCTGCACGATTTATTATCTCCTTTTAACGTGTTTGTGGTTTTATTCCAGTGGATCAGCTGTCCTTTAATGGCTGGTTGTTTTCTGCTCTCGGAGGTGAGAAGGTGTTCTATTGTTAGTTTCTCCTGCTTGGTGAAAAATTGAAGTGTGGTTCAATTAGCAGCAAAATCATAATACAGTGTCCTGACACTGCCAGGGGAGGCTGGAGAACTGGGGAGGCTCCTCCAGTGCCAGGACACTCCAGATAGGGATGGAGCATGGAGGAGGGAACGCAAAATGAGTGATAAGGGCATAAAACTGATATCGGGCACTGCAGCACTTGAAAGACAGGAGAAAGAAACCGAGACAATTTCCAGCTCCACTTCGCAACAACGTGTTTATTGGGAACGCTTAAAAAACAAACAAACAAAAAGAGAATAGAGAAAACCAAACTGATGCACAGACTGCCCTATCTCATGCTCTACGCCAGGTACAAACTCAGAACTACTTTGGACACTGGATCTGCCGTGGTTGCCGTGGCTGTGCCGGGAGCTTGGAGGTGTGAGTGCTTGGGCTGAGGTGACCCAGGGCCTGAGGGCTCCCCGGGAGAGCAGCACCGGTGGGGGTGATGCAGCTGCAGGTCCCCAGATCTGCCTTCCAATCCCATGGCCAGAGCCCCACTGTTTGTGCCTGTCTACTCCCACCCAGCACTCTGGCTGCTGACGGCCGTTTCCCAGGTAAGCCCCTGCCTTTTTTGGGAATTCACCCTCTCCCCGCACTGTCCCGGCAACCAGCATCCCTTCCAGCTCCCTCCTCCTCATCACCTCCAACCCTCTCCACTCCCGGTGGGCTGGGTGGGGAAGAGGGAGGAAGGGGTGGAAGGCAGCAGGGTTAGTTTTGGCCGAGGCAGCGCCTCTCCCCACCCAGCCCACCTGAGTTTCCAGCCGGTGCCGCTGCTGCCAGCGCCTTCCTCCCGGCCCCGGGGCGGCCGGCTCAGCACACGGAGCAGCTGTTGGTCTTGTTCATGGGCGGCCTGAGCGCCTGCTCCTTGGGCAGGGTCTCCCTCCTCTTGCAGAGCGCAGGGCTGAGCCGGCTGGGCAGGTTGGCTTGCTGCAGCAGCTCCCTGAACACCTCCAGGACGTTCTCGTTGTCCTTGGCCGACGTCTCCACGAAGCGGCTGTTCCAGTCCAGCTCCACCAGCGACAGGGCATCCTCCACCGGCACCTGCCGCTCGCCGCCGCTCTCCGCCTTGTTACCGACCACCACGATGGGGGGGAACTTGTCCTCCTTCACCTCCAGGATCTCCTCCCGCAGGCTCTTCACGCTCTCGAAGGACTCGGCGTCATCCACGGCGTAGACCAGGGCGAAGGCGTCGCTGTTCTGGATCGAGAGCTTCCTCATGGCCGGGAAGGAGTAGCTGCCGCTGGTGTCCAGGATTTCCACCTTGACTGTGGCCCCGCACACCTCGTACTCCTTGCTGTGCAGCTCCTCCACCGTGCGCCGGTGCTTGGGCTCGAAGGTGTCCATCAGGAAGCGGCGGATGAGGGATGTCTTGCCCACGCCGGCAGCTCCCAAGAAGACCAACCGGACGTGGTTCTTCTCCTTCACCACCAGGGACATGGCTGGCGCAGAGGGGACAGGATGCTCCGCAGCTGGCACTCACCCCACAGGTGTCCCTGGGTGGCTGCAGCCCCGGTGTCCCTCCGTCTGTCCGTCCTCCCCTGCAGCGACTCAGTGCAGCCAGAGGAGCTTGGTGTCACCGCTCCGCAAACTTCTCCCCGGCTGTTTCGCCGCGCGCTCTACAATCCACAAGTCCGGCTCATTTTTTTTTTATCCTGGTTCCTCTCTGCCATGTGGCACCAAGCTGTCCAATCTCCAGTGGGTTGTGGGTGCTGGAGGAGGGAGGGCAGGGAGGGAGGAGAGCGGGGTGCTCCGGGCCAATCCGCGGAGTTCAGCCCTGGAAAGCCACTCCAGCCCTGGAGCTGAGCGCGCTGCATTGCACCGCCGCCGCTGCCGGGAGCACCAGGAGCTGCAGCACCGCAGCCGTCCAGCACTGCTGTCCTGCCTGGAGATTAACGGGTGCTCCTTGGCATTCCTGGGCTTGCTGGCAGCGGGGACAATCAGTGGCTGATCCCTACCCATTGGGTGGCTCAAGGCCAGGCATGTCAGGGGCTGGACAGCGGCACCCACAGCGTTTCTTGCGCTTACCTGGGGCTGGGGACTCGTTTGCAGACGGCGTTGCTGCAAATGTGCCCAAGCCTTCAGTGAAGCAATGAAATATTTGACTTGAGGGGGAAAAATAAGCTCTCCCGTCCATCATAACCTCCACACTCAGCTGTCAGTTATCCCCCGATTTTTATGAAATATTTAACCAGAGGGGAAAATAAAATCTCCCTGAAAACGATGCACCACGGCCTCCAGGAGCAGGTGCCGGCAGACGTGGGGAGGGATGCTGGCCCTGACTCAGCAGTGGGGTTGCTTTAGAGGTGCAGGCTTCCCCACCTGGGTGTGTTTCCTCAGCAACCACCTTCCATTCTGTGCTTGAGTTGTTTCAGAAGCTGATTTATGCAAAGTGCAAATACAAAGGGAGCTCAAAAGTTAAAATAAGTTTTTATCATAAATTTGGGGGTGTGTGGTTTCTTATAGCTTTAATGCAGCTGGTCTCCTTTCCATATCCAAGTCCCAGTTCCAGCATTTAGTTCTGGCTGAATGTATTGGTTATGATTTATTGATCTGGCTGAAATTTGTTGATTTCAAAACCCTTTTTCACAAGAATTATTCCTCCCTCTTAATCCCCAAATTATTGTTACATTTCAGCCATGTTCAGCTTTTCTTAGCTGGTCTTAGCTGATTGTATCAAGGTGAGCAGAGTCTTATCCTGGTCTCAGCCTGCCCTTGGAGAAGGAAAAGGTTGGTCCCTAACAAGACTGGCAAAGGATTGGTCTCCAGTACCCCGCGGTGTCATCTGGTGATGCTCCTTTGCTTGCCAACATGAAGCTCTTTCTGGTAAGATTTCCTGAGCCATGGGGAGAGCCCAAAGGTGATACCAAGGGCTGAGCTGTGAGAAGGAGCTGAGGATGCAGAAGATGTGATGGCACAGCTGTAGGACCTCAACAGGCTGAAAACCAGGAGAAGGGGTGGATGAGCAGAGGTGCTGGGTGTAAGCACATGAACGAAGGAGTGATCACACTTTGTTGCCTGGTTGTGCCATTGGCATTGGTGGAAATGACCCAAACATGCTGAGGAAGCAGGGCAGGACAAGTAATCTTACCCCAGCTTTTGGAAGCTGTTTAAAGCCAAAACCCTTTTTGTTTTTGGTTTTTTTTTTAATAGAAAAGAATTTGGTCAATGCTTCTTTGTGCTTAAATAGACGTAGTGACAGGGGTTTTCGAGGGAGGAGATGAAAGGGTTTTCCTGTGGTTCCTCCCAGCTGCTATAGCAAAACTCCACATGCTCTCAGGATGTGCTGGGGGACTTTGTAATGCCCTTGCTGCTGCTCCTTTTCCCAGCATTTCCTTCCAAAGGGCCTCAAAACATGGATCTGTCCAACCTCACAACACCCAGTGTCTCTCTCACAGGTGCAGAAATGATGCTGGACCCCGTGGCAGGCGGGATTTGGGCACCCCAGGCTCCAAACACCCCATCCTGGCTCTAAACCCTCCACCAGCACCCCACAGTGAAGGAGCCATGAGCTGATGGACACACTGGCAAATGCCAAGCAGCAATGGAGGGTTTCCCAAACTCCAGACTCTGGCTGGGAAGGTGACCCTGGTGCTGTGGGAGCCAAGACTGGGTCATGTCACGAGCACTGTCCTTGGTCTGGGTCATTTCTGCAAAGAGTGGAAGTGTCCTGTATGGTGTGGGCAGGACAAAGGGCCAGCCCAGGCTGTGTGAGACAAAGAGATGTGGCACTGCAGTCACACACAGTCACACAGAGCCAGTCTCTGCATCCCCAATGATTTTTCACATCACTTGTCTCCCTTCAGTTCTCACATCTGTGCTGCTATGGTTACCGAGAGCCTGAAAGGTTTTAAATCTCCCTCAGAGCAGTGGAGGATTTCAGGATAATCTTGTTAGGAGATGAGCAATGAATATTTCCAAAGGCCTTTTGCATGGATAGCTCGTTCCCCATGAGCTTATGGCCCCTGACAGCAGAGAAAGCAAAGGGTGGGGGGGACTGTGTGCAGGGAAGGGAAGAGACAGGGAAGGATGAACACAGCAACTTGTTTTCCACTGCAGCCCTTTGTGCCCACAGTGATGTCCCTAAATGCTGTATTTTTCAAGGCTGACCAGTTTGGGTCAGGTATTATAAAAAAAATAATTATTCCAAGTCTGTGTTTCCCCCAGGGAAAGACTCACAGAGCCCTTATGGGCACTTGGAGATGGGGACAGCTGTGGATGAGTCCTACAGAAGAACTCTGCATCCTGTGAGATGAGCAGTGGGACCCATTGGGATGGCCAGTGGAGCTGAGGTGGCTCGTGGCTTTTGCAGTGCTGCAGGAGGGAGCAGGATCCCTGTGGGATTTCGTAATCCAGGTGCACTGTTGGATCCTGCTACTGAGGGCACACGCTGCACCCGTGGGGACTGGAGCATATCGGGGGCAAAACCTCTGCCAGCTCTGTGCCCGTGGGAGAGAGGACCATGACGCCCCAGGGAGGGAGGGAGGGAGGCAGCAGGGAGGGAAAAGAGCCCTGAGCAGGGCAGGGAGGAGGGCAGGCACTGGGAGAAAGGATGAGAGGAATCAGCAGTGATGGGCAGGAGCTGGGATGGAGCACAAGTGAGCCAGGGGTGGGTTTGGGGCAGGTGGAGTCACAGCCTGTGAACATCCAGCATTCACAGGCACATCTGGAGCAAAGGGTGCGTCAGGACATAAAGTGCTCATCCTTCCCCAAAGCCAACCCTGTGCAGGGCCAACAGCCACGGAGCACTGGGACACCCTGGGGGAAGGTGAGGGATGGTCCCCAGGGTCCCAGTCAGTGTCAAGGCTAAGGCACAGCCATAAGCCAAGCTTGGAACGCCAGCCAGTCCCTGCCTGAGCAAAGCCCCGGCAGGTTGGGCAGCCCTTGGCCATCAGGAGAGGGCAGTTTGGGTCAGAATGATGGAAAATGGCATGTGGGCTGCTGCTTCCCACCATGTGCTGGCAGGGGAGAACTGGGGGGAAGCTGCAGATGAAGGGACCAGGGAGGCACGGGGGCAAGGGCAGAGGAGGGGGCTGGACCCCTGCTCCTGGACAAAGCCAACAGCACTTAATACAGGAGAAACCCTGGGCTCTGCTCCCCTCACACTACTGATTGCAAGCAGGAATGTGGGACACTCTGGAGCCTCTTCTGTCCCTGAACCAGCCCACAGAGCTCCTCTGATGGAGGGGTGTGAGTAGAGTTCTGCCAAAAAAGGCCTCAGTGTCCTGACAAGATTTGCAGCATCTTTAGAAAACGTACATTTGTTTTTCACTCTTGAGCTTATGTTTGGTGTCTGACAGTGACTGTGTGAGGGGGAAGCCAAAAAAGCACACCAGACCCTTTCCACTGCCCGAGTGCTGCCCAGCTCCACTGCCAGGCACGGCTCTGCTGCAGCTCCAAGATGTGAGCAAGACGATTTGCACACTGCAGGAACAGCCCATGCTGTGTCTGGACGTGGTCTTGGGGAGCTCAGATCTCAGTGCTCGGCTGTCACGGGTCAGAGGGAGCGGTGGCTCTAGCATTCCCAGGCACAGTGCAGGAGCAGCTGGTGCTGGGCACTGCTCCAGCCCTGGACACGGTGCCCCAGATCAGCACCACGGGTCACACACGGGGGAAATGGGAGCCCTGGGCCTTGCCCATTGCTCACAGGCAGTGAAGCATCATTATAAATGTGGTGGTGAGCAGTTTGCAGCAGGGTGACACATTCCCATGACTCTGGGCCAGCTTCTGGAAGCTGTTGGAGCTGATACAGCGCTGACTCCTGCGATGGGGTGCCTGCTGCCCCAGCACCCTGTGCCTTTGCACCCCATAGCAGGACACAGCGGCAGTGAGGGCAGCCTGTGCCTGCAGGATGCTCCCACCCCATGCCACCTGCTTGTGCCCCTGCCTCCTGTTTCTGCCCATGGATAAATTCATGGTGGACGTCAGAGCAGCTGCGTTTCCAGCAGGGTTTTCTGGTGTTCCAGCTGAGGTGGTGAGAAGGAAATGGGCAGTAATGAGGAACCCCAGTGACATCATCTGCACTGCCTGGTGTGTCCCCAGCTGCTGTCCATCACCACAGGCAGTGGGGGGTGTGACTCATTGCTTCTCCCACCCGGAATGAGCCCTGGGTGGGAGACCAGTAGAAAACAGGAGAGGGGAAGAGAGGGCTGGCAGTGAGCTGCCTGTCTGCCCCTGCTGCCTGTACCAGGGTCAGGGAGGCAGGTCCTCAGCCCGGCGTGGGGACATCCAGCTGCACCAGAGAGGGTTAAACCTGCCTCTCTCGGAGATTAAATCCAAATGGCCTTTGATTTAGCGACAGGTGAGAGGAGAAACCTGAACCGCTGTGGCTTCCACCCCCACTTTAAAGGGGAGCTGCAGCCCTCCTGGATGCATAGATGGATCAGCCATACGTGGGGCTCTGTGCCTGTCTGGAACAGCCTGTCACCATATGGATCCTGTTCCCGGAGCTGGTGGGGCCACCATGGGGAACGTGCCACTCCAAAGGGGGACAGCCTGTGGCTCAGCCCTGTTTGGGGGCCATATGGAGGTGACAGGCCCTGGAGAGGGTCACACCCGCCCTGGCTCCTGCCCTGCTGCCTGGTGACCCCCAGTGCCAGATGGGGGTAGAGGCAGGAGTTGCTGAGGGCTGGGTGTCAGTGGGGAGAGAGGAGGAGAGTGGTGCTGGATTTGGGATCCTCCAGTGCCAGTGAAGGAGGTATGGGAGGAGATCCCTGCTGGCATCACCAATCACTTCAGGGGAACCGAGGGCATCCTCATGGCATGTCCTGCTGATCCAAGTCACAGCCAGGCTCATGGAAATCAGTGTCACCTGTGCTGCCATCAGCAAGGAAGCTCAGCCCTGGGATCATGGCTGTGGCACCCAGTTTAGGCACAGGGGCACTGGAAGCCGACTCTGGCACAGGCACTCCCACCTCATCCCTGCTCCACACGACCGACCTCTTCCAGGTCAAAGAGGTCATCTGGGGTCTCAAAACCCACCTTGGCCCCAGCCCCATTTCCTGCCACAGCCCCTGACCGAGGGGGCCGAGGGACCCGTGCTGGTGCTGCGGGGGGTGGGCAGGGAGCCACGGACAGCCTGTACCAGACACCCTCGGGTAACAGAACCCAGCCTGCTCGTAAACAAATGTCTTGCTGAGGACTAAAGGGATTTAGTGCAGCTGTTCTCAGGCTCAGAGGAGTTTCTGTAATATCTCTTATCTTGCCCTGGCTGGGATTATTGGCTGGAGCAAAGAGCTCGTGTCTCTTTGGGCCACCGACACGGCGTTTCCTTGGGTGACACGGGGTGACACGGCAGAGCTCTCGGGTCATCAGGAGATGAAATGTGTGATGCCGAGGTCTCAGATGTGTGTCCCACAGCCCTGAGGTGCAATGGGGGAGCAGGGCTCCAGCCCAGCCCTCTGCAGCAGGCTGCAGTGGTCCTGGTGGTACAAAGTATAGTAGCATTAACCAGGGTAGGACTGCAGGGGTGCACCTGGCAGTGCATCTCTGCATGAGTGATACACGTCCTAGAAGGCACAGGCAGGGGATTTCCAGGAGAAAAATGTCAAGTTAGGTAAGAACACCCCTGAAGTACAGCATAGAGCCCTGCCGTTGTCCAGGAAATTTAAAGTGAAGAGCTACTCTAAATTCAGAGAGAGCCTGGCACCCTCGAGGGATGCCTGAAGGGGTTTGTGGGGCTGGGAGTGGAAATGTGGCTTCTCATGACAGTGTCAGAAGGAGATGGGATCTTCAGTGGATCCACAGTGTTAGCACAAGGTCTGGTGCAGCAGGGTCTGGTGCTGGCAGGAGATGCCCAAGACCCCAGACTGGGGACACAGGACCACAGAAGGGGGTCTTCACCCACCCAGCCTGGGCTCAGCCATGGCTCCTTTCTCCCAGGCTGTCACTGAGGCTGCCAGGGGACACTGCAGCCATCATCACATCTCTGCTCCCAGCAGCCAGGCTGAGCTCCTGCCCGGAGCAGAGCTGGCAGCCAAGGCTCCCCTGACCCGTGTCCTGCTGGGAGCAGTGCTCTGTGCCATGCCCGGTGCAAAGGCAGGCAGACGTGACGCTCTTGCCCTGAAAACCAACTGGGGTGGTTTTTTTTTTTTCTTTCCAGAGTGCATGAAAATGTCATGTTGTAAACATCCCCCAGTGCTCTGCCTGCCTGGGGCCACCTGTCACTGCCCATGAGGAGCCCTTCCCCACTCTCTGCATGGCCTTGACTCCTTGGGCTTTCATGCCACGGTCCCCTACCCTTTCCCCAGTGACTCCTTATCCTTAAATAACCAAATTAACCTTCACATCTTGGGGCAGAAGTGACCTCAGCGTTGTCCTGGGTCTGAGCTGATTATTGCTGTAGACATGTCCATGGTCAAAATGCTCCTTCTTTTTCAGGGCAGGAGCAAAGGACAGGTCTAGCCAAAAGCAAGGTCAAAAAAAATGAGCTTTTCATTCATTTTACATGTTCCCTCTGAATGTGCCAGGTCCCACAGTGTGGGCTGCATGTCCCCTGCCCTGGGGGACAGCTGACCCAGGCTGGCAGCTCCTTGGCTGCAGCCTTCAGCTGCCGAGTCTCAGCGTTTTGGTCTGGCTTGCCCCCAAAACCTCTCCCCCTGCCCCTCTTGGTTTCAGAGGAGGAAGCACTGTCCCCATGCCCCACCACCCCCTCTCCAAAGGCACTGTCACCATAAGAGCTGCTGACAGCACAGCTCGGGCAGCCGCTGTCTCGGCTCCGCAGACTCTGCCGGGGGCTCCGGCGCAGCCGACGCCTGTCAGGGCATCTCCTGCTCGTGACATATTTCCTGTCGGGGACTATCAGCAGCAGCCAGCCCTGGCCGTGCCCAGGGGCACCCTCCTGCTGAGCCCCCGTGTGCCCAGCTCTGTGCTGTCTCCCAGCTTCTGGCCTTTGAGGTCTCTTGGTGTCCCCAGCACAGCCCTTCGGCTCTCCTGGTTTCCCCAAATTTTTGCTTGGAAGGAATCAAAGTGGTGTTGGTGAGCCATGAAGAGGCACCTTCCCTGGCTGCCTGTGGATGGAGCCTGCTGTCATGGGGCCCTCCCTGCCCTGAAGAATGAGCAGTGCCATGTCTCTGGTTTGCAGAACACTCAAGGCACCTGTAAACCAGCTGCAAATGAGGAAAGTCCCCTCTCATGGTGGGTAAGCAGGCAAGAGCATGTTCTGTGAGCAGGGACACTGGGGACTATCCCCAGCAGAACAGGCTGCCAACTGAGCCAGGAGGAGGGATCGTGGAATCGTGGAATCATGGAATCATAGAATGGTTTGGGCTGAAAGGGGCTTAAGAGATCATCTTGTCCCAACCCCCTGCCATGGGCCACTGACCAGGTTGGTGTGAGGTGATGCTCTGGGACTAAAAGATGACAAACCCAAAATCACATTTGTCAGAGGGGACTGGAGGGCAGGGGACATTGCAGACCTGGGGGTTTGGTGGGAGAATGGGGGGCTCAGGGCTCCCCTCCTTGCAGGGCTCTGAGCTGTGGTGTCTCCTGGCATCAGAGCTGTTCCCAAGTGCCTGAGCAGTGCTTTGTGGCTCTTCTATGGCTCTGAAGATGGGGAATGATGTGCACTTCCATCAGCCTCCTCTGGCATTAGTGTGAAGCAGAGAGGAGCTGGCAGTGATAAGATAACCCATGTAGCTGCTTTATGCTCAAATTCGGGTCTCATTTCTATCAAGGCCAGTGTGGCTCCAGTGGCATCAGGAGGGGAGGGGATGTTGATCTGACACCAGGACCTGAGCACCTCTTCACGTCTCCCAAACAGGGCTGTGCTCGCCCTGTGGGTCAGCCAGGCCCTCCCACTGCCTCCATTTTCCTTGTGCAGTGACCCGTGTGGGTGCTCATGTGCTTCCCTCCTCTCCTTTCCAGCAGCGCTCCGAACAATCGTCTGTATTTACCCGGAGCTGATGGATGTGGCTCCTTGTGCTGACCCTGGCCAAGTTCCTCCTGGTCTCACAGCAGGGATGTGGGAAGGGAAATGTCCCAGCCTTCAGCCCATGCCTCCAGCTCCTTGCCTCCATCCCTCTGGCCAAGGGCTGCTAAACCCTCTGCAGGAGCTGCTGCAAAGGGGACAGAGGTGAGATTTGTTTTTATGAGATAAACTGAAGCAAGGAGGGCAAAGCACTGCTGCATTCCTGGCTCACAGAGCAGCTTCTCTGAAGGTGGAAATAGAAGTGCAAAGCTGCAAATGGCCAGCTGTCCCCTGGACTGCAGCAGATGTCCCCAGGGGCTGCCAGCTGGGGTCAGACCCCATTGCTCCCCAGCATTCCCCCTGCCCCCCATTGACACTCCCCAGTGCCTCCCAGCATCCCCACTGCCTCAGCCTGCTGGGGACAGCAGGGGTGGGCTGCTGGAGCAGCACTGCACTGGTCCCCTGCTCTGATCCCCACTCAGCACTGGCACCACTGGAAAACCTGCTCTGGCTCAGAGAGGATCAGAGAGGCGAATGGCAGGAGTAACCTCTGAGTAACCTGGTCCCTCTGAGCAACCTGGCCTAGTGGAATTTTCTTTGCCCATGGCAGGGGGTTGGAACAAGGTGAGGTTTAAGCTCCCTTCCAGCTCAAACCATGCTGTGATTCTACGAAGAGGGGCTGTGGCAGTGGCTGTCGGTTTCTGTGGGCAGGCTCACACTGGTGAAGGATTTTCCTGGTATGGATGGGGAGAAGGACCCTCATGAGTGCACTGACAACAGGCAGAAACCCCCCCGGTTTCGTTTCCCAAAGCTGACTCTGCCATTCCAGCCTGCCCATTGCACAGACAGCAGCAACCCAGTTCCCTCCAGTACCGCCCCATTTCCCAGGGCGATGTGCTGTGACTCACCGGAGCCCGGGGGGCGGGCAGGCAGCATCCCGGCTCTGACACGGAGCTGTGACAGCCCCAGCCTTGCTTTGGGATTCGGGAGCACCTCCCAGTGACCGAGGCTGTTCCAGCACAGCTCACGACGTGTCCCCACCACCACGGACACCCCTGGCCCCCGCAGAGTGGTCACCCTGAGTGACTGGCTCAGCCCAGCCCGGCTCACACTTGTTTGTCAGAGAAGAGCCATCCAGACCGAGCCCTTCCTTCAAGGGTGCTGCTGCTTGTCACTCTGTCACATCCATGAAGCGCCAAGGCAGCGCCATGAAGCAGAAATGACACGTTCTGGCAGCTGACATCTCCAGGAAGGGTTTAGCATGAAGACAAACTCACCCTACGGTGAGCTAATGCTCCCGAGCTGCCATCCTGCAGTGCCCAGGACGCTCCTGATGCCCAAACAGGAGCAAACAAAGGCGGGGGTTTGTCCTGGATCCATATGACGAGCGCCAGCGGTGCGGGGTGACCTGACAAAGCCAGATGTGTTTGGCAATCCTCTGGCTCATAAATTGGATTTGCTGCCACCGTGTCACGCTCCAGATGGCACAGTATGTGTGCCCTGGTGTTGGGGAGGGGCACAGATGCGTGGTGAGCCGCGGTCAAGGGCTGGCATCTGCTCCTGCCTTCAGGTGGACTCGGATAAAAGGGTCTTTCAGGGCTGTGCTCACCTGTGAATGAGGGGGGGGGGTGGTTTGCACAGATGTGGGTGTGTTTGTGCACAGTGTTTGCACACATTGTGGGTGTGTTGGTGCACAGTGTCGGCAAAATAAAGCAGTGATTGCAAAGCAACGGTGGCAGTGCTGAGCAGAGGCAGGACAAGGCTCCCTGCTGAGGGTGGGATGCAGGGATCTCCTCCTGCAAGCTTCCAGCCACATCTCGCTCCTGCCTGCACCATCCTGGTTTGTTTAAAGTCCCCATTCCCCCCCCCCCCCCCATATATGTATTCTTATATGTGGGGCAGATATAGGCACTTTGTAAACTCACCTTCTCCCCTCCCAGCACAGGGAAGGCAGTGTGGGATGCAGGGCTGGAGAGGGGTGCTCTGCCCAGGGAGAGATGCTGCTCTGAAGCTGACAGGGCTGCCCGAGCCCCTGGGACCCTGCACTTTAAAGGCATTAAGAAACCCTGCACAGAGGGGCTGCAGGAAAAGCACTCTCACTGTCAGGGGGGTTAAACTCGCCCCATGAGCACCCCTGCTGCAGCCTGGCACTGGGTCAGCTCTGGTGTCCCTCTGCTCTCAGCTGCAGGGCTGAAAACACTTTCTTTTGGCAGCACTTTCTATGGAGCTGCAAACCACAGACAGCTGAAATTTATGACTTTGCCCTCCCTGAACCAGGACCCTGAAACTCGTGGGATGAAGGTGGCAGCTCTGCTCCTTGCTCTGCTTTCCCTGACCGGGTCTGAGCTCTCCAGGTCCCTGCCAGAGGCTGTCCCCCAGCCTCTCCCAGTGAGCACTGACTCAGCAGCATCTCTGGCTTGCTGTGGGGGCTCTCAGGGGCTGCCAGCACTGCAGGGGCCATCAGCTTATGACGTCTGTGGCCTGACTCAGAGCTCTGAGGCCCTGCCTGTTCCATCCCCAGGGTCTTCACATTCTCCCGGGGAGGTTGGTATGTGTGTGCCAGACGTCACTCCAGGTCCCCACAGCCTTTCTCTTCATCCCCAGTGGGCTCCTTGGACTGGTTTCTTAGACAAGGGGTCCATCCCTGGGGATGGGTTGGTGCTACTGTTTGGGCTGGAGGAGCAGATGATGGTGTCTCCTGGCTGTTCTCCACCGAGAGCTCTGGGGCAGCTCCAGGCACCACCAGCTCCCCAACATGACACAGAGAGACAGCAGCTTTCCAAAAACCTGGTGCTCTGTGCTATCCACTGATCTGATTCATGCCCTGTCTCCCAGCCCTTCACTAATTAACACTCATCCTCCTTCTCCAGCAGCTCCACACCAGGTCCTGTGCCAGGCTCTGTGCAAGTCCCAGCAGCTGGTCCCCATCCCACGTCAGCCCCTGGCCCCCAGGGCAGAGCCCTGCTCCTCCAGGAGTGATCCAGCACCATTCCCAGGGATGTTATTTCAGATCCACAGCTCTAACTCACACCCACAGGTGCCTCTCTGCCCCCAGCCAGGGCACCTCAAAGGGCAAAGCAAAGCAAACATGGAACAGCATCGCAGCCTTTGAGCCTGAACACATTTGTTCTTCTGTTTCAGGAGGCAAAGACCCAGCATTGCTGGTATCACGTCCTCTGGGATGCAGTGGTGTGCTCTGGGATCCCCCTCCATGGCTCCCAGCAGCAGTGTGTCCCATATGGGGTTGGGCTGTGGTTCAGTGGGGTTTTGGATATCTGTTTGCACAGATTGATGTCACTGCTCCGTGTCCCCCAGGGGAAGGACCTGGAGATGTGACTGCTGAGTGTCCCACTGTGGGAGATCCTACAGGGCAATCAGCACAGTACCAGGAGGGGTGACTGGGCCAGTCTGGTGTATCTGCCTGCACACCAGTGCTCCACTGGTCCCAGCCTGGGGTGGGTCTGTGTGGTGCCCTCTGTTCTCACTGAGTGCCAGCCATGGGGCCACCACTTGGGCTGTGTCTAGGGGTTGGAGCTCCAGCCCCAACATCCCACTGAGTCCTGGGCAGCAGCTCCAGCCACCCCTTGCCAAGATCCTGCCTCATTCCAGGTGGGGAAAGCTGTTCCTTAGGTCCAGAGAGCTCTCCTTGTCCCACGGGATGGGCTTTGCCATTCCTCCTTGTCAGTCCTTCGCAGTTCCCCCCAGCAGCATCCAGGGCCCAGGAGGGTCGGAGAGGCAGATGGAGAGCAGGTTCCCTCCTCTCTGCAGCAGCAGAGCATCAAATATCTTCAAAGAGAATTGCTCAGGCAGCCTCAGCCCTCGGATACTGGGGGTCCTGCAGGGCCCTGGGTGCTGCAGCTCTGTTGGGGTGAGCAGAGCAGAGTTACTGGGTGGACTGCAAGGGCCCAGCCGACCTTGCCCTGGGTGATGTCCCTGCCAGTGCTGGGCAGCTCCAGCCCTCCCTGGGGAGAGCTCACATCATGCTTTCCTGCTTCTTTTCCTGTTTAATTCTTGTGAAAGATGAACAAACACCCGGGTCTGTGGCTGCCCAGGGCTGGCTCAGAGCATCAGTGTCATCATGCAAGTGTATCCTGGCTGCTCTTGGGGGAGGGATGCAGACAAGGCTGCTGCAGAGGGGTTGATGGAATGGGCAGTGGGGAGACAGGCCCTTCCCTTGCTCAGGAAATAGAGTTTTTAGGGAAAACTGTGTGGAGGAGGTTGCCCTGCAGAGGCCCCCAGCTGCAACTGGCCCCTCTGTGGGGCCAGAGCTGCCTCGGGTATTTCACCCCTGAAGTGCCCCATGTCCAGCAAGAAAAACCTTCTGGCTGCTTTGCTTGGCTCTGCTCTGGGTGTCGATGGGTGCTGGGGTCCTGCAGGGCCACCCACCCCCAGCTGTGCCGGCCCCATACGGGGGTGCTGAGCCCAGGGTGGGCACATGGGGTTGGGATGATGATGGTGGCCAGATGGCATCGCCACAGCCTGGTCTGGGATCCTTGTCCTGGTGTGTCCCTGGGCAGCCCTCACCCCTGGGCAAGGAGTTTTGGGAGGGCAGGTGCAGCCTGGCAGGGCTGCTGGCACAAGCTGTGATGGGAGAAGGTTTCTGGGAGCTGTTACGAAATATCCATCACCAACTCATGAGGGATTTCAGGGAAATCCCCTGGAGCAGGAGCAATCCATGAACAGGCTGTATTTGCAGCAGCCCATGTCCTGCACACCACAGCAGGTGGGCTCTGGGGTTCCACTTGGGATGTGGCTGGAGCTGTTTGGCCTCTCCAGGTTGGAGGGAATGGCAGAAGCTTTAAGGAGGGATGCACTGCCGATCACTCCCCAGGGCTGGAAAAACCCCTGCCATGACCTGGCAGTGCCAGTGCCAGCCATGAGGAGAGGGGCAAGTCCTGCCCTCCCTGCTCTGGCACACACATTTTGGACCTGAGGGTCCTCCAGCCACTTTGCTGCTATTTCAGCACCTCCAAGAAGAGGTACCATGTTATAATAATATAAATAACTATGCAAAGGCAAAAATACGTGAGAAAAAGTTTGGTTTGCCATCCCTTCAAGGTTCTTTTTTTGGGAGAACTTGCATTTTCAGTTCCCATCTTTTTCACCAGGCTGTTCCTCTCTCCACCTCCCTTTCCCTGGTGGAATCCTGCTCATAATTAAACTTCAGTGTTTGGATACAGCCCATTGCAGTTCATAGGCTGATTCTTACTGGGGCCAAGAAATAAGCAGAATATTTTTTCACTTCTGCAGGGTTTCTCCCAGCAGCTCCTCAAGGGTCGTCTCCGGTGTTGATTAACTTTCTCAGGACTCCTGGGAGATGGTGACTGTTTAGGAAGATTCTCAGTAGTGGGAGAGCAATCCAAGAGGCAGGATGATGCCTGGGGGACCGGCAGAGCATCCTCTTGGATGGGGCTCAGGGTGAGGGTCTGGGGGGACCCGGGGGTGACCCAGCCCGGCTGCCCCATGGGTCTGGGAGCTGGAGAGGCGGCTGCTCCCTTCTGGGGGGGCCACACGGGGCTCCCCTGCCCTGTTGGTGGCTCCCAGTATGGCCCAGTGCCGAGCCCCTGGCAGTGGGAGCAGTGGGAGCAGTGGGAGCAGTGGGAGCAGTGGGAGCAGTGGGAGCAGTGGGGACGGGCACAGTGGGGGCAGTGTCCCCCCTTCCCTGGCAGCAGGAGCAGTGTCCCAGCCCCGGCCGAGCGCGGGCCGCTGGCACCATCTAGTGGGGTTTGTGCGGGGACCGGCGGTGCCGCCGCCACCCGTGTCCCTGCCCTGTCCCCGGGCACCAGCACGGCCCCGGAACCCCCCACTCCAGGGGTCTCCCCCAGCCCTGTGCCCCCGGTCCGTTGGTTCTACAGCCCAGGTTTGGTGGGGTGGGTTTGTGCCTGACCCCCCCGCCGGTGCCCCCACAGTGACAGAGGTGACAGAGGGGGTGTTCGGGGGCACAAGGGGCTGCCTGCAGGGCTGGGTCCCCCCTACACGGGCTCAGCATCGCCCTGCTCACCCCTGGGCCGGCAGCCGTGGGGGTCTGGTGACCCCCCATGGGTGGTCCAAGGGGTCACAGGGGGACACTGGGCTGGGGGGCGATGGCAGGGCGAGCCCTGGACTCCACACAGGGCAGGGTTTGGGGTCTGGCAACCGAGAGACCCCCAGCCAGGCTGAGGATCTTCCCAGCACAGCCCAGACTGGGGGGTCACACAGAGCCCCCCTGCACTTGCTCTTCAACAACCAGCTGGACGTTTCCTGCACAACATCCCTTTAGGACATGGGAGTGTGTAAGCCATGGGGTGGGAGGCAAAGCTGGTGGCTGGGGCTGCCCTGCAACTTTTTTGGTGCTGGGTAGTGACAGGATGAAGTGTATCATTAACTCCTTTTTTCTTTTCTTCTTTCCCTTTTTCTTCTCCTCCTCTTTCCCCTTCTCCTCTTCCTTCATTCTCCCTTTTGTTTTCAAACAATTCAAAGCACAGCCCTCAGGTGTGGGGCAGTGCTGGGGTACAGCAGCATCCCACAATACTTGTGGGGTGTTGGGAGCCAGGACTCCCCTCAGGCTGCTCATGCCAGGGGGAGCTGCCCCATTCAGGTCACCCCACAGCACAAGGGAAGACTCCATCAGCACCAGAAAAGCCTGAGATCTATCTATTTGTGGGTTTATTAGGCCAGGAGAAAGGTTGGGGGAGGCCCATCTCTACCCCTCTTAGCCCCTGTTTCTGTAGCCCACTCTGGGCATGGGGGAAAGGGCTGAACCAGACCTGGCTCAAGCCCCAAAACCAGAGTCCCTCCCCTGCTCCCCTTGGCAGCTGCCACGTGCCCCCCAGGGCACCAAGGCTGATGGCATGAAGTGGGATGGATTCAGCAACGTCCACAGGGGAGGGAATAAAAGAGAAACAACAAGCTGCAAAATTCTGGCATTATTCCCCAGCGTCCAAACTCCTCACGCCAGCATGAGTTTGCAAAATAAAATAGGTGCTTTCCTTCCCTTCAAAAAAAAAAGGTGAATTTTTTTAGAGCCTGAATTGTGCTGGGTGATGGTGACTGGCAAGACAAACAAAACCTAGGGCTTCAGGCTGAGGATTTGTCTCTCCTGGTGGATTTAAGCAGCCCCTGCCCTGGGAAGCTTTCCAGGGTGCTGTGCTGGCCTTGCACCTTCCCCTGATGTAGGATGGTGCCAGCACACGCTGGGTACTCGTGGCACAGGTAAGGGCTCCACGTGCATCCTGCACTGCCTGCAATGACAGGAGCCTTTTTTCCAGCATCACTTTAACTTGCCTGCCTACACCACGGACAGAATTAGCCAACCCTGCAAGGCAATGGAAGAGAAAACAGTCCTGGCTGCTCCTGCACGTGCTGCTGTTTGGGCAGTGCCACTGGACAGTGAGCCACCACCAGCTCCTGCTCTGCCAGGAGGGATGCATGGGGAGACTTGGAAATGGCAGTTCAGGACCCTTCACCTTGGATGGCTGAGAATTTATGGGTGCATTGGCAAGCTGGGTTTGAAAGTGGAAGGACAACAGGGTCTTACACCTGGAGAACAGGGAGCCCTTGGCTTTGCAGGGAGCAGGGAGGGCTGGCAGGGGAAGCAGGTGGAAAAAACCAGATGAAATTTCTGCCAGGAATTTTGCTTTGTCTTAAAAAAAAAAAACAACAACAACAACAACAAAAACCCCAAAACAAACAAACAAAACAAAAAAACCTCAACCAAACAAAAAACCAACTAGCAAACAAAAAACAAACACCAAAGCCCAAAATACATTTCGACCAGATTAACACTTCTCCCAGGGGAGCTGCACGGCAGAGCAGCCCTGGCCCACACCATTGTCACCTTCCCAGCTCAAGTAAGGTCAGAGGCTCAGTTTTATTTCATTCCCATTTCAGAGGAGCACTGGCCAGGCAAGGCAGCTCCCCCCATGTCCCAGGGCACAGCCCAGCTGAGCAGCAAAGCCACCTCCTTGTAGGACTCCTTGTCAAGGGCTGTTGCACTCAGTAAGGTCCAGCACAGCAGAAAGCTGGTCCAGTATAATTATGTGCTGGCATAAAAATACTGGCCACATGTTAAAACTTAAAGTAGGTCAGGCAGCCATCTGGTCTTGCTGACAGACCTCCACAGACCATAGTTAAAAAGATTCTTATTTTAGAAACTTCACAGCTTGGGTAAAATTTTGAAGACCGCCCATAAACATGTTTCAGCCGCTGCTCTAACTCCAGGGGTTAGAAAAACCACAGCCTGACATTTATTGGCTCCTGTTTTAAAAATAGCTAAAGCTTAGTCTACTTCTGCTAATTAAAAATCCTAATTTCCCAAATGTGATTGTCTCAGTCTCCTGCCCAAGGTGTCAGGTGTCCTAAGGCTCACTCACCCCTGGAAATGGAGAGGATCAAACCCCTGCATGGGCGGCTCTATTCTTGAGCATTATTCTTGAATGAGAGCAGCATTATTCTTGAATGAGAGAAAATGAGGCAGATTCATGGCTTGGGTAGCTGTGCCTGCACTGAGAACACCCAGTTCTCACCCACATTTCCTGTACCTTGTGCAGCTCAGGTTTCTACTCTCCAAAACAAACTGCTTTGCTTGAACTTCTCCCCAGTGGCAGAGCTGAAGAGTCTCCTGCATCCCCCACAACAGCACTGTCCCAGAGCAGATCTTGCAGACCTGAATTCAGCACATAAAATAACCTGGAAGCTTTGCAGTAGATAAATGAAATAAAGAGATTGACCCCTTTTTTTCCAAACAGTTCACATTTATTGATAACAATAAAAAAATCTTTTAAAGACTATCTGTATTTTATTACCAAGAATGAGGTATTATGTATACAAAACATTTACCGAATTTGATATGCAGTTCATGAGGAGAGATAGTGAAGTGCAGAAGGACACTGATAACAGGAAAAGTGCCAACAGAAGAGTTACTGGCTGAGAGAAGGAAGAAGAGCAGTAATATCACATAAAGAAAGACCAGTGTAGGGGAAATTAATTAGTCAGACTGCAGTGATCAAGTCATATTGCCACAGCACTTTGCTTAGAGGAAGATTAACTATTATTTTATCTTCCCAGCTGTTAGTGCTGTCATGTGCTTTGAGCTCTAAAAGATGTGTTAAGATCAACAGCAGGAAAAACCCAAAGTGCCACTTTTGAGCCAGCTCAAGTGAAAAACAAAACACAGATCTTCAGACTTGAAAAGGGACTGCAACTCAAAAAGGTCTACAAAGCCAGACACCTCTGGACAGATGTGGAGTGTTGAAGCAGATTCTTTACAGTTGTCAGCAAAATCGCCATCTGAGAGAGAGAGAGAGAGAGAGAGAGAGAGAGACAGAGAGAGAGAGAGAAAGGGGACCACCTTCAGCCCTTACAGCCTGGTAAGTGGCAGTGGAATGGTTGCTGTGCAGACACTGGGTGGGAGCTGCTTCACACCAAAGCAGTGGCCTGTCTCACACAGCTGCCCACTTTGGCAGCCTAAGTAACAGTCCAACCTCCATCTTCAATTTATAAGTCCTTAAAACCCTCCAGAATAAACCAGTTTGGTTCAGTTTAATGAGACTGGTCGCTCACCACCTCTAAATCTGTTACTAAAATACTTTCAGCTCTGCCACATCCCACAGCCAGAACTGGTCTGGCAGGACAGGTGCTGTCAGAGGTCAGTAACCTGCCTCTCAGGAGCTCTGCAGGCACAAAAAAAACCTCATTCTGAGTTCAGAACCAGCTTTCCTCAGGCAGGGGGTCCAGGACCTCGAGTGAGTTCTGCTTTCTAAGTGCAAAATCCTCTACCACCTACCCCCAGCAGTGCTGCTCCCCAGGACAGAGCCTTCCTAGCAGGGACTGCAGCACAGAAGCTCCTTGTGCCTGGATGGACAATTTAGCTCTAAGAGGGTGAGGAAAGACCAAGCAGGGTCTAACTGTGCAAATCCTGCTGCATTTCAGACCTAAATCTTCTCTGCTCCACTGCCAGGCGTGGTTTGTAGTTGTCTGACAGCCCTTTGCTCAGCACTTCAGCCTTTGGAGCCTTTCACTGTCTGTGGAGAGAGGGCTAAAGGTGCAAGAACACCTGAATGGACTTTAACAGGAGTTCAACCCGGGCCTGGGCAGACAGGGACAAAACCCACAGTGGCAGTGGCAACAGTGAAAACAATCCAGAAAATGCTTCGAGCATCTTCTCCTGTGTCCCCCAGAGGGAAGAGCCCTGTGCTCCCTGCCCACACTAAAGCTTGTGCTGCTCAGAAGTGAAGTGCTCTGTTTCTGACAGGGAAGGACAGGAGGCCCGAGGGAGTGAGAAGTGAACAGGAAGGATGTTAAGCCATACCTCCTTCAGACTGATTCAGGCAGCCAGCTAAAGCTCTGCATAAACTCCTGGTAAGAACAGAATCTCAGTAAAATCAACTCACTTGGAATGCACTAAGGAAGCAGAGTGAAGCTCCAGCACAGAGCTGGGAACAAATCCTCAGAGCAGCTCTGGATCAGCCCAGCGTGGCACAGTGAGGGAGAGCCTGCTCTCTGCCTCTCTCTCTGCAGTGCTTCAAGCACAAATCCAAGGAAAAGAATGAATTGCTTTAACCCATCAAGACCCAGAGCTCAGATTTCCCCAAAAAATGTGCTCATACAAAAGGTATATTTAGTGTTTACAGCCTGGCCACAGCTCTGTGGGCACGCTTTGAAAAAAATGGACTCACAAAGTCAAGTATCCAGCAACTGCTGTTCTTTGTCTCGGACATCAATGGTGGCAATGGGAGAACAGTTTGCAGCACTGGAAGATCACAGGGGATTTCTCAGGATGGCAAGGAATGTCCTGACAGGAGAATTGCAGTTGATCTCTAATGCACTACGGAGCATTTTTGGTAGGGTTTTTCTCTTTTTTTTTTTTTTTTGCTTTTAAACATCTACACAGTTTAAAAAAAAATTCTTAACTGATGCACTGGTTGTTTTTCCTTTTCAATAAGAGCCCTTGTGTTCAGAGTTAGGATTTGTGCAAGCACACTTGCAAAAATATTTATGGCTGAGTTAGGAAAAAGGGTTAAAGTTAAAGAGACAAGCTGTTGGATCTAACAAAGACCAAAACCACTAAGTGTAAAATTCAAACAGCTACTTTACTATCTATAAAAGGCTTTTGTGGGGTGGGGTTTTTTTTGCACAATTGCCAGTTGAATATGCTGTATTGCAGTCAGCTGCCACGGGCGAGGGTCCAGCCATCACATCCATTTGCTTTTCAGCTGTTGTGGCACTACCTGGAAATCATGGAGCTGGAATGGGACTGGCTAGAGGAGGTGGTGGCAGCACTGAGCTGGGAGAATCCACTGTGGCTTGATTCAAGGCTGGTCATAGATCCCCTGCAATCAAAAAGAAAGCAGTTTTAAGCCTCAGAACATGCAAAAGATTTTGATTTCTGCTCTGTATCTGTATTGTATTTGTTTGCACATTAAATAAAAAGCAAGTAAGAGTTTTGGTGCAAGATACTCAAAAGCTTTTCTGCCTCAACACATAAAATAATGAGGACACTGCAAGCCTTAAAAAAAACATGCTGTTCAAAGAGTCTGGGAAATATTTTCAGTCAAGTTTATCAACGGGCAGGCAACAGAACTGACTCAATTCCATTCTGAACTGTACCCATTTCTACCTGCCAAGCCCAACAACTCACACAGGGCTTTCAAAGCAGAGCGAAGTGGCCAGTGATGATTACCACAAGATAACTAATTAACCCTTTTTATACATTAGTTGCCCTCAGTGCCGATACTGGTTAATTCCTTTTTTTAAGGCCCTCACAATTTACTTATATTTAAGTGAACTTGACACTGGCTTGATCATCTAAGTATCAAAAAGGTTTGACGCTGGCTGACCCTGGGCAGACATACCTGAAATCTTCAGATCCTATCACTTCTGTATAGTACATCACTTTACATTTGTGAGAGGACACCTGTAGAGATGCCAATACATCATCCACACGAGGCAGGTTGGTTGTAGCACAGGCAGGCATGTTGTGGAACTTCCACTGCAGAATATAGAAACCAGGCCACCTGGTCACGTGGGAGCCCTGGAAAGAGACACAGCAAAAATTAAACATTAACTTTGTCAATACAGATTTGAAAAATTTGAAATTCCTTTTCCAAGCTTGGAAGAAGTGCCCACATGCCCGTTATTCTTCCCCAATGCCAATATTTCAGCTCCTCAGCCAACTGGTTGTGCTGGGTGACTTCCCACAGAACGTGCTCATCAAAGTCGGGACAGAACACCAACAAACAGCTCCTCTGGCTTTTTGAGAGTGTCCAGGGGTTACTGAAAGGACAAAGTTCTGGTTTAAAACAATATCCACTTTTTCCATTTGTTTTCATTAACAGCTGTCCTTCGAGACAGTGAAAAGGGCACTCAAGGTTCCTGCCTCACAGAGAGTGCAGTGCAAGAGGTCACCGCCCATATTTCCAGTTTAACACTTCCAACCAGGTGACTTAAGGAGCTCCTTTTTCACAGGCTGCCCGACTCCTGTTTCAAGTCAAAAGGAACAGCAGTGGCAGAGTGTGACTGTAAATACACTGCACAGAATATCAAACTTGTTAATTAAAAGACAGGTCGAAAATGGCTTAAAAAAATTTTCAGGAACTTTGGCCACAGCCTCACAGTGGCTGTTAGAGGGACAATCACACAGAAGTTCAGTCTTAATTTCCAGACTTCCCTAACTACTGAGGGAAGGCACTATGATATTCTTCAGATACAGACTGTTTGTCTCAGAAAATAATAGTCAGAATTACAGCACAAAGCGTGTTTTGCTGCTTTCTGGATGTGCACTTCATTCTAGGTGGCTTCTCTATGTTCCTTCCTGATCAACCTCAGTCACTGTTGGACTGATGCAACCTCCCCTCCCAGCAGATCCCCACATAAATCCAGTCCCTGCTCCCTGCAGCATCCAGCCTGGAACATGAGCTGAAATGTTGGCCAAAAAGTGAGCAGACAGCCTGGGACTGAATCACCACTCTGTCATCAGCCACTGTGAATGGGAAGAGGCAGTTTTGGAGCCGGGCTCCATCCGCTCCCACACGAGGATCTGGTGCCTCACCTGCACACTCTCCCCTTCCTTGCAGATCAGGGGAGACTCCACCATGCTGTAGTCACGCCCCAACTGCCAGACTTTGTCTATCAACTGGACGTTGTTCCCACCAGGAGATGTAATGCTGTGGGCTCCCAGAGAGTCCTTCTTGGGGGGCTGTGGGGCCCTCTTGGAATGGAAGATGTTAAAAACGATGTCGCCCTTGCACACGTCAAAATCCCACGTGATCACAGATGAGGCATCCACGATCTGAATGAGAACCTGGGACAGGAAAAGTCATATTAGACAACAGCTATTTGCTCAATAAAGGCAAACTCCTACCAGAAAAAAAAAAGACAAAGGACAGAGCTTTTTGTTGCGGGGTTTAGTTTCCACTGTTAAAAAGTCAAGGCTTTTTAATAGTTGAAAAGAGGCATTCAGATACAAATTCCCTCCTGCTGGGGTGTCTTTATTATAACACACGACTTAAAGAAGCTCTCAAGCAGGTTCTGAGAATATTGTTTGCTTTGCTTAGAAGAAAAGGGCTTTGAATAGAATGAAAACTGGTGATATTCTCAAAACGGCAACAAGATGACGCCAGGAATGGTCACAAACTTCAGCAACTGAAGCATCATTGTGCAGCACAACTATAGAAGAGCAAGGTGGAAGCACAGCAACTAAATAAGTGAGCTCTAAACCACCCTCAGTCCACCAGACAGAGTCCAGAGCAGCAGCTGAGATGAAAGCAAAGGTCAGGCTGCAGCCGTACCTCATGTGGAGCTCCTTTGAAGACACTTGCAGACTGGTAGATTGTTTCAGTCCAGAGCTTTATGTCTTCATTTTCCAACTCTTCTGCTGTCCGGTAGAGGGACTTGGGAACCAGCCCACCCTCTGGTACTTCACACTGAAAACAAACAGCCATAAAAATTATCTCCTGTGACCATTCCCTCCCTGTCACGCTCCCTGCCTCCCGTTTCAGAAACAAAACCTCACACTCAGCAATGGTCTGAAGAATGAGATGCAAACAGTGGGAAAGTAATTTTACAGCTTGTACATTATACATACATAAATTCTTTTACAATGACCTGGCTTAGGTGTTTGCAGAACAGGACACCAGAGGAACAGTTCTTGTACAAACACAACAGCCAGCACCACGGAAAAGGGCTGTGTAAATGCTGCAGTTATCACTCAGACCACCTTACACTGAAGGAAGAAGATGTGAGCCACTTCAGAACCCTGAGGAAAGTGGCAGTGGTGACTCAGCCTGGAAAAACAGAGCCTACAGAGAGTTGAAAGAACCCGGGTAGCTAAATTTAAGGATGGATACTGGGAGATACAGTAAGTTTCCCAGCAGGTGAAAGGACATTGTAGCCAGGAAGGTAACAGTTTTGAAGTTACAACTGTCTTACAGCCAAGTACTGGAAGTGATTACACAACTTCCCTAAGTAACCTTCTTTTTTAAGAAGCCTCTAGCAATGGAGTCAGACAACTATTTGATCAGGAGAAGGTTCCACAGAAGTGTCTGGGGCAGTGGAAGTGTTTGGTAACTGAATTACAACAGAGAACTGAAAGGTTCTCAGGAAAGTCACTTTTGTTCAACTACCCAGAAGCAAAGAAGAACAGAGAGATTCTGCCACTGCCTGTAACTGGCAGGAAGTATTGTAGCAATTTGCTTTCTGGTAACATTCATTTTTGCTTACTTAAGCAGTGGATTTTGCCAGCTTCCAGCTCCAAATTAGATAACACTGAGAGCTACTGCTGCAGCAAAAAGCAGCCCACTGAAGATAAACACGTGCTCTACTCCAACACATCTAAGTGTACTTCATTATCATCTGAGACTGTATTTGAACAGACATAGATGTATTTTCAAGAACGGTACAGAAATTAATCTAGAGAGTGTACAGGGGCTTAAAACACAAGCCTGAGATTCTATTTTAACACACCTGAGTTCAGATAAAAAAAATAACTTAAGTGTTACTATGATGGAAGTTCCAGAAAAAAATAATCCACCGGTGAGCCTGTGTTGTCAAAAACATTAAAGGGAAAACAGACCTGACAGTATCATCGAGATGTTACAACGCCAGATTCAACTGATACCCAGACTCTGGGCAGGAAACAGCTATTAAGGCATGTGACAAGGGACTTAGAAATTACAGTATCTTGCAGTAAAATGATTTTTCTGCTTTGCTGGGGGTCAATGCACACCCCTGTGTGAGGAGACAGGGATGTTTGTTGAGCCCTGTTAGCACATGTGCCTCACGTTTCCTTGGGCTCCTTATGGTATCAGCTCTTTTAGGTCACACAGGCTCTTTTGATCAGCTGATGGTGACAGCTCTTGCTCAGAGCTGTGTAACCTTGTCTGCTTGAACTTGTCAGGTAACAGACTCTGGCTTTGAACTGTGCTTGGCTATTTTGATAAGCTATTTGATACTCACTGCAGAGAAGCATTGTACTTCTCTTTTTGAAGTGGATCCACAAAACACCACTAAGCCTGGAGTCCTACATCATAGCCCCCATCTCCAAACCACACTAGGAATCCCTCTGTGCTTAGAGGTTTCTTTGCTTAGAGGAGTGGAAAAATATAAAAAAACCCCACAGATAAGCTGCTGTATATGCAGTAGTTTATATTCATACCATGCACTCTCCACCAAGGAAATCAGGGATAATTTCTTTATCGATGTAATCCAACAGTCCCCCAGGACCCTGGTAGTCATTTCCAGCATAAATAAGGAATTTCTTTCTAGTGTTGTCATCAATGAATGGACTAACCTGCAAACAAAGAAAAACAGAATAGATCAGGCTCTCCCATTTTTCTCAAGTCAATTCTGAAGGAGTCAGTTTGATCACAATGAGTGTTACCATCCTGGTTTTACACAAAGTTCACACTACAAAGAAGCCAAATTAACCCACTACGTGAGCAAGTTCTGAGGTGGTGTTTTTTAATCCACTGCAGGAATCCTGAAAAAGACATGTTTCCAAATGGCAACATTTCCTGCTCATAAAACCTGATCTGTAAAGTGCTTTTACAAACAACAAGTGTAGCAGTGTACTGAGACAGCTGAGTAATACCTTGAATTACAAACATACCAGTGTCCAGAGAACTGGGAATACTCGAGGTGCTCTTAGGATAAGAAGACGACCCAAAGTCTCAGGATAATTGGCTTCAACCACCTCAATGATTCTCAGCAAGGCCTTGACACCAGGTCTCCATAAATGCCTCATGTTCAAGCCTTCCAGATCTACTAGACATGTCCAGGAGCTGAATTTGAGAAAGACAAGGAAAAAAAAAATAGAAAAATCTCAATAGCATCAAAATTCTCCTTTCTTATGCAAGTGCCCAACACACTGAGATGTGTGGAGCCCACTGCATGTTTTGGTTTCTCCTGTTTCACCTCCTTGCTTTGTGGTACCTGTAGACACTCCAGTTTAAGGTCTGCCTTAAGAGCATGCAATGATCACTTTGCAAATCATGCAGATTCCCCCACAGATATTTCAGACTCAAGGTAAAGGTTCATATCAAGCAAAAAAAAAAATCCTGTCAACAGCCAGCCCAAACATTGAACCAGTGCTTTTACTGGGAGATCAATTAAGTGGCCACACTGCTGCCACGAGGCAATTTGACATTCACAGGGCAGATTTCCTGCTAACAACGCTGCAGTAACGGTGCCAATACATGTCAAAGCTAATTCTGTTGTCAGATCTCAGGGAGGGAAGCTTCTTCTACAGGGAGAGATATGTTCTTAATACTAATACTGAGCATCAGCACATGTTTCAGTTACTTTCCAAGTTCAGGTCTCGCCCTGGGCAAGAATTCAAGATTTACAGCTGTGCTGCACCAGCCAGCAGCCATTACATTATGCATAAGGTTTCTATGAAACACCAAACCCTTCTTTGCTTCACTTTAAATGTTTAATATGCAGCCCTTTAGGATTATGGCTACAAATGAACATCCAGCAGGCAGCACAATTTCAGTTACACACATGAAACCTATTCCTGGGACGTGACCTCCCACTGACAGCCAGGACAGCAAGTTCTGTACCAGGGAAAAGATAAGCAGACATACCACACATCCCTGGACCTTACAGATTAAGGGAAGGAGGTAGAAATTGAAGAGAGGCCAAGAAACGTGAGATCTTTTCAGGGATGGTCCTGCATTCGTTCCACACCCATAAATCCACTCTGCAGTTAACAATTTCATAAGTGACCCTACAATGACTGAAGGATGGGACAGCAAACCGTTTGTGACTGAATTTCACCTGAAGTCGTGCCAGTACCTGGAAAACTAGACCCCAGGCTTCACAGGAGCCTCATGACCTCACCTTGGATCGAGAGCTGAGAAGCCACTTATAAAAAATGGAGAGTGCAAACAAGAACTGAGTGTAACGAGCCTTGGTACAGACCATGGATGAAGAAGTGACGTGAAAGCAACACGTGAAATCCATGGTATTATCATGGCCTGACTTTTTGACAGCCTGTACCAATGCCTGTCTATAAAATCCCCCCGAAAGAGAAATGGGAGTTAGGTTGCACTGCTTTGCAGAGATCCAACAGCAGAGGACAGAAGCACAGCAGCCCCAAGTAGAACCATCAGGAGTATGAGACTGAGGTTCCTGGGGCAGGTGTGCTTCCCTCAGGCTGCCCCAGGCACATTCCCTCTGTCACTGACTGGGGAGGCTTCAGTTAACTGTACCTGTGCTTGTACCTGCACGTGAGACACAGCCCACCCTTCGCTTGTTCCACTGCCCAACAATCCCCACAGGCACACCATGAAAGCAGGTAATTCCCAAAGAGCAGATCCACTTGTTATTTTACCTTATTGGCCTGCCAAATACTTTTGTATTCTCCTCACATCGCCTCAGTCCTTCTTCATTTATTGAAAGAACCTGTACAAGAAAGTGTGTGGTTTAGAGAAGAGTCTCAAACTCAGTAGGCAGGATAAAGAAAAATATGTTTATATCCAAAGACTAATTAAAACTACAAGATCAAACCAGCATAAACTTTTTTTTTACCACAAAGAACAAACTAGGAATCTCTACAATTACCCCTAGTTACTCAGAAATTAAAGCCCCTTTTGAAATCACAGAAAGTAAACCCTGAAACAGAACTAGGGCAAACAAAATTTACTGTCTGCCTGGAAATGCCACTGGAAGAGAAACATGAAAATCCAGTCCCTGCTTCTAACAGTTGCTATGGCTGTGACTGTCATTATTAGAAGTCAAAAAAAGTTAGTGCAAGCCTGGAATTCTGCCAGCTTTCTGCCTGGAAACTGAGCCGACCCACAATAGCAGAGTCTGAGCGATGCCTTTAGAAAAGGCAGAACTACAAGCAAGCACTTTTTCTTAAAATTATTCTTCTCCTTGGAGTACAGGCTTGACAAAATTTGGGGTGTTTTCTCTTCTGTGCAAATGCAGAGCTGTGCTTGAAGCCCTGCACGAGTGTGGAAGAATCCGTGAAAATGCCAACCAGTAACTCCAGGAGCTGCCAAGACTACGCCTTTCAGTTTGCAGTTGGAAAGAAGGCAGAAGGAACAGCTACCAGGAGCTTTCAGATGTATTCAAACCAAAAACAGACGGCCAGAGAGTACATCAAAACACCCAGAGCGATGAATGCTCCGGCAGAGGAAATTTCTAAATGAAAATATCACCCTGTTAGCAACTCGCAGGCTCCAGAAATACTCACGTATCGAAGCAGGGCCTCTTCCCCCAGAGCTCGCACTAAACCTTTGGTGTCCATCTGTCCCAACCTCAGCACGTACAGCGGGCGACCGTCTGCACAGAGAGACAAACCACCACAGTGACCCTCACCTTACAGCAAGAGACAGTTTGAGCGAGCTGGTTTTACGCTAAAACTTCAGACAGAAACAAACCACAATCAGTTAAAACTCCCCTGGAAGAGGAATAACCTGGAGCAGGCGGCAACAGAAACTGGACCCTGTGCAGCTTCACCAACAGGTTATCTGTAAATGAGCTGCAAAACTCGGATTGGGAGGTTAAAGGTTTTCTGATGCAAAAGTTTGCAAAGACATCCTGATGCAATAATAGCTCCTCGACCTTCAAGGACTTCAAGTACCTCGGTCTACACAAGATCTTGGTACACACAATTAACGACGCAGGACTATTATTAGCTTCCAGGACACCCTAATGAACTCGAGTGTTTCCTGTAACTGCAGAGCTGCAGTGGAGGCTGTAAGGCCTCTATCACACATGCTGCAATACTGCTCTGGATAGAACAGCAACCCCTCTAGAAAAGTAGCTACGCTGAGTTCTGGGAATTAATGAAACGAAGTGTTAACCCAGAGCTTTGCCTTCTGCAGTGTTTGCTGGAGCCACACTCCGAGCTCTGTCACTCTGCGGAACTGGCACACAGCCTGGTTTATGCAGGTTAAACCTGGTGAGAACAGACTCTGCTCCTGAGATCAGCTCAGCTGGACCCTCTGCATTAGAGCCCTGCCTTTCCACAGTCATCTGGCTGCACACTTGGGCAGCCTGGCACTGGCAGGATGCTAAGGCATTAAGCTAAATAACTGTGTTGGTTGAATTTGAGAATCAAAGCTTGCATTTCTGGCACTTCCTAATAGGAGCCAGTTGTCCAAAACAGGTCCCAGCCTCCTCTCAAACCTGTGGTGCACTTTTTAAGCTTTGCTTCATCTATTCTAACACACAGGTTAAATAATCAGCAACTTATAAAAGTGAATATGCTAGAACACAGAAAGAAGAAAAAAAGAAGGCTTTCTACATGAAAGTCTCCCTCAAGTCCTGTTGTCTGTGCAACAGCCTGCAAGAGGGGTATCAAATTATCATCAAGTCTTCTGGGACACAAGGAAAGAAACTGTAGAGACACACTATTAAAAGAAACCCCAACAACCAACCAAAACTGCAGAGTCAAGGCAAGTTATTAATTTGGCAAAGACAGCACCCCCACGCAAGTTCACAGTATTTTGTGTTTTATCAGGTGGATTAAAAGAAAATGTTATTTTAAAATCAGTACACACTTATCTTGGAATGAACTGTTTCACTTTGGAAACACTAAACAAAAACTGCTATTAAGCTTCATAGCAGGTCTCCCTCCCTCCCTCCCTCCCTCATGGATAGACATGCACATCCAAACCCAAACTAACAGCTTAGTAACCCTGGTCCACCCAAATGACACATGAAGGAGAGTCTCAGCTGACAGTGCTGTATTATTACTGTGCATTTTATACTCCATTAGAGCTCTGTGATTTTAAAAAGACATTAGATTGAAGCATTCCTGTCAAAATAAAAGCCACTCAGATGTACAGAAAACTGTGCTAATTGCAAGCCAAAATAATAACGTTTTTTCTTCAGCTCTGATAGCTCATTCCAGACAACATGCTTCACAATCACTCTGCTTTTGCTTTAGCACTGAAAGCCAAAAGCACTCAGCCAGCTTAAGTTTGGAACATTTAGTATATGTAGGAGAAAAGGAGCAATACTAGAAAAGGGGGGTTAAAAAAAGAACCTACCACTGTAAAATTTTAAATTACAGAGAACTGCTCAGTTCTGAAACTGTGTTTCCATTATTGACAAAGCCATGCTCTTCTTGTGGGCATGCTGCAGGAGAGATCAAAGGCACTGGAGGGGAAGGGAGGGGGCATGAAGTTCACCACAAGACTGAAGAACTTCTCAGAAGAACATTAAACAACCTTTTGATGCATTCTGTACCTTCCTGCTCACTGGCAGGACCCAGTTTATGTGCTATTGACAGAGGGAGTCTTTGCAAAGCAAGGACAAGGAACTGGGTGAAAGGGAGGACTTATTCACAGGGGTCTTTTCCCCTACAATCTTTACAAGCACATTCTCATTTTCCACTTTCTCAGCCTGAGGTCTGTCAAACCCAAAGCAGCAGGGAAGAGCCAGGCTCTGGTTAAACTTCTGCTGCGTCCTCCCTGTCTCCTGGCCACTACAGCTGGCAGCATCCTGTCCTGTGTCATACACTGCCTGTAACAGGAAGAGCCAAGCAGAAACAATGGTGCCTAGTGGGAAAAGACTCAATCAGAACACAGATCTGCTCACAGCGAGAGATCATTTCCTTATCTGAAGAGCCCAGCTTGCCTCAAGCCACAAATTCCAGCATGTTTCATTCCTATGTATGTATTAGCAACCAGATCAGTGCACACGATAAAGCAGAGGGACAGGGAGGCTGTGCTGCAAAGATCTGGCCGTGGCTCACCATGCAAAGGGAATTCAGCCAAAGCTCCTTCTCTTCTTAAATAAACCTGCTCTATTTGATGTTTTTGCAACATTCCACTTCTCATCATTAAGCTGACTGTAATGCCAAATAAATAATCATTTATGCCATCAGCAGACTTAAACAACATCAGAAATAAATTGATTACAAAGATGTACTTATTTGCAAACATCTTTTAATCACTGAAAGAGCACACTCAGCATTTGCCTAACACCCTTTTAAGCATCTCAGAGTGCTACAGAAGCACAATTAATCGCTTTTTTTAAGCTCCTGGCAAAGCAGACTTAAACATGTGGGTATTAGTCAGAAAGCCTATGATCTTGGAGTCTGCCTCCAGCAGCTCCTGGGAGCTGGCAACGTCACTGCAACAGGTTGCCCAGAGAAGCTGTGGATGTCCCATCCCTGGAAGTGTTCAAGGCCAGGGATGCTGGACAGGGCTCTGAGCAATCTCTGGTCTAGTGGAAGTTGCCCCTGCACATGGCAGAGGGGTGGAACAAGATTATTTTAAGGTTCCTTCCAACCTAAACCCTTCTGTGATTCTATGAATTTAAGTGTCTTTATTACATAACAACTGAGAAGTTCTAACCATCTTCCCAGTCCCCTCTAGTTAACCAGAGGGACAACTATCACCTTTGATTCAGAACACAGAAAGGCTGTGCAGTATCCATACCTTTGTCATGGTGATGCCAGCCTCCTGCATAGTAATCCTGGAGTACTTGTGGAGGGTTCCAGGTGTCCAGAATATAGTCCACCTGGTGCTGCTTACGCCACGTCAGAGACTGGCAAAGGATCTCTCTTGCTTTATCGATGTTGAAGTCCCGGGCACGCAGGAATCTCAAAATGTGCTCATCCTTTGGGATCTGTCCACAAAACCAAACCCAGTTTTGTACTCAAGGTTTGAAACAAGAACAGAAAAACAAACAATAGAAGCTGAAAAACGTGCAGCCCTGCATCAGAGCAGGAGGAGGGTGTGTAACACTGGAAGCTACTCAAGGAAATCAGCCTTTGTTTGAAACAGTCATGAGCCCTGTCAGGGACTGCAGGTACCTTCATAAAGGAGATAAAAATTTCATGAACTCTAATGTAATCATTTCCACCTGTGTGACCATACCAAGCCAGTCCAATTTAAATAAATCAGGACAGAACACAGACTGTATTTCATTGTCAAGTAAGAGGAAGCTGAGACACACATGCAAATCACAAGCTACTGGAAAAAACCCAGCCTTGCTATCAGTGATTTAACTGGCCCCACTGCTTCCCTTTCAGTATTTGAGACTGTGATGTTTGGCCAAAGCAAACAAATACAAAAATAAGGTTATTGTAGAAACCAGGAAGACTTAAAAAAACTGCTGATATTGCCCTGTGACAGTTTAACTGACATTCTGAGAGGCTTTCACGCTGATTATTTAAGCCCCTCAGCCAGCAAAGTCAGCTGGACAGTCACAACAAACTCCTTCTGCAGTCACTGTTTTAATTTAGTTTTTGATCATGGCAGGCCACTTAACAGGCACAGTCAGGCACTGGGGGGGTTGGGGGGGTGGCAGGTTGTTTCATCAGGCCCACTTTGTACATCACACGCTCTGAGCCACGAGAGATCACCAGTCACTTACTTTGCCTTTGTGCGTCTCCTGCAGCCACTGCCTCAGCCGGATGAGGCAGCTCTCCTGCATCGGGGTCAGGTCCCCCAGGTACCTCTTGATGTAGTCTGCGTCTAGTTTGTCTAAAAAGAGATGTGCAAGGGGATTAGAGTGGCCCTGGGCTGACCCAGGCAAAGCACCAAGTGATCTGCTGTGCTGCTCTCTCAGGCACAGAAGCGGCTGCTGCGTTCTGCGCAGTCAGAATTGAATAAAGGTTCTTCGAATCAATGCAAGGATGAGCAAGGCAACACACACAGTCATCTAATCAAGAAGATAAATTCTCCTTCTGCAAGCTAAGGAAGGGAGCAAAAGGAGACATTTTCAAAAGCATTTTGCCAGTCTATTCAGACTCATCAATCCAGAGCACCACAGGGATTGCTGCTTATAGAAATAACTCAGTGAAGCTTTGATCTCTCAGTGCAAGAATTTTCCCAAATTCCCTTATTAACAGGGGGAAGGCAGACACAGCAGAAGACCGTGTCCAGGGAAGCTTCAGCTGTTTCCTACCCATTATTCCTACACTTATACCCATCCCTGAATTTCAGGGCAAGGAGCAGGCTGTTCATTTGCAACCTAATGAGCAGTGAAGAGTTTTTCTGCTCGTACCTGATCTCCATTTACTAGATCAGCCCGTAACAGCTCCCTGAGCTATCCCACATGTCACTGCTTGGCAAGCCTGCACTTTAACATTGCATGTCACCAAACAAAGAGCCAACATGGAGCTTTTCCAGCTGCCCACGAGAAGTTGCACAGTGCTGAGAGGCTCTACAGTACCAAGAACCCCAGTGAAACACCTCAGACCACCATACCATCTGGTGTTCCTGCAGTGGGCTCCGAGGGGCTGCTGGAGGTGTTGAGGATCTCCTTGTTGTTCAAGCCCTCCTTTGTGGCAGACTCTGGTATATTAATAGCAGGTGAAACTGGTCTCCTTGTGTGGGATGTGCTGCTCTCTGATTTACATGTGACAGGAGGAGTCCAGCGAGGAACAAAAGTTATTCCTTCTTCCTCCAGCTGCTTCAGGTAGTATTCTATTATTTCTTTTCCCTTCAAAAAAGAAAATTTACTTCAGCTACTAAAAAACCACTCACCTAAGACACAGAAACACCTATAAAGTGGCCAGATCTCTGTAAAGATTCCACTTGAAACACAGCCCTACACAGACACACTGCCCCAGGCTAAAGAGGAAGCAGCCCAGCTTTCTGAACAGAGTAGCCTGTTACTTAGCAGCAGCCTCATTGTCTTTTGGTAACTTGGAGCCAGGCACCTCCTTCCCAACTGCAGGCTCACCTTTTTAATATTGCTGGTGTATTGCTTCATGGCAATCTTTTCCACTGTGCTTTCAAAACCAAAAAAAGATTTGATATCCAGACTTGCTGACTGTTCAAAACAGGTCCAGTCTTCATTGTCAGGATGAACCTGCAAGTTAAAAGATCATACAGCTCAGTTACCCATTTAGGGTTTTTTTCTCTTCACACTATTTGAAATGCTTCTTGTTTTACAGGTTCACACAGTCAAAAAAACATTCAAGAGGAATCTGCAGTGTCTTCCTTCCCTTGCAAAACACGACTGGGAAGAGGCAACACTGAAGGACAAAAATCTGAGGAGCCCTCCTAGGGTGCCATGGCTCTTTTTTTTTTTTTTTAAATGAACACAAAAGAGGAGGGTGGAGAAACACTAGTGCACCAGCCAAGAGCCAGAGGACTGGCACATTTTACACACTGTCTCATTCTAGATAAGGGCTGGGACTGCAGTGTTATCTGTGCAAGAGGGTAAAAGCCTCCACAGTGAACTTCCTGCTGTGACTGACAGCCCAGGGCCAGCTCAGCCAGGCTGAGCCCTGCAGCAAGTGCAGTGGGAGCACCTCCAGGCACTGCTGTCCCCAACAGACACCCTGCAATGCACTGCTGCTCGTTGACCTACGAGGTACCTCAGTATTTCGTAGAATGAAAACTATTTTAGTTTTTTTTCTCCCGTGATGAGGCCACAGAAAGAAGTGTACACTTCTCATGTAGCTGAATACTCTGTCCTAGAGCACTCCCACCTCTCCTCTCAGCTCATCTCTTGGTTTGCTGAGATCATCCTGAAATGGATATGTTGGTACTTAGAGCTGGACTTGATCTTAAAGGTTTTTTCCAGCCTAAATTCTATGATTGATGATGATATTTTTAAGAAAAGCTGTTTTCTAAACTCTCTTCAGCTAAAACAGACTTGTTTAAGCCATTTCAGGGCTGGGCTCTGAACTCGTCCTTACACAAATGCTGGATTTCTGAGCATGCAACTGTCCTGATGCCTTAGGGTTCCCTTCCCCCTCAAAACATGCTAAAATTGACTTGGAACACTATCAACACTTTATAAGGAGACAACTACAGAAAAAAAATACCTTCCCTTCTTTTGCTTCTTCTGCTTTAGGGAACAGGAGGTACAAGAATAGCTTGTACAGACTAACTAAGTACAAATAATAATAACATCATGTAAGAATCTTCCTGTATTTTCGTAAATTCAATTATCAATTACCTTTAATAAGAATGAACTTTTAGAAACAATTTATTCTTCCATTAAAAATCTGGTTTTGTATTTACCTAAGTAATTCTCTAATTGAGTAGATCCAGGGCAAGAAATGTTGTGTTTTGTACATATTTACCACATGCACTTTTCTGTACAGCATCTCCCCTGTTTAAACAGAGCTTTCACAGCAAAACTGCAGGGGAAAAGTGTTTTTAAACTTGCCTTGGAAATAATGGCAGAAATAAAAATAAAAAAAAAAAATCAGATAATAGCGTCAAGTGGGTTTGACATCCAGTTATCTTTTGACCACAGGTCTGTACACAACAGAAAGTGTTATGACCTGTACATAAAAGGAATGCTATAATAGAGATAAATTAGTTACATTTGTTAGCTTTGATCTGACCTTTAACAGCAATTTGAAGTTCTATTGCTATAGCATGTGCTTTAAGTGCCTACGGGCATAGGCTAAGCCATTCAGAAATAAACCATGACCGGAGCAGAGCAGTAGGCATGCCACCAGACTCCTCTGGATCAGAAAACATCTGCACTAAAGACCAAGAACAACGAAAAAAAATAGGTTAAAACATAACTGACTCGATGAACTTCTGCCTGAGCTGAGCAGAAGGCAAAACAAGCTCTGCTGAACTTTGCTTTGACAGTTCTGTCAGGGTGTCATCAGCCTCACCAAGTCCCACACTGCTGTTACAGACCACAGATTTGCCTAAACAGAGCTGTCCAACACAGCAAATTGTGTTGTGTTCTGCTCTCTGAGAAGATGCTCAAGCAAGAGGGTGCCAAACGTGTCTCAGTTCTTCGAGCAAGTGTGTCGCATTTAACTCTGACAACAATTATCGCTCATGGCAGTGTGCTGGTTATTTTTTCTTGCAAGGCAAAAGCCAAGAACAACCCAACTTCTGTTTGTGTGAGTCCTGAAATCTAACCTAGCTCCATCTGTGGCACCACCAAGAGCCTGTTACTCACTGTGTAAGAGCAGTGCTCGTTAATGATGACTCTATTAGAGAAGGTTTCATTGTAGGCTTCTATATGCAAAGTCCTCTCTCGTCTGTTCAAAGAGTTCTTCTGGACAAAGTAGACATAATCCACTCCTGCAATCTGAGGAAGAGAAGGTAAATTGTGTTAAGATACAACATGCATGTGAAAGGATTCATCCAGAAGTATGAAATGGGTACTGAAAAGCTCATCACCTTTTTCAGGAGCCGCGGTGCGTCGATGTCCAGCTTACAGCGCCGCTCAATCACATGGATGGCTTCATCCTCACTCTTGTATTCACTTACAGTGTCACTGGCTACAAACATAGGGATCAGAGGACACGTAGGAAACCTTCTTTCATATGCCTACACAGATGGAAAGAGAAGAAAGCAAATGACCATCACAATTAATCCCCGAGGGTGCGCACAGAATTCCTTCACTGATGTCACCAGAATCCCTTCGCTGATGTCACCAGCATTTGGAGGCTCAATGTCCTTCAGAGCATCCGTGGAAGGGGCTGAGCTTCACTGAGTCCACATTCCAGCTGAGAGCCACAGTGTATTCCAAGCAATGCATTTATTAATACACTCCTTTCCAGTAAAACGATTTTTAAAACACACAAAATACCTCATTTCTCCCCTCCCTCTGAAAAAGGCAGTTGTTCATTTTGTGCAGCGACAACCCTCTTGTCAGCAGTAACAGGAAAATAAGACCCTCTAGTTCTAAAATACCACAGGACAAAACAATTATGTGTAGGATTAAAAAAACCCCCCACGTGCTAATTACCGGTGTTTCACCAAGCTGTCCAGAGGGATTTTCTTACAGCTCCCAAAGGTCTCATAAAAACATTTCAAAAGCTATTTCTTAAGCTAACAGAGCTCTCAAGCTCCCTGTGCAGAGTGTTCATAATGATTTCACTGCAGTTTATCAGCTCACAGCTTTGTCCAACAACAGTCAGTCAGTCTTTGCAATACAATGAGGTCCTTTCAGACTCCTGAAAATGTAAAGTTTTTGCAATAATGCAGAGTTAGCAACAGCTTTGATTCTGGTGAAAGAATGAAGTCATTTGAATAAGTTATCTCCTAAATACTTGACACACAGAGAGAAGATGGCATTAAATCAGACACACTCAGACAGGATAGTAAAGAATCTGGGATCAGTAAAACAGGTAAGAGGAAAATGGGTGATATCCCCATTAATAAACTCGTTGAATTTTAGTTTTAGAACCACTGTGGCTATAGAAAACAACACAACTGTTATTTTTTTTCCTTTTCTTTCATAGTCACTACAATAGCTCTGCTTCTCTTTGCTTTTTTTTTTTCTTAAGTAACTAATTCTTTAGCCTGCTTTCCACATCCCCAATTACTTCAGTTTTGCTGTTATCAGAACCTCACTGGCTTTGGTGAAAAGGATTTTACAAGGTGTCCCAATGCAGAAGAAAGATGAAATAAAGTAAACCTCAGAGAACATCACAAAACAACTCTTTAAAAGAGCTAAAATATCCACCCTGTCTTTATAGATGATTTTAACTGCTCTGAATACAGCTGGGCTGCAGCACCAACAGGGAGAGGGTGTGGAACAAAATAAGCAGCAGCTGCACAAAGTATGCAATGGTGGGCCTGGAGGAGAAAAGGTCTCTTAATTCTCCCTTTAGAACAATTAAAATACTTCAGTTTATTACCAGTGCTCAAACCCAGTTTGAAGGCAGTGTTACTATGGTGACAGCGGGGCAAGGCACTAAAACAGTGCTGGCTTTTTTCCCTCGTGCATATTTTTAATCCATTTTTGCAGCATGACCGTCCCGAGTTCATAAAGCTCCTCTGTAAGGCCCCAGAAGCACAACCAGGGCAGGGGGACACACGGTCCCTTCTTCAAGAGTTCATCTGTGCACAGCTGGTTTTGTTTAAATGAAGAACAGCAATAATTTCTGGGCTCTGGGGTGTCTGCACAATAGAAGTGACAGAGCATTAGTGTTGGAACACAGGAGCCAGCAGTGGGGGAAAAGTCTTTCACAGCTCCAGCACAAAGGGAGGATGGCTCCTATTAACATGGTATAAGAAGTTTCTTCCTTCTTTGGTCCTATTAGTATGGCAAAGAAATTTCTTATTTCTTTTATAAGGCTCTTGTTCTGGACAGAAGGCTGGACATTTTAGTACCTCAGCCCTCTCACTGAACAAGTCTCAGCATTCTTCCTAAATTAACCCCTATTTTCACTGCAACGACTGCAGTTAAATGTTGTCCTAAGTCAGAAAAAGAAAAGATTTCCAGAAGAAACAAAACTGAGGAGTATTTCTCGTTTTCAGACTGCTTCATTTAATACTTTTATTTTGTTTTATTGGAGGACCTCGTGTTATAACCATTTTTTATAGACAGGAGAGCAGGGGCAGTACATATCTAACATTTTTCTCACTATTTTCAAAGTATTTTTTACATTTGGATGACAATTTTCCCCATCTGAACAGCCTCCTCTATGCCAAGCCTTTTTGCAAGTCTCCTTCATTGCACATATTGATGTTTTTCCCACCTTAGTTCTCAAAACACTTCCCATTTGCCCTGTGAACGCTTGCAAATCAGAACATTACCTGCTCCTGAGCGTTTACTGAACTGTGAACAAAGAAATGCCCAAGAAGAATTTGTTGTTCTGAATGGGAAGACTGAACTGAATGTGTTCAATTTGGAAGAGAACAAAATAATTATCTGCCAAAAGCTGGCAAGCTGAAGGCTTACAGCAAACTACTTGAAGGTTCCAAAGAGATTAACAGCGACACAGGATTCTTCCTCCCTAAAGAACATGCACACAGAGTATTGAAAGCTGTTCACAGTCAATTTTATTGAGCTCTTAAATTAGTCCTGTGGGTTTTTTTTAATGTACAATTGCCAATATGTTCTTGTAATGCATCGTTTCTCAGAATAATTCACGGTTTGAATAAAAAGTGATTAGAGTGAACCACGGCCACATCAAAACATTCCATCTGATTCAAGCATACTTGTGTCTTCCACATGTGTCAGACAGTGCTGAGAGGGCAGGGAAACGCTGCTAAAGACTACAGGACACTGATAGATCCTCCTTCACCATGGACCAGCACAGCCCAGGAAAAAACCCTGTAATTTGGGGTACAACACAGCAAGAGACACGTGAGTCAGGGCAGCACATGCATGGCCAAGACTGCAGCTATTAAAAGAGCACGAGAAGATTAAAGGAAGATCAAATACTGCTTTTATTTTCTAACAGAACTGAAGGGATTTTCCTGCGCTGCTGAAGTGTTTTGAACCAGAAGTTTTGCCTCAAATGCAGCTTTGCAGACAGGAAATAACTGAACTGAGTTATCCACTGTTCCTCCAGCAGCCTGATAAAGCACAGTATCTTATAAAATGCTGCACATTCCCTGTATGATACAGTTGTGGTTAAACCGGGTCCCTCTTTACAAATAAAATCATTAGATAGTCCACACCTTTGTCTCAGGATCCCAATTTCGCTCTATAAATACAATCACAAAACACAATTAGTTCCTCAAAAGCAAAGAAGCTGCAGCAGACCCTGAAGGACTCCATGCAAGAATGAAAAGCTGTTGCTGTAGGACTCAACGCACCTAAGAATGGTGTTGCAAGGACCATTTTCTCCTGTCACATGTAACACACATGGTGTGTGCAGATTCTGCTGTGCAGCACAAGTAAAAAGCCCAGATGTGCTCACCCTCAAAACCTCTACAGCTGCTGCTGGGCTTGACATGAGAAGCTGCAACACCTCTTTGGCTGAGAGAGAGACACCTGGGTGCAGATCTGTTAAAAGATGATTTTAAGCCTGCAATTCTGCAGTTCCCCAATAACGTACTTTTTACAGCGTCCCACCAGCCTCTGGAACATTTGCATACTCTGATATATTCGAAGCTGCATCAAGAAAAACACAGTCTGGTGAAGCAGCTTGAACTGCAAATTTAACTTTCTTAATGCACGTTAACAGCAAGAGCACTGACAGGCATAATTTCAACCAAAACAGCACTGTAATAAAGCTTCTTTCCAACTGCCTCCCTTAGCAACTCATGCTCGGAGGAGAGTCGAAATAACAGGATTTATTCCACTTTTATCCTTGCTAGTATTTCAGCTGTGTTTAAAGACATGAAAGCATTTCAGAAGTCAGACTATTTTAAACCCATTGCAGTTGTTTTTCATAGCCAAGGGAACTGTACTTGCTGCTGCTGCCCTTAGATTCTGGAATTCTACTATCAGGAATAACGAGTTCCTTTCAACATACCACCTTTAAAACAGCATCTAGGTATGACCCCAAACCACTCTTCCTGAGGACCAAAGAATTCTGGCTTTTTGCTTCTCAAATCATGCCCAGGGCTAATAAAATACCTTGATAATAGGCATGTGTTCAGCCCTTCAGTGGGAAAAGTCAGTCATTTATGCAAATAAATTACTCAGCTGCTCTGGCCAGATTAATATATTCCCAGTCTCCTGCCCTCAGGGATAGGGACTGTTCAGTATTTCCATTAGATGACTCAAAACTACCTTCTGTACTGAAAAGAAGGAAAAAAAAAATCTTGCAAGCAATCTGATGCTCTGCTGTTCTAGTAGCTGAATCCTCCAAAGAGAAATTGTAACTGAAAATAAGCAGTGAATAAGCAGGAATTTCAGTCACCATTTGAAAAATGAAGCATATTGAGTGCTTTATACACCTTAATTGCATGAATCAAGCTCTTAAGGTGCTTTATTTCTTTTTTTGATGTTTTCTGATCAAACTGGCTGGAACAGTGACCTTCCAAGAGCAGCACAACATTCTCCAAGGGCACCTCAAGAGAACCCACGAGCAGATTCATCCTGGCAATCCAGTCTAGTCTGCAGCACTCGATGTGTGCCACATCCCAACTTTAATTCCTGCCTGCAGCACCTGCCTACGTGTGGGCACTAATCCTATACACTTCCAGTACGTGGGACTCCTGAATTATTCATAAACACACAAGAAACAAGAAGGGTCGCTCCAGCAGGATGCTGCCCTGGCCCGACAGGCTGCATTCCAGCAGCTTGATCATTCCTGCACTCCTGCACTACATCCCTTCCTCCCCCTGCATTAGAGCACTGCAGATCAATAGGAAAAGCACTGGCTCATGGGAGGGCAACCAAGAGGTTTCAAATTCTTGGCAGCTGCATTTGGAAAGGAACAATTCTGGATTAACTCTCACAGACCAGCAGACACCTCCTCATGCCCCAAACAGTGCTGTTCAGAGCTCCCTACCTCTCTCCTTATAATCCATTCATCCATTTAAAAATCATTATGCTTGCACAAAGCAGTGTGATCTCTCTGCCAGTGTCTGAGGGACGTGAGCTCACACGGCAGTGATCAGCTCGGGGGGGTGTGTGGAAGAAAACAGATGGTTAGAGCGGATATACCTCAAAAAGCTCTAGAAATAGGGGTTTTTTTTGGTAAGGTAACACTCCCAGGCACCAGCAACAGGAACGTGAACCAGACTGCAGCTTGGGAAAGAACAAACATGTTGAATATAGAGGGAGTCAGCTCTCTGGAAAGAAACCCTCCTCTGAAGCCAGTTCTGGGAGGAGGAACAGCCTTCCAAGGACACGTTCATGGTACCCAGCCAGTCCCAGCAGCACAGTTACACTTTGCTTTTTGCAGTGACCTTTTCCCAGCACTGCAGCTCCACAGCAGCCCTTGCTCAAAGGAGGCTTAAATGGTTTTTCTCTCCACTGCGTTTTCACTTCATTAAACGTTCTCATTTACAAAGAGAGAAGTTATTCTCCTATCCCTGGGAAACAAGGGCTGCTTGGCAGCCACTCAGTTCTAGAACTCTCTCTCTGGAAAAGGCCAAGAATGCTTTAGTTACAGATGAGGTTTGTGGGGACTACAGACAACCCACCAGCACGAGAGATGCAGGGTCAAACCTGTCAGTGAATGGCTGTGCATCACCTGAAACACAAAAATTTCCTATATGCACCATTTCTGGTCCTAGACAAATGAGAGGTAGTTTAACCATCCTTATTTTTGATTTCTCTGTAAATCCTGGCCCAGTTTATGCCATCAAGGTATCACCAGTCAGACTTTCAGAGTACTGGGATGATAACCCACTGCACAACTGGTGTGTGTAGAAGTGGACCTTACCTGCAGGAGACCTTCCCTACTACTTTTCTCGACCATGTAGAGAACACAATGCCTTACTTTAAAAGGGGGGGGGGGAAGTTTAAGCCTTCCATTGCAATTTCTACCTTTAAAAAGTGTTTAAAAGTGTTCAAATTAGAACTAGAACACAATACACTCCTCCAAAGGTTTTCCAGCAAGGCTCACCAATGATGAACCTGCTGGCTGTCACAGCAAGATCAACAAACAAAATGTTTGCATAACAACTTATCACTGAACTGGATTAAGCAATGAGAAAGCACATCAGGAAATATCTTGTGTGGAAGCCCACCAAATTAAAAATTATAATCCTTCACCTGAAAGAGAGCTACTTCAAGGATCATAAGAATTAAGGCAAAGCATTTTGCCCCACAGTGGTACAAGTCACTCAGGAACAGGATATATTGTTCTTCACCCTCTGTTGTTCCGTGGTATGAGATGATATTTGGCCATTTAAGTATTAATGGTGACTATTAAGTGTATCCAAGATAAAATAAATAACCCTTCTGTAAGTCACACTGAAAAAAAAATAAAAATCAATAGGACAAGCCACTATCAGTAAGACAAACGTTCTGCTTCATTTTAGAAGCTAAAATTTCCTGTTTGCTACACAAGTGTAGAAAGTGCTACTGACCTTGGACTTTCTAATTAAATGATCATTAGTGCATTTAGAGTGTCAGTTTACAGCACTGTTCACATACAGTCTTCCAAAGCAAAGCATTCCCCAGTAATTGCCCAAAATAGCACAAATGCTTCTACTTTGCAGGAATACATTCACTCCTTAAAGTTCATAAACAATGGAGTTGGTCTAAAATTGTCATAAAGGGGGCTATGAAAGTTTTATATAATTATGCATCAAATCCTTGAACTGTAATTACAATTAGTTTTTTAGTCCTTGAAGTTCTATTTTTTGTTGGTTTTTTTTTTCCCAAGAGACCACACAAAAACACTTTATTATACAAATTACGAGACAAGTGCTAACAAGAATCTACTCTGCACAGATGCTGTTCATGAATTCTAACTGAAGGTTAATTAATTTCTCCAACAGCAAGCGAAGCAAGCTGGAGAAATGACCTCAGCTGTTCTCCAATGCAGTGATCAGAGCTTTCAGGTAGAGTAACTGGGAAGAAAAGTTGTCAATGCTTCAAAAACGTACTGCAGCATGACATTCAGATTCCTAAAATGCTGTATTTATGGTACTGCACTGAAGTAGTGCTCAAATTTACAACCCAGGCCTATGTCTCTCATAATCAGAAAATCCATGGCTCAACTGATTCAGGAGAGACTATCACGGAATCAGTCCTGGCCTTACAGACATTAATGGATCCTGCACAGTCTCCAAGCATTCCCTGTGCTTGGAACACTCACAGCTGTCAAATAACCTGTGCTCTGAGCAGCCCAGACACCTACAGACACTGAAGGTCAGCAGAGAAACCATTCCATTAACACCACCAGGGCTTCACTGGGCCTTGCTGGAGCATGAAGTGCTACAATGACTTGCTCTTCACAGTATCCTTGTCTCGAGAAAAGCATCTGAGAGCCTTAAGGGGCTTAACAGCCAGTAAATTGAGCTTCCTCAACTTGCCTCTCCTTCTGTGGAAAGGAAATGAAAATTCCTGAGAAATTCTCCAGGAAACCAGGAGCTCAAGAAAACGAAACCATCTATAAGCAGAGGTGGGCAAGAAACCACTTTTTCCCTGGCATTAACCAAAGCCATTAAATTCTTGCCCCTGATGGCTCCTCTGTCACTCAGGAGTCCTGCATGGAAGAAAAGTTTTTATCAGCTGCACAGAAGAGCATAATCCCTACCCCTCCTTGTCTTCTTTTGATGCTTACACTTGTTTAAAGGGGTTCTCTTGATTTAATCAGGTTTCACTGGAAAGGATTTCAGACCCTACACTGCTACAAATGACCCACTAGACCCTTGCAAACGTCCACACAGAAAGAGGAAGAGAGATTTATTCCAATACATTCAAATTCCCCCCTGGCTTAACTATATAAAGCCTCAGATCTTAACACTTCATATGAAGAAGAGGGCAAGACTGTTCTGCTCATTTTTACATTTAGCTGTATTAGAAGCCCACAGTACTTTCCAGTTAAGTAAATATCCAGTTAAGTTTCTTGCACATTTCAAATAGACTCTACCTGTTAAAATCATCTTATGGACTCACCACTGAATAAACAATACCTATTTGTTCTACCAAATAGGCTAACAGGCCTGTCATACCAAGCAGGCACAGCAATTTGCTGCTCAAATCCTAGAAACACAGCAAGAAACCTCCCATCTCCACATCCATTCTGCAAATTCCTGAAACAAAGCGCCTGAAAACAATGAGGACGTTCCTCACAACCACTACAAAATAACCCAGCATAAAGACTAAACTCAAACCAAATAACTATTTTGTAATCTTGTATAAAGGGCTTTGATTCAGTGAATTAAAAATCTCTATGGAGTCAGGAAACGGCAGAGAAGTTACTCTTGTGCTTTAGCTCCAGTAAATTACTCCAGCTGAGACCATTAAAATTTAGAGAGTTTTTTGTTGGCCTCTGGCTCCAGACAGCACTTACCACTACTCATCCAAAGCACATGAGGGATGTACATGGGGAAGCAAAAACAACCCTTCAGAACAGACTCCCTGTGGCTTCTGACAAGGAACAAAGCCCCTGTTACACATAACAGAGCTTCATCTCCACGCAGCTCTGCAGACACAGTCCAGGCTACTTCACACCTATTTAATCTCTTCCAAGTCTTCTGCAGTGTAAAAGGAATAACTTCCTGTTAAATTTGGGGCATAACAACAGTTTATACACATAGACAATCACAAAAATCATGAAATGGTATTATAAAGGAAACTGTGTGTTTGATAGCTCCCAGTTCAAGTGCTGCTTTACACAGCACATCACACACCGCCCTGGATTTCTGACAACGGGACCTTTCATGTGCTGAACTGCTACAAAGCACTTCCAAGTGAATGTAACCACACTAACACACAAATACTGGCATTTCTGTCCATCTCTGTAGCTCAGGCAGCATTTCCATGGTTACAGTGTTGATCACTACTGGCTCTAAGCAGGTTCCAAATCCAGACCAAATGCATAACCTGGCGTTTTAAACAGCCCTAAAAGCTACCCTGCAGGCCAGTTCTGGTCACCTGGGCCCTGAGTCCCTCTGAGGTGTAATGAACTCAGGCACAGAATCACTGACTCACTCAGGCTGGAAAATACTATTAAGACCATTGAGTCCAACCATTAACCCAGCACTGCCCAGTCCACCACTGAAAAGTCAGCACCCTGCTCATTACACCCTCCAGGCCACTCCAAAAGCAGCCACTGACACGGGACAGATCTCTGAGCAATCTCATCACAGCATCAGCACCATATTCCCAAACTTTGGTACCCATCTTAGTCTGTCTTGCTTGTGCTCAAACTTCTGTCCTTTGAGGCCACCATGCAGGGATCCCATCAGGGGTCGTACTGAAATCAAAGTATTCTTATTGCATAAAACATTTTCCCAAACCACGTGGATTTTGGGGTACTATCTTAGCTGTCAATCACAGGACACTGTTTGCAAAAAGCACCTCTGGTAGCTGTTCCAGAGAACGCTTTGGAGAAATTCAGGCTAAGAATCAACTAGACAAGATCATGAGTGTCAGCATCACTTCCATTAGCAGGAGTTAGAATTCATTCTTTTCTATTAAAATTTAAAAAAATCATAGAAAAAAAGTTATTAAAAGTTATAGAAGACATCAAACCCAGCCTCAAGAAGACAGTAACAATTTCAAGGGGGAAAAAAAGCCTTTCCCTGTAGCAATTTAAAAATTTTACACACGTTTCAGAGTTTTAGTTTACCTTCTCTGCGAAGCAAATGTGAAGTAAATAAATGCTCATTTTTCAACCAGAATACAAGCCAGAAATCAGAAGGATTTCACAGGCAGCTTATTGAAAGGATGCTCCATTTAGACAGCACCTACAGTTAAATATCTGTAAAACTCTCAGCTGACCCTAGGAAGCACTTGATAATATATATATATATATATATTCAGTAAGCATTCTTGACAAGTTTGAGTTATACTAAACAAAGCACAGATTTGCTTAAGACTGCCTGAAACCAAAAGTAAAGTGGGGGATAGAAGAAAAGGCAAAAAGCAGGAGGAAAGTGTTATTGGGGGACTGCAAGGTCTGCAGCAAACTGCATCTATATTGGAGCATAAATGTATTGGCTCCAGAGTTGGTGAATCTCAGCCTTTGCATCCAGTGTTTTCAAGCATGAATAAAGTTACTCTAATACTTTAATATTTCATTAAAATAATTTAGGCCTTATAAATAAAGCAGGAGATCCAAAACAGGCTATGAAGCAATCTTCTAGGTAAGTGGAATTTTACTGGTAATTCGCTGTCGAGTTACGTAACTGCGGCCACCAACCCACCCGAGCGAGCCAAGGGCCTCCTTCCTGCACCAGGAAAAAACAACCAGACAGAAACCTCAGCTCTCAGGAGGGATGGGACCAGTCAAGCCACCCACACAGGCTCTTTCTACACAGATCAGTACTTTATCCCTCTCAGTGTACCCTTCCTATTCAACATCTGGGAGTTTTTTATGTCAGAAAAGTGGTCACAGAGAAGCTTTACCATCAAAATTACAGGGGCTTATGTTGCATGCAATGAAACAGGAAGGGAACTGGCTCTTAACCATCTGAGAACCACTTTGCTACACGCAGAGATGCCATGTTCTTCCACATAAAAACTACATCTTCAATGATTTAATGCAGCTTCTCTCAGATTTCTGGTGGTAAAAGATGCACCGGCTCAGCAGGCAGAACAGTTTGGGGATAAAGGAGCTGACCTGAAGACATGTTTTATCTGTAAAAGGAGGATCTTCAATAACCACAGGCATGCCTCAACGGGACTTTAATTTGAAGAGTGGTTTCTTTAAAACAGATCTGAGTCATCTGTGGTTTGCCTAAATAAACCTGCACAGGTGGAATTGTGTCACACTTGACACAATTCTTGTCTGGGAGCCTGAATGTCCATCTTCAGACAACACATTAATGACCAGGGCGAGGTATGAGGAGAAAGTGGACAGCTTGTGTAGGAGTTTTGGAGTTAAACCTGCTTTGCCTCCCAGGCACTCACAGAGAATCATTAATTCTCTTCCTCCCTTTGGGAAGCCCAGACAGCCCAAAAGAGCCCAAAGCACAGTGCCACTCCACTAAAGAGTGAGCAAGCCTAACTTCAATTGCAGGCTTTGCACAATCCTGAGACACAAATCTCTAAAATGAGAAGCTGGAATAGAGAAGTTGGGCAAGTACTACTCCTTCCTCAAAAAAACCAAAAGATTAAGGACAGAAAACCCAACCAATGCAAATAAATAATAAATGCAAATAAAATAATTTTAATCTTCCTTTCCTTTGGAGTAAGCTGGGAAAGCCTGATCACTCAGGTTAGGCTGGCTTATGACTGAGACCAAGATCAAATTGCTGGTTAGAAAGAAAGCAACTTACATTGCTCTGGTCTAGGCTGAAGGTGGAATATCAAGGACAGACTTTGCAGCCCTGCTGCTGCTCCAAGCTGCCCTTCAGTATACACAGACCTTACCTGACCCAGTGGGGGCAACAGCAGTATCAGACAGACCTGCAATCTCACTGTAACTTGTTTATATTAAATGCATTTGCAAAACCACTCCATGTTCAGAAAAGAAAAAAAATAAAAAAGTCTGCCTTGCCCGTGTTCCAAGCAGGACAGATGGAAATCAGCCTGGCCCAGAAGCCACACAGCTCCCAGCACAACACTGTGTTTGACAGAACGTGCCCTGCAATTAGAGTCAACTTCAGGAGTTCCTATGATAGGAAACTTGGCTTCTGACCCCAATTGCACAGGACACGACTGTTTTGGCTCAAGGTTAAAGTACTGTGGAGAAGAGGCTGACCTCCAAAAGAGCATCACAGCACAGGCTGGCGACAGGCCAGTGAAAGCTTAAATGCCTGGAGACTGACATGTGATTACTGGGGAATGTGAGCTATTCCCAAGCACTTCCTATTTCCCTGCAACGCTGGCAATACACAAACCTTTACATAACACAGGGACATATCTTTCTTTAAATTTTTTAAGAGGCACACATAAAAAGGACTGTAAACCATAAAGCTCGTCTCACCACTTATTGTAAATAACCATTACTTGTCTCACAGCAGCTGAACAATCACAGCTATGTTCTGTGCTGCCAACAGGCATCTCAAAGGCACAGGGTGCTGTCACAGTGAAAGCAGAATTTGGTACTTGGCTTCCCCTTTCCTTTTCCAGTTAACAAAATTGCATGTCTGGTTCCTCTGAAGAGGAACCAAAGTTTTACTTTAAAATTCAGCTGCAATCCCACTGTGTCCACTGAGGATCTATTTTTAGAACAGTCAAATATTCCTTACTGCTCTATTGTACCACGCTTAAGTCTCACTTTTATGAGCCCTATAATTAGTATTCGTCACTTGTTTGGTCTTAGAATCAGAGACACTTTCAATAAGAAGGTCTGTTAAAACATGTTTAACATCTGGAATATGTTAGGCTATTTTAAATAAAATTATTACTGTGCAGACAAAATTTAATTTAGGAGTGGAGGAGGAAAGGATGACTACAGCACTGCTACAGTATGGGCTCAGAAATCCTCATTAAACCAGTGTCTGTAAAGACTTGTACTACCACAAAAAACAAAGTCTCCTGATCTCCAGTCAGATCCCCCCCTCCCCATGAAGGTTCAGCGAAACAGGTTTGACTTCATTGCCTCAGACTTCACCCACCAGGTTTTCATTTGGCCCAGAGGCAGTTGGCCTCTAGGCCCTGCACTGGTGATTTCACTCTTCCAAGACCATAATCAGTACACTGAGCTTTGCCAAAAGGACATAATTCAAGATAAACAGCACACCTCAATTAATGTAGAGGTCTCAGTTTGGCTTTTGGACCAGCAAGATACTACCTTCCAGACAGAAAGCAGCCATACTCTATTAAGCAAACCAATTAAATTTTCTTTAAGTACACCAATTAAAACTTGACCATTCACTAATGTCAATGGAATGCCATCAAAATGCAGCACGATAGGGTATGGAGCCCACAGGCTATTTAGCTCTTAAGCTGGGAAGTGAAGTGGAACAAAAAAAATTTCTTTACCTTATATCCATGTCTGATGTATCAGAGATCCTCAGAAAGGTTAAAAACTGATGGTGGAAGATCAACAGTACAAAGCAGGGGTTCCTTACATGACATCATAAACTACTGAACAGACTCAACACCATGAAAATGAGTATTTAAAAACTGAGGGAGATACCTGACATATCTACCAGGGCAGGCAGCACAGAGAACCGAGTTTGGTTTTACTGCCTCTTCCAACACGAGAAGAAGGAGGGAGGCTGAGCCAGAGCCAGGCTCTAGAGAAGGGATCTATCACTTGACAGAGCATGTCATGAAGCACTGGGTGTCAGGGTGACATGACAGAGCTCACTTGGCTCCAGAAAGGAATTGGGAGGCACAAGAAATCCAGCACATGCAGTGTTATTACAGACAACGGCACACTCGGGACCAGAAGGGCTGTCAAGACACATTGCTGGAGGATGAGAGTATCCTAAGAGAGTGTTACCATATGTTTATCTCACTCTTATCCTCTCCCCTAGAGGCAGATACTGCCCCTGGCCTCTGCCAGAAACACAGCACTCCAGCAAAAGAGAGGCCTTATGGGGCAATTGAGTTCTGTGGTCCCTGTTAAGAGACAAACACACCCCCCTTCCCCATGACCAAATACATCTCTCAGGTCTCAATAACCAGGCAGTACCACTGGCAGGGTAAGGTTGTACAGCTTCTGCACCCCTGGATCTGCTTCCCAACAAAACACAGACAAAGATATCACCTCCCTTCAAACATAAGCCAGTTGAAAAAGAACAGTCTAGAGTTATTTAATTCTTTTCTAAAAAGCTATTAAAATCATAGATTAGAGACAATCAATTCTTTGTTCTTCACCCTCCTTTACAGCAAAGAAAGGCAAACAAAAGCATGAATAGGTTTAGCCAACACGGAACAAACAAGTTCAAGAGAAATTGCTTTAAATCCTGTTCATTACAACATCAGTGGCTGCACCACACGGACCATGAAACACTTCAATAGAAATAAGTAATTTCAGAGAGCCATGAATTCAGTAATGAAGAATTTATCTACAAGCCAATGAATTGCACAGCAAAGACAGTTTTGCAAATCACGTAGTATAATTTACACCCTGAATGGAACAGCCAGCAAAAATACATCCTCTGGAAGAGGTTCTGCTGACTGATGTTCCTGAGTTGGACTGAGTGGCCATGGCATTCCCATTTTACACTGAATGGAGAGACACAAAGCACTCCAGAAAGGAAGTGCTCTCCTCAGGAAACCGTTCCCTTCTGCTGTGGCACAAACAACTAGAAATGGCACGTCGCCATCCTGACCATCACCAGGGAAATATTCATTTTCACAGAATGAGATCTGTTATTACCAAAGCGATATGATCTGATATTACAGCGGCAGTAGGCGAGGCAGAAAGTTATCAGAGAGGCTGAAATGTTGAGGTTTGCAATGTAGCTTTCAACTGCTACACAAATTGATCTGCATATATTTCCAAAGGCATCTACAGTCAAGTTTTGAGAATATAAATAATGTCAGAATGAAAACTGCTGTAATTATCCCACATGTAATCCATAACTCTATGGATTTTGATATTTAGCTTCACAAATCTGACCATGACAAAGCCTTGAAATGCTACTTTAAGAGAGCACACACATATATAATTAAGAATTAAAACAGTGTAAATAAAAATTCATTTTTAATACAAAAGGGTAGCTTCCCTCCCACAATCCCTCTGTGGTCACCAGAGTTAAAACTGGTAGGTTCCAACAGCCCTGTGATATTTTTATTTTCAAATTTGCTGATATATAGAACTCAAACCTAATTATCATAAAGTAAAACCCAAGAGGAATCCAAGATAGAGAAAGCTCAAATATGAAGTTTTATACGTGAATACAAAGCAAAACAGCCAGTCTGCTCGCACGTGGCCCTGTTAGAATTTACAAAATATAAATTTTTAATTTTCATTTTTCTAAGGTGAGGACAGATGCCCCTCCATGCCAAAGGAACTCTCAGAACCCACAACTCCGAGCCATTAAGCACAATTTGCAAGTACTTTGCACTGCTAAATAATACCTGAAGACTGCTGAATCAGGTTTCTAATGGCCCCTTCACTTACCGTTAGAGCAGCCCACTTCTGCATTTTTCAGACTGCAGATCCCTAATTATTTCCCCATGGAATCAAGGGCTCCCACAGCCCAACGTGTCCTGACAAATGCCCTGCTGACTCGCTCTTTCTTGGGGCCAGCTGCCATGAGCTCACCCACAGCACAGGGGGGACGAGCACCTGCTCCCACAGGGGTGCTCAGCAACGGGGCCAGCAAGGTTTATTTATCTTCCTTTCCTCCAGGACAGCTTTTGACCAGCCTGTCTCCCTAACTGATGAACCTGCCTTTGCAAGAAAGCAAGAGCAGCAACCTGGAACACCAGCTGAGCTATAATGGGAAACCACATACTTGGTGATGTTTCTCTGACCCTTAGAACAGAGAGCCCGTGAACCACAGGCTGAAAACCTCTGTGGGCCGGGCTGAAACCAGCATTACTCGGGCAAAAGCAATGCAGAGGAAAGCCAAGAACTCCAGGGAAATTTTGATGGCTCGCTGCTTGCTTGTAAGTCTTTTGGCAGCGCTGCCCCACACTGCAGTGGAGCCCAGATAATGCCAGATGGTTCTTCCAACACAAGATTCCCACCATGTTGCCACCAGATCTTCCACCAGTGTGGGTCCTTGGCATGGCTCTGACCTCAACCACCACTGACTGAAAACAGCTGCAGATTGACTGTGAGAAGGCCAAATTATTAAATTACCTGTAACAGGCCTAACTTAACATTTTACATGAGCTGCTAACCCAACCTGTCTTAACTATATCACAAAAACGAGATAAAAAGTTAATAACTCAGCTTAACAGCCTAGTTCTCAATTTAGAATACATACAGGCTAATTTTAAACTACACGAAAAATCGGAAGACAAATTCACTTGGGAGAAAAGAAAATAGGCCATTTAAGACTAACCTGTAATTAATTTCAACTTGAGCTAATTAACAGATTTCCTTGCATATTCTCAGAAGATTCATTCTACATTCAGAATGCAACAGTTTAAAGATTACCCCGCCAGCCTTCCCCCCAGAAACACGCTGAATCCAAACTGTGTGCAAAGCAAGAGTAATCCTGGTTACAATGAACACTCCCTCAATTCTGCATTCCAAACTCTGGATTCTGACTGAAGGTGGTCTATGGGAAGTGCTCAGGGGTGGCCTCCAGTCCCTCAGGATCTCCTCCCACTCCCTTTTTCGTGAAGTGCTTGTTTCCTAAAAGCACAGCAGTGGAGATATTCCTCTGTGTAAGAGCTCCACAGAACAGGCAGCACAGACTGTCCCCGCTGGAGGTGCACAGAGCTGGCCATGCCATATGGAAACACCTCATTCTGAGCTCTAAACCACCCCTGGCTTCTCACTGAATATGGTTTTTTTAATTAACACTGAAAAAATAACCATCTCTCTTTCCCACAGGGTTTTGAAGGCTTTTATACATGCTTCTTAAAGGCTAACCACGTGTTAGACCGTGGGCATGAAGTTACACCTTTTTCAGATCGTAACTGTAGTACCATGAGTGTCCAGGACCCTCCAAAATGTGAAACCACTTCTTTCCTGCCACACTCCCACCTGTTTAAGAGTTTTAACTCAAAGGAAACATCACCTGGCTGAGCAGCAGCAGCACTTCACACCAGAGCTAAAACACCTGCAAAGGGTGAAAAGCTTGGAGTGCTTTCAGAACAAAGCAACAAGAAGTGTTTTGATACACATTTCTCTTCTCTGACACCTTTCAGAGTGTGACAGTAGTGGTGGTTTAGCTTTTAAAGTGTAAAAGACTTGTAAAAAACTGACTAAAAGGGTTTGGGGAACAAGAGAACTGCAGCTGTCAGCCACAGTCAGGTCATGTGTTTGCCCAGAGAGAAAAAACAAACAAAAAAAACCAAAACAGGAAACAGCCAGCCATGGAAATATCTAAGCAAGCCATGAAATAACACGTGAAGGGCACAGTTAGCAGGCTGCTAAGTCAATATTTTTCCCCAGTGCTCAAGTGAACTCTTACATTTGTTTGTTACCCACAGCTCGACCCACACAAGTGGCCAAAGAGTCATTTGCTCTTTACAGCGTGTGCTGACACGGGAGAGCACCAACGACACAAACCAGCAGCGAAACTGCAGGCGCTTCGTATAAAACCAGAAATTCCACACGAGGCTCTGCTCCACTGCGGTTCTACCAACACATTTCCAACAGCAAACAAACCCGAGTTTTCAACAAAGGCAGGAAGCAAAGTGGAGGAGAGTCTGGGAGTTCTAGACCAGAAGGGAAAACAGCCGAGCAGTTTTGGGAGTGGACGCTCAGGCTGTTCCCTTCCCTGGGGTTTAAGCACCCCAGACAAATCCTATGTATCCTTCTCCATACATTTAAAGCCTTCTTTGTGCTTTCAAAAGCACTTGGAGAAGAGCTTCCGTTTTCTCACCAGCCTCTCAGCCCCTCTTCACATGATGTGTGGAATGCGTTTTTTTCCAGGAAAAAGAAAATGAGACTGGAGGGAATAAAAATTGCAAGGATCTATGTGCAGGTGTGGCACCTGATGCAGTTTGGGGGGGGTGTTTAAATTACTTTTTAAAGTAATAACTTTTATAATGACAATATAATGTACTGCCTGATCAGGAAGCTCATTACAATCTAGATCAAGGGATTACACTTTGATTTGTCAATCTGAAAAAATAGATAATTTTTTTTCTAATCTACTCTATTGCTGAAGTGTATTTATCCCATCTACAATCTTATTACTCACCTGTAATTTAGGGATACTTTAATTCATGAGCTAGACCTTAAAAACTGCTTTTTCAGATCTATAAAAACAAAGAAAGCTAGGCAGCCTGCTGTCCAAAAGCAGCAAATCTGAACCATTAAAATGATAATATAATGAAAGGCACTACACATTATACTTAGTAGGAAAGATTCATGCTTGAGATACTTTAGATATTCCATCAGAACAAAGGAAAAATGTTGAGATGGATTTTTTTTATTCACATTTATTTCTGAAACTAAGTAATTTGTGGCTGTATATAGGTCTTTTTCTAAATGGGCTGAAGAGCAATAAATTTTTCACAGAGCTTCCAGAAACTGAAAAAAAAATCCCTCTGGTCAATGGTTCAATTCAATGTGTGTTTTTTCCAAAATCTTATTTATTTTCCATTTGCATTCCACCCTTGGAATGCCATTGCAGCTGATTATTCATTATTTAAATTTACTTTGGAAATTAAACTCAAGGGGAATTATCTAAAGTATGTCAGACTGAAAATGAGCTGCGAATCTCCAAAGTTAATTTTAGCCTCGTGTGGTAAGGAAGATTCAAGTTCTTAACTGCCTTTTAATATTAAGAACTACTTATTCAGCAAAGTCCCTGTATTACTTTAAATATAAATCTCTTTAAGCTAATATAAAAAAAATTGAATCTGTAATCTTTAGAAGTTTTATAAAAGCAGCTTCTCAGTTTTTCTCCAGTATATTTAACCTTGGTAACTTGACAAGTGAGTCTAAGTAAACAGCCATTTTTCCACATTTCAGCTGCTTCCAGCATTACGTAAACTCCAGCAGGAACAGGAGGAAAAGCCAGGCGAGATTCTATTCAGTCTGATGAACAGCTGTGCAAGCTGTTGGTCTGGGTGCTTTTTAAAAACATATAGATGCACACTAACACACAGAGATTTCAAGAAGCTAATTATGACAGATACGCCACAGAACAGCCAAAAATCATCAGGTCAGCTTTGGAAAACGTTTGGTGAAATCACCGTGCCTGTGTTAGGTGTGTCAGACTAAAACACGGTAATTTCTGGCCTGTGATTCTACAGTCTTTTCAAGTTCAGAACACAGTTTCCCTACGAGATTTGCATCTTAGATATTATCTAGAACCATACAATTTGCCAGTAAAAGGAAATCTCCACGGGAAGTAGCTCATACTAGATTTTACACAGCTGGCCCTTAATGATGAAGCAGGCAAGCAGCTTTCAGCAATAGATGTCCTGACCTCTACCAACCACAGAACCTCCCCAATGCCCTCCCAGACCTGGGAGAGAAGGAGTTGTGCCTTGAAGGACATTGCCATAGAGCTATATTAGGGTTCAACAGATGAGCTCTGGATTTCAGTGGAGGAGCATTAACAGAGGAACTTATTTTCAACATCAATTGGACTTAGGAAAAGAATTTTGACTGTGTCTATTTTAAAAGTCTTTATGTCATAATTGTCTGCAAAGCACTTGTCTTGTCAATCTTGGCTTAGATCAAAGTGGAATTAAATTCAGTTTTTTGTCTTAATATAGAGCTGCACTCACACTTCACAGAGAGAACAAAGTTCTCTCAAAACACACTAGAGCTGCATGAATGGAATGCTGATTGTGCTCCATTCTCCCTCAAGTACCTCTTGAAAACCCAGGAAAGGAAAAGTGGGCAAATAGGAATTTTGTAGTCTAAATGACCCACTCTGCAAGTGGCATTCACTTGGTTGCTGGCAGAAAAGAAGAATTTAATGCTGATTTCTCTATCTGAAGGTTAAATATTAAGTTTCACTTAATGAGTTCCACTTTGTAACTGGAACACGTATCCTCCAGGAAATCTTTACAGTGAAGTTCACATCACTTCACTGACACTGGTGAACTTCATTACCACTCTACAGAGTGAATTACTTCTTCAGTTCCACAGAAAACCCAGGAAAAGGAGGACAACTTGCCAAATAACATTTTTAAAAGTACTCAGCACCTTAAGACGAAGATGAGATCCCACACAACAAGACCCAGGCTAGAAACAGTGATTTTTGTTAGATAACTCAGCACACAAAACCCTGCTGCCACATTCACCAAACAAAGGTTTCTCCAAAGGGCTTTTTACTGGTGACAGGTGAGTATCTCTGGTGTGTGGGTTTAAACCTCTATTTGAGGACACATTCTTCTCTCAAAGGCTGGGTGCAAATAAAAGAGAGGGGAAGAGAAGAATCAAATAAAACATGTTGTTAAGTCATTGCTGGGTGCTTTAAATTCAAGTTTGGTATATGCCAGGCCACGCACCTCCTTTCAGAAGAGCTGGTGGCACTGTTAAAACAACATTATAGCACTTCTTTGTTGAGAATATGCAATGTAGTGCTTCCACTTTAGTGAGCACAAAATTTGACACGAATATTCCTTCCAGAAATACTTCACCAACTTATGCAATCGCTATTCCACCTAGGGAAGACAGTAACAAAACAGTAACAAAGCATCAAGCTACCATATACTGTTTATACTCCTTACAGAATTTGGCTCATGGAGGCACTCCTCTACACCCTTCACAAAATGCATGGATAGTTTCGATGGATCACCTCCAGGAATTTTACAAGTTTTAAGAATCAGAAGCGACATGGCAGGAGGAGGATGTTCATCCAGTGCTCACATTCTGAACAAGTTCAAGTGATAACTCACTGCCCTGACACAGACTAAATAAATCATGTGTGTTATCGCTCATCCAGTCCCAGAAAGGATCTTGTTCAGCTGTTTCTTTTTATAAACATTCTTCTCCTCTTAGTTCACTTTTAATTTTTCAACTACTGTCTTATCCTAATTGCATATGTAGCACAGCCTCTTTCTCTCCAAAGAAAAGCCTTAAAGTAAGGAAGACCTAATATTTGGTAAAGATTATTCTTCAAATATTACCCCCAAGACACAGAACAGTTTGAGAACTCACAGTTCATATTAATAGTCAGAAGTGTTTCTAATTACACCCAATAAAGAGTTGGGAAAAATCCCGATATCAGCACTTTGACTTAAAATATCTTTGAAGAAATAACTCAAGGGAAGAATTTTTTGCCTTCAATTCGACAGCGAGGTGAAGATTTATCAGTCCAGCAAACAGCCAGAGAATTTCGTCCAAGAAACTCATTTTGGCTGATTGATATAAGAGCCAGTAGAACTCCACTGAAGGCTGAAGTTACATACACCATCAAATTTAAATTAGAAACCACCCGAAGCCCAGCTGTCAGCGTAATAAGGTCCTAAAAGACCTTAAACACATCACAGTCTGATTCTTCTGTGCTCAGGGAAATAACCACTCTCTGCCTTGAAGTGTTTGCAAGAGCAAGACCTACATGTGTAATACTGGAGGCAGCTTCAGGAATGAGATAAAAAGAAATGGAAGTATTCCCTGTAGAGTGACCTAATCCTTTTTTTGTGCCCTGAGACTGCAAAGGATCACTTCTGCAAGGAACTCTGCACTCCAAACCATGTGATCTATCCAAATATTTACACTAGGAGCACTTTTAAAACTCTCCTCTGAGGCCATCAGACGTAGTATTTTCAGCAAGTGAAATAAAACAATTATTATTCAGGTTATGATTAGTTTTAACTGTTTTTATCAGGGACAAGCTCCTTAACTGCTCTTTGTAACTAATGAGAGCCCCACAGCTGAACAGACTTTAAAATGTCAAATACCTACTTCCTTTCTGGGTTTTGTTTTTTTTTTTTTTTTTTAAAAAGAGGGAGGGAGAAGGGGAGAGGGAGAAAGAAGAAGGAACCTAATTAGGATTTCTTTTTTTATTTTAAATCACTAGTGTAACATTATCACACAAATTAGCAACTATGCAGCCAAAAGGCTTTTTGTTCATCTCTCTGACCTCCCTAGAAGCTTTTTTCTTTCCTTCCCTGAAAGTATCACTGGTGTCCTTTCTCTTTTTTCACTCAGGCTTATCCTTGCTTTCATGGCTTTCTTTGTGCTCTTGAGCCCTGTAAACTCTACCCTGATGAAGACACAACCACAACAATCTTTTAATCAATGTACATGACACTTTCTCCCATTCTAGAAGAGTTTGCTCCCAGTACTCAACTGGGCAGCATACTTTGAGCCTACTTTTGCTCTAACTTTCAAATACATCTGTAAATTATCATCTGCAAGTTTCATTTGTAAGTTATATCTAAAATTCAGGAAAATCAGAGAACATTATCTAAAAAAACCACTCTGGGCAGAGAAGCAGCCATCAAAACACATACATCTCATATTTGGCATACTGCTCCTGCTTTGTATGTTCTACAGCATCTCCAAAACGGAGCCCAGTAAGTACTCAGCAACAGAAGGGACTGTCAAGAAGAAAATTACAGCAAAAATTAATACTTACAGCCATAATTAACTCAAAAGGGTGTTTGTACACCCGTACGGGGGACTGGTACTTCTGCACCATCGCTGCAGTTAGTGAGACCAACTCAAACCTGAAAAAGAAATTTTTAAAACCATCTGTCAAACGTAGGAAGCCATTTTCAATTTCCTCATACAATTACCCCGTGCGTGGTACCCCGCGAGCAGTTCCACAGGAAACCCTTCACAATTCCTTGACGACTTTTTTTAAGACCCAAGGGGGCCTTGAAAAGCTATATATATATATTTGTCAGAAATGACTTATCATTTCTTCCAAGCACGACATAAAATTAGCACATTTTCAGGCCACTTTTAGTAACGAATCTTTAACATGGTTTATGACTCTTTGTCAGGATGGTGAGACTTCCTGTGCTGCTGAGAACCAAACACTGACACATCCCAGCGACAGGCACAGAAGCATTTCCCAGTCCCCCAGCGCTGCATGTGGGCTGCCCTGCTCAGAGCTCATGCCGAACTGGGACTGGGTTTTAAAAAAAAAATAAATAAGTAAGTACAGAAAACACAAAAAGAGGTTAAGAAATAAATGGTAAAAATTCTTGTTTTCAGAAAGAGAGAAAAAAACGGATCACTGCAGCACAGCGATACAAAGCATTCCTTCATAATCGCCAAAAACAATTAATTAAAACTTCTGGGAGAGAAACTTAAGAGAGAGATGGGGAAAAAAACCGAATTGGACGAAACTGCAAAAATTCCACTATACGGCCAGAAAAAATGTCACTGGCAACACAGCGAGGAGTTATTCCAAAGGCTTCGTGTGTGCTTTCCCCGGCTTGACCCGAACTCTCTCGACTGCAATTACGTTTATTGAAAAATCCTGGCAGCAGCACTCGCAGATGAGCCGCGGGCTGCGAGCCAGCGTCATTTTGGAGAGAAATGGGTTTGTTAGAGTAAGTTCGCTTTGCTTTTCTGTCCTTAACGCGCTCTCACGTTCCTGCAGCGCCGCGGGAGCGACACCGGCCCCGGAGCGGGGCTCGGCGGCTCCTGGGACACGGCAGGAGCCAACAAACAACCCCCGGAGCCGCGGGAAAGTTCTCCGACATCCCATTCCAGAGCGCAATTTACCCGTGACCACCCTGCATTTTACAAAAAAAAACCACCTGGATCAGCACAAACAGCCGCAAGCCCTCTGTTAATCCTCGTACAAAAAAAAGAGTTACACAACAAAGAAACTCCGCGTTTCCTCCCGCCGCGGCGCAGCCGGGACACCCCGCCAAGGGATGGGGGGACACCTCTGACAGAGCCGCGGTGTCCCGGGGGGATACGGGACACTCCGGGACGGGATGGAGGGGACATCTGCGACAGCCCCGCGTTGCTCCGGAGGGATGCGGGACACGCCGGGAAGCGATGGGGGGACACCTGTGACAGCCCCGCGGTGTCCCGGGGGATGCGGAACACCCCGGGAAGGGATGGGGGGACACCTGTGACCGCCCCGCGCTGCTCCAGGGGGATAGGAGAGATGCGGGACACGCCGCGAGGGGATGGGAAGGGAGGGGGAGGGACACCTGTGACAGCCCCGCGGTGTCCCAGAGAATGCGGAACACCCTGGGAAGGGACAGGAAGGGATGAGAGGGACACCTGTGACAGCCCCGCGTCGTCCCCGAGGGATGCGGCGGATGCGGGACACGCCGGGAGGGGACAGGAAAGGATGAGGGGGGACACCAGTGACATGCCCCGCGGGCTGCGGGACACCCCGAGAGGGGACAAGAAGGGACTGGGGGGGGGGAGCACCTGTGACAGCCCCTGCGGGATCCAGGACACTCCGGGAGGGGACAGGACGGGATGGGGGGACACCTGTGACATCCCCGAGCTGTCCCGGGGGGATCCGTCCAGGGCCCGGGAGCGCAGCAGCCGCGGCGGCGCCGCCGTGACCCGCCCGAGGACCGCCACCCCCCGCCCCACCACCACCATCACCAGCATCACCACCATCACTATCGCCACCACCACCACCACCACCACCACCCGCCACGGGCAGCGCCGGCCGCTCCCGGGGGCTCGCCGCGGGCAGCGCTGAGAGGAGCCGGCAGGCAGCGGGGCGGACAATGGGAAACTTGCCGCGGGGGCACGGCGGCGGCGGGGCTGAGGGGAGGGCAGGGCAGGGCAGGGCGCACGCTGGGCAGGCTCCGCGCCGCGCTTACCGCTCGCTCGGTCCGGCCGCGCTGTCCCCTCATGCCGCCGGGGCGGGAGCGCCGGGGGGGGCGCGGGATCCGCCGCCCGTCGTTCGCGGTGCCGGGCGGGGGCGGCCCGCGCGCCTGCGCGCTGCCGGGAGGCGGGGGGGCTGGGGCGGGAGTGGCGGCGCGCATGCGCGGCGCTGCCCCGAGAGCGTGAGGGGACAGCCGGCCATGGGATCGTATGGTGCTCTGGTGGTGAAAGGGGTTTAAAACTCACCCTGTTCCACCCCCTGCCACGGGCAGGGACGCCTTCCGCTAAACCGGGGCTCCATGCCCCCTCCAGCCTGGCCTTGAGCGCTTCCGGGGATCGCCCAGCCACTGCCTCACCACACTCATTGTTAAAAATTTCTTCCTCGGAAATAACCTAAATCTCTCCTCTTTCGGCTTAACACAGTTCCGTTTTGCCCTGTCGCTGTCTGCCCTTGTAAAAAGTCACTCTCCATCTTTTTACGAGATGCCTTTAGGCGCTGGGAGAGGCTCTGAGGTCTCCGCGGAGCCTTCCCTTCCCCAGGCTGAACACCCCCAGCTCTCCCAGCCTGGCTCGGCACCCTCACAGGGAAAAGCTTCCCAATATCCAATCTAACCCCGCTCTCTGTCAGTGTGAAGCCATTCCCCCTTGTCCTGTCACTACGTGCCCTGGTAAATAGTCTCCTTCCATGTTTCTTGTGGGCTCCCTTCAGGTACAGCGTGAAGCTGTCAGGGGAGGTTTAGGTTAGATATCAGGAACAGGTTTCTCACCTAGACGGTCGTTGAGCACTGGAACAGGGTCCCCGGGGCACTGGTCACAGCACCAAGCCTGTCTCAGTTCAAGAAGCTTCTGGACAATGCTCTCAGGCACATGGTGGGGTTGTTGGGGTGTCCCTGTGCGGGGCCAGGAGATGGACTCGATGATCCTGATGGGTCCCTTCCAACTCAGCGTATTCTGTGATTCTATGATTCTATACTAGAAGGCTGCGATTAGGTCACCCCGAAGCCTTCTCTTCTCTAGGCTGAACAATCCCAACTCTCCCAGCTTTTCCTCACAGCAAAGCTGCTCCATCCCTCTGATCATCTTGGTGCCTCTTCAGGACTCGCTCCAACAGCTCCATGTCCTTCCCATGCTGGGACCCCAGAGCTGGAGGCAGCTCTGCAGGTGGGGTCTCAACAGAGGACCTCTCACACCTCCTCACACACACAGCCACGCACACACCCTGAGTGCAGGAGGACACAGGGAGCAGGACGTGGTACACATAGTAATGTTTTGTACAGTACCAGAGTATCATAAACTGTGTTAAAATAAGGACTTCAAAGTTAGGGGCCCGTGCCTCTGCTCCCTTCAACAGCAGTATCAATGTGTTTTGTTTACCCAAAACATCTTTTACTAATGGCTCACTCCCTCTGAAAATAAATCTACTAAAATTCAGAGTCATTATCCTGGCCTTTAGGTGCAATTCTTTCTTTAGGAAAGCTGAATTTTTAATTACTATTAACAAGGGTTTCAGCTACTGCTCTTTCTTACACAAACCTTGTGTCTTTTAAAGTTAGCCAAGCACAGTCTATTGCCTGATCTGAAACTAGTCCTTACAAAAACTTGTTTAATGTGTTGAGAAATTGTTCCTCTGAATTCTGTTTCTGTTGTGGCACTTGGCCAGTTGCCTTCATGTAGCTGAACTTAACTAGTTAATCTAGTAACGCTGTAATTAGCTGTAGTTATCTGATTGATATTCCCTGCCATTATGCCTATAACATCCTTTTCCTGCTCTGAAAGCCTGAGATATAATCCTACTGGCATAGCAGGGCGAGGAATTTACGCCCACTCAGATTCCTCTTTGTTCATAACACTTCTCTCTTTAGATTCTGGGAAACGTTTTAGTTCTTACTGACTGCCACTATTCTCCTTAACCAAATGGCCATGTAACCAGAAAAACTTTATTTGGACTTTTAAAGATATTTGGTGTTTATTGATAGAGTGAAAGCACATAAGTCCGTAATTTAATGTCTAAATCAATCATGGTAAGTGTCTCAGCTGTTTTCTGCAGAAACAATAATCTTAGCAAGATAGACAAAGAAAAGTAATGTGGTTTTAAAATTTTCTATTATCATTTATATCCCTGTTACATCTCATACGAAAGCTCTAGCCATGTGTCATTAGCAGGAATATAAAGGAATAAACGTGTGGGTGAAATGTTTCAGGAAAGCTGTGAGGCATGCGGGAGACTGAAGCCCAGAGGACACAGACTGAAAGTGCAAACTGTTCAATATTTTCAGCAAACTAGGAATGCAGATTGCTAGATAGGAAGGGAAGTTTGGCCCTAGGGAGGTTATGCAAGGTCAGTCAGTTCCCTCCATCTGAGCACTTTTCCTGGTTTGCATTCCTTCACGTTAGGAACTTTGGTTATACAACCCCAAGCAATTGTTATCTTGTTTCAGGCGATGTTGCCATGGAAATTAATGAGAACTATTGGTAGTCAAACCTTTGAAATTAATAATATCTAACTTAAACTGCAGTTGCCTGGGAGCAGTGCAGGGCTGACGTATACCAAGAAAAGATTCAAAATGCCTCTTGGTTGTGCTGGAATGTAGTTCAAGCCCCTGGAATTTCAGCAGGCAGGAACTTGCTCTAGTTTCTTTTGTTTGTGTCCCAGGGAGTGAAGAAAAGTGAAGCAAATCTGACTTCTTACTGTCCAGCAGGTCTGATCTTCAGAGCTGTTGTAGTAAAGAAAAGAGATTGTCAGCACTTCTTGACAAGAGAGAACGTGTTCATTCAAGATCTTGCTGCTATGCCATATGTTTATTAAAATATGTGGAAAAGGGATGAGAGTTTGAGCTCAGGCAAACTGAAGGCTTCAAGAGCCATTCCCTAACAAATCAATCCCATCTGAGTCGGTGGAATTTTTTATGTACCACTGGCTACATTGAAATAAATACCTCCTTCCTGAACCTTTAAAACCATGAAAAAGGTCCCAAATTATACCATTCCCAGCTAAAATAAGCATGATGACTGACAAACAGCTAATGGGACAGAGTTGTGCCCTGGGGACATTGATTCTGGTTTTCACAGACTTATTATTTAATGCATCACGGGTACTTCACTAGGTGTCACCATTTTTTCTTTCCCTTGTCAGTCTAGGGAGACAGAACCTGGTGGTGCGGGATGGGAGGAGGTGTGAATTCCTTCACTCCTTTACTCTTAAAACTGACTGTGACACCCAAGTTCAGCCCTCTAGACACAGACCTGACTGTGCTCATCTGTGACAGCTTTACATATTTTTGAACGCTCTCTGGACAGCCCATACTGGGAAAACGATACACAGGAGGAGGAATTCCTCTGAAGATCTTAAAGGCCTTTGTAATGGCAGGGAAGACATTAATAATCCCAATATGCAGGAATAAATATTGAGGCTCACAAAATGCTGTAGAAAAAGTCATGCAGCAAGTCAGTATAAGAAAGGAGACCAGAGCTCTTCTCTTCATTCCCAAACACTTATTCCCTTATTCCCAAACACTCCTGCCTTTTAGCTCTGTGGTAATTTTCCACTATTCGCAAGATTGGGAAAAGGGTAAAAATATCTCCAGACTGGCCTCTGTTCAGAGAGGGGATGTTAATGTACGATACCTAGAAGGTGTTAAACTCTTGTGCTGAGATTTTTATTCAGAATTAAACCAGCCTTAGTTTGCTGTAGTTCAGTGCCCCATAAGTGAAGATGTATTAACTTTATACCACTGTTCGATTTATCTGTACTTTCCCATGTGTCCCGCTGTAGAAAAGCCTTAAATGACCTTGTAAACTGAAGCCCTTTATGTTTTGATGCCACAAACAGCCAGAAACATGTTTTTTCCTCTCTTCTCAAGTGACTGGTAGGAAAATTGAATTGTAGGCTGGGAGCTGGCCAGGGACACCAGCTGCCAGCGCTCGGAGTCCAGCAGCTGACATCAGAGCACAGGCACCGTTGACATAGCAAAGGTTACGCAGACAGACGTTAGCAAATAGGCCCCAAGTCCTGATTCATGAAATAGATGAATCAGGATGAGCGTGTGGCACACATCCCAGCCCTTAGCCACACGCTCTCCCTGCAAAGCCTGTAACCATCCAAGGCTCCCTGCCTGGAGTTCAGTGTCGCTGCTCATGAGCCGTGCGGTGCTAAAACAAAAGTGAGCAGGTGGTGCAGGGGGGGCTGCTCGTACAGAAATAATTAAAGCATGAGGAGCTGGAGCAGATATTCCAACACACATTCCAATCCCGTGTTGGATATTTGTAACACCTAAAAGGCTGATGGCACCGTCTTCTCAGGGGAGCGCGAGGAGGGGGAGACACCCCTTGGGGCTTCCACATGATTATTTTATCCCTCAGACTTTGGGGGGGCAAAATACCAAATGGAATTCCCCTCCCCCCCCAATGACCTTTTTTCCAGTCTAAAGGGAAAAACACTTGGATGATAACTTATTTGCTGGGGAATTTTATCGTTGTTGAAGATGCCAAGCTCATAATACAGGGAGCTGGAGTTGTGAGCAAGGAAGGGTTCATTGGCCTGTTGGGAACGCCCAGCTTTTCTAATTGCCTTTGGACACAGCCCTGTGTCTATGTGCCACTGCCTGGGAGCTTCCTGGTACCTACCTCACAGGGAAGAGCCTGTTTCCAGTTGTCCCTTCAAGTGACTTAAAGGACTGCCAGGATCTGATCAGTCAATCCTTAGAAAAACAGCAGTCTCAGCCAAGAGGCTCAGCAAATGCAACGATGAGTAAATTTCCTATAAAAATAAAAACAAAGGCTGTTTACCATCCCTCCTTTTCATGAGTCTGACAGTACAAATACTCTCAGCTACTTCAACAAGCACTGAGTCAAGCTGTTGGGTCACTCTCCAGGTAGAGACTTTGTCCCTGTTTGCCTCTAACATGTTGATAATTACTATTTTTTTTTTTTTAATACTAGAGGAATAATAAGAAATAACTACTTATTATTAAAAGTATTGCACAAATCCAGCTCTTTTTAAAGGACACACTGACTCCACCAGTGCTGGCTCTGCACCCTGTGGGCAAACACAGCACCTTTCAGTGGGGCTCCATCAGGACAAGCCTCCTTTGTGGCTGCTGCTCCGCCAGCATCACAGTGCCTGTATCTGTTCAGCTTATTCCTGTGCCTGGAGGAAAATGAGGCATTATGAGGCACTTGCACACCTAAATTACTACCAGTATAGCTATTTCAGGGTTTATTTTTGAAATCACACTGTCTGTGGATCAGGCCTGTGCTGGCAGCTTTCATCCAAGCATGTTTTAGAACTCGACAAACACGAGTTTCATGATGCTGTTTGCAGCCCCTAAAAATGCTGCTTATCTTCTCCGATCAGCATCATTCTTTGCATGAATTCCGGTCCTGTATCCAAGGCAATCTCATTATTTGCTATACACGCTCAATCTGCTGGCTAATTTCTTTTCCCTTCTCATGGGGGAGGAACATTCCTTGTGCCTCCACAGGCGAGCCTGTGTTTGGGGGATTAAAGAAAGCAAGCAAGACGCATGAAAAATGTCACCCACTCGCGGCGGCGGCGGTGGCCTGAATGGGAGCTCAGCTCAGAGACAGATGTTCCTTCCAATTGAATCGTCTGTGTCACTGATTCCAGCGGGTTCAGCGCTCCGGAGAGGTGTGAGGCGGAGGGCATGGCTGAGCAGAAGGCTGGCTGCGTCCAGGGAGCTGGCACGTTGCAGGCAGCAGCTCTGCTGATTTTGACACGGCTGCAGCATTAATCTGCCTCGGCCTCGAGCACCACTGGCTGTCTGTCCTGGAATTAATTTGGCTAATGTACCGCGTGACGGAAAGCCACGTTTGCAATCTCTTTGCTAGGCAAGGCTGAACAGATTGATAGCATGCTCTGTCCCTGGGTAAGTGAACTGGTAGCAGAGCTCCACTGAAGGGACACAACCTGAGAGTTTGGCTCCATCTCCCTAGGGATGAGAGGTGAGATGTTTAACACCTCCTGGCTCTGGTAGCTGTCAGGGGGAGCCTGAGCAGACAGGGAAGAGGTGGAGTTGCCTTTTGAGTCAAGCACTGGTTCTGCAACCCCAGTGCAAGTGGGAGGTGTCGGAGTTTTTCTGAGGGCAGGTTCCAATATCAGTCTCAAAATAACTTGGTTTGACGAGGGGGATGGTCTCCGGCACAGGAAGCCTATTTGCAGTTGTGGTTTCCAGCTGGTGGCTACAGACTAATGTGTGACCACTAAGTATTTGACATTAGCTAATGAACAGCTGTTTGATTTGCTTTTGGTCACAGCCAGGCTGAGTCTGAATTAAACAAGAGCCCAGTGATGGAAAGGGCCGATATGCCCCAGAACAACTCCCTGGACAGAGACTGGAGACAAGCCCAATGCTTTGTTTGTGCCCCCTCCCCAAGACCCCCTGTGCGCCTGAGCCCTCCTGGGCCTTTGCCACACCACTTCTGTGGGGAGCAAGAAAGGGGAGGAGTCTTGAGCATCCAGGAGGAGGCAAGAGGCAGGTGAATATGGCAGTGGGGAGGGTCAAGGCAGCACCGGCCCATCAGCAGCAAGACCCCAGGCTCCAGAACCCAGCAGGTTCACCCAGAGATCACATCCAGCTCGGGAAGCAGAGGAGGGTGCACAATAGACAAGAATGACATGAGAGAGAGACCACTGCCTATCCACCAGAGCCCCAGCTAAATTAATTTTATATCTCAATCAGTAGGAAAGGACTTTTTGAAGGAGCCTGGGCACCCCTTTACCACCACTGTGAGATGCACTGAGTGAGCAGCTGTGTGCCTTCCCTTCCCTTCACTGCTGTGGCCACATCCAGCACTGGCACATTCAGCAACACGCAGAGAACCAGAGGTGATTGCAAAAAAGCCATTAGTACGTGGATGTAAACCACAGCACGGCACTGCTCAAACTAACCCAGAAGGAGGCTTAAATGTAGGCAAGCTAACTGCCAAAAATAAGCCCCAACCCACCCTGGCTGCTGCGCTGTGCCATGGGAACAATATTGTGCATGTGATCAGATTCAGCAGGACACAAGCAGCCTAAGGGTCTTTTTACATTTGGCTTGAAAAGGCTAAAAATAGACCCCAAACCTCATTCTTTTTTTGCATTGCCATCTCCTCTGCCTCTTCCTATTCACTGGCACTTTTACATGCAAAGCAGGATTTGGGATCCAAGGCCCCGTAATTAGACTCCAGCCCGGCAGCTGCAAGTGGAACAGCTGGAGGTGTTATTTTTATGGGTTATTAATTGACTCCATGAAAGCCCAGCAAACAGAGACAGCCAGCGAGCCGCAGCCCACAGCCACATGACAAGGTCTTAGCGACAGGAAAAGATAAAATAAAAGAGAGAACCCAGAATCCTAAAGCCGATTAGTTATAGCAATTTCTCCAAAGCTAAATATAGGAAAAAAATCCTCTCCCATCTTCACTCCGTTGGCGGAGATGAGAAAGCACAAGGAAGGAGATAGAGAGAAATTTCATTTTTCACTTAACCCCATCATGGGTTGCAGAGAGAAATAGCTGCTTTGGTGATGCTCCCAATATTTAAATCCAGCTTCCCTGGCAGCTACACCCTGACCAGCCCTTTCCTTGGCACTGACAAGTGGAGCTGCACTTGCTCCAGCCTCCCCATGCTGGGCAGGGAAAGGTCCCAGTGCCATCCCAGCACCCAGTCATGTCCAGGCTGGCACAGTCCCCAGTGCCTCTGCTCACCTGCCAAGGTGAGCTTGCAGAGCCTCCCCTCGAAGTGGCTGAACCACCCACACTGCCCAAAACCAAAACAGGGGAGAGCCAGGAGACCTCCTGCCTCCAGCTCTCCTTCCTCCCTGTCTTTCCTGCAACTGAGACAGACAAGGCTTGGGGACAGGTGAAGCCACTTAGTGCCAGGAGAGAAACCTCCCATCAGGGGCCGGAGCAAGGAAAAGCTTAGAGTTTTGGCAGCAGGAAGGAAATGGACCCGGGTCATCACCTTGGCAAAGCTTATTGCACATCTCCTCAGACCTCAGGGAAATAAATAACAGGCAACTCCAGCAGAGATGCTGAGAGGCTGGGAAACCAGCAGAGCATTTCAGATTTATGGGAAATTAATTTAGCTCCAGTCTGGTTCTGGCAGCCAGCAAGGCCCTGTCCCCAAGACAGCCCACTCTGCTGGTCTGAGCTGTGGCCTCTTTGTTCAGACCTTCAGCTTAACTTGCCAAAATAAATCACAGTCCTAGGCCAGAGGTGGAGCAGCACCTCTCCCAGCACAGAGGACAGCAAGGGTCCCAGCACTACGCATCACCTGTGCTGGCAGCCAAAGGGGAAGGGGAGGCAGCAGAAAGGCTGCTGTTCCTTGGAATCTGCTTTGCCAATATCTTGCCAAAACTCAGCCCAACAGAGCCCCCTCCTTATAAGGATGCAGGACAGGGGCTTCAAAAGCATGGATTTCATGCTGATACGTGGCCTGTCCCCAGGCTGGAGGCCCCCACAGGAGCACCAGCTCCACGCAGAACAAACGGCAGAAGTGCCAGGGGCACAGGGACAGCCCAGGTTTCCCAATGGGTCCAGCAGGGCTGAGTACCCAGCTACAGGACTACAGAGACACATTGCTTTCTCCTCACCCATTAACTCATCCCACCCAGACAATTGCTCTGTGTCTGACAGCACGGGAGCAGCTGTGGGTTTGCACAGTCCCTGTGTCCCCAGGGTGCTCCATGGAGCCCTCCCACACTACCTTTAACCCAGGCAGGTGGGCTGCAAACATGCTACAGGAAGGGAACTCGACATCACCCGAGTGACCCTGCTCAGGCTTGGGGAGATACATGTTGCTCCTGCATCCACAGGTCTGGCGTTCCCACATCTCTCCAGGCATTTTTTCCCTAGTAAGTCTCAGTCTCTGCCATCTGTGCTACCATCACACCTCTCCACAAGATCCAAAGCCGTGGTTGCACAGGGATAGACAGCGCTTTGGGGACAGCAGAAGGGAAGGGAGGCTTCTTCGAGGGGGTGTCAGAACCACAGGTGACGTTGCTGGAGAGCAGAGAGCTGCAGGCAGCTCCCAGGGTTGCAAAAGTCTTTGGCCTCCACAGCGTGGGATGGGGATCTGAGAGCAAAGCACATCAAGTGAGCTGAAGAGAGTGACATTTTCCTTCCCAGCTGCTATATCCGTGCCCACACAGCCGGTGGGATGACTCCGTGCAGCTAATGATGCAACGTGATTAGTAAACAGATGATGCATTTGCACCAGGAAGGAAAAAAAAAAAAGAGGAAGAGGGGAGAAAAAAGGAAGAAAACAAGCCACATTCCGGGCTAGCAGCATGCAGCAGTGAGTTCTTTAAAAATCTGCTGAGGAAGGCACTTGCACAGCACATGGTTTGGGCAGATCAATGAAGCTGCAAAGCGGCCTGGCAGGCACACAAATCCACTTTCTAATGAAATTTACAGCAAGTGGAATTTAGGTCACTACTCGGAAGCATTCAGTTTATTCCAGGCAGCTTTTAAAATATTTAAGGAATAGCTGTCAAATTAAGCCTGCTCACCTCTGGCTGAAAGGTTCAACTTGAAGCCATGGCAGATTTCTTAGCTATGGCTTAAAAATATATATTCTTAAGGTTTCTTTGATTGCCCCCTCCTTTTGTCATCACAGTGATTGACAGGAACTGCCACGCAATCCTGGCTCTGGTGGGAGCTGAGAGCCCAGGGGACACTCAGGCTGTGCCCAGCTCAGCCTTGTCCTTCCCCAGGGTCAGGGCAGTGAGACAGCAGATGTGACCTTCCTGCAGCCTGTGCTCTCCCTCCAGCAGAGACCACAGGAATTTATCTGCTGCTGAAGGAAAAGCAGTGCTACAGCCAGACCTAAAAACAGCTCCCGAGGGAGCAGATAAAAGCAGCCTCTTAGCAGAGGTGAACCTTCACTAAAGCTGAGTGATGCTGACTGGAAGGATCTGGGCTGGACTGCTGGTTGCCAGCACTATTCCCAGATGTCACACTCTAAGAGAGCTGTCAGAGCCACCTCAGCAGGTGATGGAGGGAGAGGAAAGGTGGAAACCAGGCAGTTCTCTGGCTGTTTACCCTGCAGAAGTGGCCACAGCCCCAATTCTGCACACTCGCAATTCCTGCACAGATCAGAGCTAAAGTACAGACATTTCCTCTTCCGACAATGCAAAGTTCAACCCTTTGCATAACACACTGACACTGTGAACCAATTCCTGCCCCAGCTCAAGGTCCAGCCGGGCACAGACCTCTCAGCTCTTCCAGCCTCAGCATAAACCAGGAGCAGAGGAGGAGAGAGCAGAAGGCAGCCTCGCAGCAGGGCTGGGCTCCCAGCGTGGGGCTGGTTCCTGGCCAGCTTTCAAGGACTGACCCAGTAAAGGAGCACTGTGGCCTCGTGGTTACAGGGGCTGAGGGCTTAGTGGGAGGGGAGAGGCCACAGCCACGGCAAGGCACTCGCTGGGACGTGCTCTGAAGGACAAAGAGGTTTTCTTCCCATTGCTCACCAACTTGCCCTACTTTGGCAGCTGCCTGCTGCAGCCCAGGCATCTGCCCTGCCCACAGGGTACCTGCTTCCTTTCCACAGGGTCTGACTGGATCCCAGCCTGGCCCCAGTGCTTGGGATTTGGCCTGTCTGCAGTTCAGGTAAAACACAAGCGCCCATGCAAACACCTCTGCCTCCTTCCTTGTTATTTTTGAGCTGCACACATAAATATCCATTTCATGCTCAGCTGATGGAGGATTTGCTTGGCTGGGTTATGACCCTGGCTGGGGCTCCACAGCTGGCTTTGTACCAGGATCTGGCACTGGAGGACACGGTCGGTCCCTGACCTACCTCCCACAGTCACTCTTGGCCGTGGATGAGCACACCAGGATGCAAGTGCTGAGCACCACTGCTGCACCACCCACCACGGCCCCGGGGGGCTTTTCTTCCTGCTCTGCCTTGCAGGACACTGTCAGGCACAGCAAAAGCCAGGCATGGAGAGGGATGAGCTGGGACCAGTGTGCAGAGAAAACACCATCCCTGCACAGCTCCACAAGCCTTGCTTTCCTCCCCTGCTGGCACTGCCCTCTCCAAATGGCTCAGCTTTGACCTCGGGTTAATTCACACCAGTGCCCATTCAGCCAGATCACCACGTTGGCAACAACCCCTTTGGATGGAGAATCTCACAGGCAGGCTCAGGGCACTGGTGGTCCCGGTGGCCTCCCTGCCCCAGAGCTAGGACCTGTCCCCAGGTGGAAGGAAAGGGAACTTGGCATGTGCAAGTTATCCCTCTGAGCAGCCTCTCCCAGGTACCCACGCTGGAGGTGGGCACTAACTGATCAAACCCACGGCTAACCTGCCTCCCCCTGCTCACAGACGCTGCCTACGAGCAATTCCCGGCTGTCCAGGATTGGCCTTGTCCACAGAGCACCTGGAGAGCCCAGCTGGGAATTGTATAATGCACCAGCAGCATGGGCTGCTGCTGAGGCACAGAGCAGGGGTGTAATCCCACCACGGCCTCCTGTCTGTGCATCCCATTAAAGGAAAAAAAAGTCTCCTGCTTTTCCAGTTGCAGTGAAAGCCAAGGATTCTGCGGAGCTCCACACCCTCTAGTGGAGGTGGGAGCTTGGCACACGGAGATGCTCCCAAATCCTGCAGCACTCCCGAATTCAATGCAGGATCCAATTCCCCCTACAGCTCCCCAAAGCAGGACTGAGGTGACTACAGGTGTCAGTGCAGCAGCAGCTCTGTGCCTGCCTGCACACACACCTGCAGCATGCTAAGCATCCTTCTACTTCGTTCATGCACAGTAGGAAATATTAAATATGAAGAAAGGAAGAAAGTCAGTTTTGAGAAATGGATTTTATTTATGTTTACCGTCTAGTTAGGTAAATCTGCTTTCTGTAACTACAGGAAAGCTGGAGAGGGACTTTTTACAAGAGCCTGGAGTGACAGGACAACAGGAATGGCTTCAAACTGACAGAGGGCAGGGTAAGATTGAATGATAGGAAAAAAATCCTTACTAAGAGGGTGGGGAGGCCCTGGTACAGGTTGCCCAGAGCAACTGTGGCTGCCCCATCTCTGGAAGTGCCCAAGGCCAGGTTGGACAGGGCTTGGAGCAACCTGGAATAGTGGAAGGTGTCCCTGCCCACAGAAGGGGGGTTGGAACTACATGATCTTTCAGGTCCCTTCCAATCCAAACCATTCCTCCTAGAAGACCATACAGGTAAAATTAAACTGCAAGGGCAGCTCTCACCAATCTGTAGAACCATCTCCTGGTCCAGACACCTGAAAAGAAACAACCACGATGTTCAGCCAGAGACCTTTGTCCTACACAGACCCATCTCCTCTGGATCAGCGTTAACTGAAGCATTATCCCACCCTCAGCTCTCCACAAGTCCTTCCCAGTAGCATCTCTACCATGAACACTTCCCAACAGCTCACCAGAGCCAGATCACCCATCTGACAGCAACAAGAAGCAGGAAAAGCACGTTTTATTTTTGGCAAGGAATTTTTGCCAAAGCAATGATCACTCTGGTGCCAGGTTCCCAGCACAGGCCTTCTCCTCTCCCCTTCCCCTGAGCTGACCCCAGCTGAATCCCCCCCAACTGCAGGAGAGAAACCAAACATGTAACAAGAGAGCAAAGTACACAACTTCAACAAAGCCTTCCATCTGCTCAAGTACAGAAACCACCTTATCACTATTTCCTACTGAGTGGGGAACAAAGTTTTGGAACTCAAATACTATCTAGTGATAAATCAGGTGAAAAAAAAAAAAAGTCTGAACAAACATACCCAAGTTCTGTTTTCCACACCTGAGAGAGTATCACTTTGATTTTGCTACGTGATTTTCGAAACAAGACTCAGCATACACTAAAGAATCTAAATCCTGTGTTTCCCTGGATAAGGGGGTGCAGATGTTGTATGCAGTATCATACATGACCATCAAAATGCTTCATGAATGCTCACACCTGTTACTGCACAGGTGAGCCCCAGCACGGAGCCCACCTGGGAGCTGATCTCGGGCACGGGTCAGACTGGCTGGGACGAGGCTGGGCCTGCTGGCCCCACCACCCAGCAGCCCTTCCCCAGCCCACAGACCCCCTGCCCCTGCCCAGGAGGGACACACGGGGCTCACCCGACTCACCTGGTCCTCCCTCCCCTCAGGAATGGCAGCACCAAGTGCCAACACACCCGCCCATGTCACCATCAGGGGCTGTGGCTCCTCGGAGGCCCTGGCAGGAAATCCTGTGACAGAAAAACTTCTGTGAAATTCCCAGGAAAAACAACAGTCCAGTCTGGCTGTTGGTCCTGGAGAACACCCTGCAGCCCCCTCCCCACTGCACAGCTCACCCCCTGGGCCCAACTCAGCTCTCCCCCACCACCTCAAGCCCCCTCACTCTGTGCTCCTGCCCCACACCCACACCCTGCTGTGGGCTCCAACACCTCCCCCAGGGAGGAACCACAGCCCAGGGCTGTCCTTGCACAGAACCCCAGCCCTCCTACTGACCCCCCTACACTGCAGCTCCCCCCAGAACCGCATATGCTGCCCCCCAGTACCTTACCATCCTGCACACTACATCCCAAATCCCACTGCACTGCCCGAGCCCCCCAAACCCTGCCTCCTCCAGCCCCTCCACGGAACCCCACACCCTGCCCCCCAGTACCTTACCACCTCCCCACTGAATCCCAAGCACCGCACCCCTGCATCCCCCCAGCATTCCAGCCCCCAATACCTGCCTCCCCCAGCCCCATACCCTGGCCCCCAGTACCTCACCACCCCCCGACACTGCATCCCCTCCAGTGTTCCAGTCCCCAAACCCTGCCTCTCCCAATCCCCCATTGAAGGCCCTCCTGTACCCCATACCCTGCCCCCCAAGCCTTCACTACCCCATCACCGCATCCCAAGCTCCCCCTGCACTCCCGTAGCGCTCCAGCCCCCCAATACCTGCCTCCCCCAGCCCCATATCCTGCCCCTCATTATTTCACGCCCTCCTCCCACAGCATCTCAAGCCCCCCACACCGTCCCCAAGCCCGCCAACCCTTCCTCCCCCAGCCTCCCCTCCAGAACCCTACACTGCCCCCAGCCCTTCACTGTCCCCCCGGCACCCTCCCAGCGCTCCAGCCCCCCATACTCTACCTTCGCCAGCCCCTCCACCGTCCCCCAGCGCCCCCATACCCCCCTGTGTCCCCCCCCGGCCTCCCAAAGCCCGCACCCCCTTGTACCCCCCGCCCGCCACGCGGCCGGAAGCGCGGCCCGGAAACCCACCGAGAGGGGCCCGCGGGCCAGAGCGGCGCGGGGGGCGCGGCCCGCCAGAGACAGCGCCCCTGCGCGGCGGGAGCCGGCACTGCAGCCGGGACGGGGTCCGGGATCCGCTCGCGATCCCCCGGGAACGGCCGGGAATGAGCCCGGGGCTGGGGCAGGCAGGGAACGCGGGGAACACTGCCGGGAGCGGCTCGGGGGAGGCAGAGAACAGACACCTGTGTCGCTCCGTTTGGTTTTGGAGCTGCTGGTCCAGAGGAGGGCACGGAGATGCGCCAAGGGATGCAGCCTTGCAGATGCTCCAAGGGATGCAGCCCCTCTGCTCTGGTAGAACTGCGGGTGTTCAGCCTGGAGAAGAGAAGGGTCCAGTGAGACCTCAGAGCATCTTCCAGTGCCTAAAGGCGAATTGTAAAAAGATGGAGAGTGACTCTTTACAGGGGCAGGCGGTGACAGGACACAATTGAACAGTTTTAAGCTAAACGAGGAGAGATTCAGACTAGATATAAGGAAGAACCTTTTAACAGTGAGGGTGGGGAGGCCCTGGCACAGGTTGCCCAGAGAAGCTGTGGCTGCCCCATCCCTGGAAGTGTCCAAGGCCAGGTTGGATGGGGCTTGAAAGCAACCTGGGATAGTGGAAGGTGTCTCTGCCCATGGCAGGGTAAACTCCCTTCCAACCCAAATCGTTCCATAATTCTGTGATTATATGTCCCCAGTAAGCAAAATCTCTGCACACAGAAGGTTCAGAGGATGCTCTTGCTGGAGCTGAAGCTACAGGGGAGTTAATACACAGTAAATCAGTATTTTAGATCTAATTTTCTATTGATGGTTTTCAAGCCCACCTGTTTATGTTGAGTTGTGCTGCTCTTTCAGTGGCTCTGACAACCCCACTCCTGGCTAAGCGAAAGGCTTTCAGCACTAATACAGGTACCTCACTCATGAAATTTAATCAAAAATTTACCTCCAAGACATTTCAGTATAAAAAGCCCAGCAGAAGAAAACCTCTCCAACAATAACTTGCTCCCTGATGGCTCATTAAAAATGAGCCAGAGCTTGGTTTATTTCTGCAATAACACATTTTAGCAGACCTTTTATAAAATATACATACAGGTCTAAATCATGCAAAACCTGGATGGGAGGAGCAGCTGGTGAAGCCAAGCACCACAGCACAAGCAAACACTCATTTTCGGGTGGCCCATTAAACCTTAGTGTGGCCTCTCAGTGCTGGCACATCCGAAGAAGGGGATGGAATGACACAGGGACAAGGTTTGTCCCACCAGCCCAGCCCCACACTGTGCCAGCTGAGCAGGTAATTCAACGCTCTGGTTCCCCAGGAATCGGTGCCTGCACTGCTCAGAGCCTGCTCTGAATACTAAACTATTCCATTTCCTTGTGATTTTTCTTCTGGTGATTGTAAATACACAGCTGGAATGTTCTACAAATACTAAGTAACATCTTTCCAGTCCCTCTGAAAGCAGAGGTCACGATCCCCGTTTTGCACAAAGAATTGTGATGCGAAGAGATGAATGAAAACACAAATAGGCTCAGATCTGAGGAGCTGGCTTTGCAAAACCTGCTCTTGTGCTTTTGAGAGCATGAAGCCCTTCCCTGCTGCCCCCTGACCAGTGCTCACAATCCAAGGGATATTTCCTCTCCCAGCACAGCCCAGGTTTTCATGTGTTGCTGGTTTCACGTTGGAGCTGATACTGCTCAGTATTCTTTTTTTCTTTCAGATTCATAGAATCATCCAGGTTGGAAAAGACCTCCAAGATCACCACATCCAACTGTGACTGCAGCGAGTCCTTTAATGGTGCCAGGAGGTGCCCAGAGCACGGGGGAAGAGCCCTGCAGCCTGAGGCTGGACCCTGGAGCCAAATGTGTTGTGGTCACCTGAGGCTCCCTGAAGGGCCCGGATGAGCCAGCCAGGCTGTGCTGACACTCTCACAAAAGAGATGGGCTTTTCCAACTGAATTAGAGGGGCTCTAAGACCCTCAAAACATTATCTATCACCAGTCTGGCAGGGAGGTAGAAGAAGCACCCAGACCCCCCACTGTGGACAGGGAGAGCCACCGATTCCCTTGGAGCAGCACAGGGGCACGTGTGTGCAGAGCAAAAGCATTTCACACCCTTCCACGAATTTCACTTGGGAAGGCAAAAGCATTTCATGCCGATGCTGCAGATGGTCCAGCCTGCTGCCCCTCTTTGCCCTGGCCCCTCGCACGCTGTCTTCTCTCTCCTCTTTGTCGCAGCACTGCTGAACCAAGCCACAGGCCCACGAACTGCCTGACTGGCTGCCACACACCCCCAGGATTTCGTTCCTCGTGGGTGCAGCACTGCCCAGGCTGTGGCCAGCTGTAAACGTTGTGTATCTCCTTTGTACAGCTGAGCCCGGGCTGTCTGACTGACAGCAGGGACAGCGCTGAGAAAACAAACAACATTCTTTTTTTTTTTTTTTTCCCTTTTTGATGAAAGAAAACATTACCTCTCTGAGATTTACACAGTAGATCAAGCACAGACCTGAATTATCTCCCTCTTCTCTTTCTCCAGGGAGCAGATAATAGGTGGATCTATCCATCCGTCTGCTTTGTTACACGTCGCCCGGCTTGGCAGCGTTTCGGTTGCTATTAAACCATGCTCGCCCCCCTTGACATTTAAAGGGCTGTTGTGTGATTACTGTCACAGTCTCCTACGTGGATCCTTAAACCAATTCTCTCCTCTTCCCGCCGATGATGGATTTTCTCGTTTATGCCACAGTAATTTGTTTTTCTCTCGCTGCGCTCCGGCAAAATGCTTTCACTGTCAGAAGTGGTTTCGGGAACAGCCCGTCCCCGCCGTGCCACGTTACGACCAAGCAGCTCTGGGCAAATTGGAGCTGCCCCGTCTTTCAACAGCATTAGCAGAACTCAGTAGCATGTGGCTCTGGGAGCCTGGTCATGCTGGGGTTGGATCCACCTGCGTTTGGAGTCGCTGCTGTGGTGTGGAACGTGGCAGGACACGGCGCTGCGAGTCCTGATGGGGCCTGATCAGCTCCCACAGCTGATCCATTGTCCCTGTGAAGGGTATCCTGTGGGATGTTTGTTCCACGGGGAGGAGCATGTGGTGCCTGAGAGCAGGGAGTGGAGGCTTTCTGCCTCCTTGGGAGCAGAGGGTGGGAAGCTCCATCAGCTCCAGGGTTTGCAGCTCAGCACACACATGGGGAGAATGCACAGACCAGAGGGTTTGCTGTCACCAGAGCTTTTCCAGGTGATGTGCAAAGGACAGGAACATTTCAGTGCATCGAGTCCTTAAAACCTCTTTGACCTCTCTGTGTCCTCCTGTTGGCAAGACCAGAAATGCTGAGGGTGGTACCCAGCTCTGCCCAGAAATGGTTGGGCAGTTTTGCCAGAAAGTTGGTCTCACATGTCCAGGCACAGTGTTCAACAGCTAAAAGCACTTACCAGAGAGTTTGAAACATGAAGCTGAGCCCTTGGCCAGTGCATGTTTGTACTTTGGGTATCTGATGTGAAAACCTCACTTGATACGTGCTCCTGGCCTGCTCCCACCACACACAAACTCCTGCTTCTCCTGAGGCTGCTCACACTGAGGGACTTCATAGTCCTTTATGGTTGGAAAAGACCTCTAAGACCACCGAGTCCAACTATTAACCCAGCACCACTGTGTTCACCACTAAACCATGTCCTCAAATGCCACATCCACATGCCTTATAAATCCCTCCAGGGATCGTGACTCCAGAACTGCCCTGGGCAGCCTGTTCCATGGCTGGACAACCCTTTCAGTGAAGAAATTTTCCCTAATATTCAATCTAAACTTCTCCTGACACAACTTGAGGCTGTTTCCTCTCATCCTGTCCTTTGTTCCCTGGGAGCAGAAGCTGACTCCCACCTGGCTCCACCTGAGCCCAAGGCACTTGCAGAGCACACATCCCTCCCACCGCGGTGCCGTGGAGTGTCTGAGCTGAAAGCTCAGGGATCTCTGGCTTAACCTAAAAAACAAAGTGAAAATTTCTTACTCCACAGAGCTCAGTTGTATCTAGAATTACTCCCATCAGCATCTCCTCTGCCCCCAATCCCCCGCTGTCAGCAAAGGTTGCAGAGGTTCGTGTATCTAATGGATTGTTATTCAAACCCACTTGCTTGTAGAGAAATATCCTCGACCAAATCCAGCTGTGCTGGGGAAAGATGTTTTCTCTCTCAGGCACTCATCACTGTCCCCAGCTGGAGGTTTCTGTCCTATCAGCCTGCCAGCTGGGCAGTTTGTGTGCATGATTCAGATGGAGCCAGCTGGGCTGGTGTCCTCCACTCCGAAGATGATAAATCTGAGAGCCAGTGGCCTGCAGAGGAGCACTGTGGTGGCCAGACATCTGCTGATTGCAGCACATCCACTCTGCTGCCTCCCACCTACCGGGGGCTTTTTTTGGAAGAATAACTTGCTGTGGCAGAATTTCTGCCAGACCCAGTTCCGTAGGACTGTGCTTCCCTCATTCCAGCTGTACCAGGTGTTGTTTGTCCTCTCCAGCAGACAGCAGCAGGCACTATGTCATGGAGCTGGACTGCCTTCTGAGGCACAGACTAACTGTGCCCAGCCCTGAGCTCCTCTGTGCTGCACAACAGCATCCTCAGACCTCTCCACAGAGCAAAAACACATCCCAAAGTGGGTTGGAGAGTCCTCCCTAAACTGCCCAGTTTAGTGTGCCTGCACTTTGGGGGTAAATAAGCATCTTTAAGAGTAGAGCCATGTGTAAGCAGGAGGAAGGCTGGGCAGTGCAGAGACAAATGTCAACCCTTAAAGGACTGTGGCAGTCCCTTGTATTCTGTGCTTAGGTAGCCACACTCTGAAATACCCCAAAGCACTTGTTTTTCCACACAGGAGCTCCCTGTACCCTTGAAAGTGAGGCCAGGAGCTCTGGCTGCTGAAATTATCCCAAGGAAATGCCTCTCTATTTGCACCCTGGGGACCGACACTGACGTCTGCTTGCTCTGACACCCTCTTACTCTGTCAAACCCACATCCCTAAATGTCCCCCATCCCCACAGCCAGGCACTGCCACCACTCACAGAGCCCCTGTGCCCCTGGCTGCCTCCCCACCACCCCGACAAACTGTTTAACACGGCCACAGTCATGCAGGAGACGCTTCCAGCAGCGGCGCCTCCGATGAGTTGGTGCCCTTTGCAATCTCCTTCTGTTGCATTCCTATAGAGTCTGGCCAATTTGCATAACAAACATGTGCTATAAATGTCAAAATCGGCCACATCCATATCTTATTTTCACTTCAGACTCTAATTGCGTCCTTCGGACTCTAACTTGCCTTTGCAAATAGCTGGAGCCTGGCACGCTGAGGATGTCACCTTCCTGGAACAGGAGCTGTGCTCCCAGAGCCCAACACCCATCTTACTTACGGCCACCCAAGAGCTCCTGACTTCCCTGCAGATGGAATTAGTGGCTTTTTTACTGCTGTCCAGCACAAGAGGACCCAGGGAGGAGAGAAAATCACATGTAGAGCCAGGAGACAGACCTGTATGCCCTCTTGGGCATGCCAAGAGGGAAACTGAGGCAGGACCAGCCAGGGGTCTGGCTCTCCGTGGCAGATCCACGCTGCAGATCTGGGTTCCCAATGTCATCCTTGTCTCACCTTTGCACAATTTATCGTGAAGTGCCATGAGAATGGATGCTCTCGGGGTGTTTTTGCAGAGGCAGGATGAGGAGAGACCTGTCATCTTCCAGGCTTATCCATATGCTCCGTTCCTCCTCCTGCTGAGCTGTGGATAAACCCTATACAAACCTTATACAAACCCTATATAAACCTACCTGCTGCTCTCCATGACGGCCCCCCTGCGGGACACATTTTAAGCTTGTATTCTAAACGTTTCAGGATCCCTAAAGCACCACTTTTCATTCTATTCTGCAAATGCAAATGAGGATTTGCAGGAAGCCATTTGATTCACGAGTTCATCCTTTATTTTGGCAGATAGCATCAGTTAAACGCCTGCTTATTTCTGCTTTCTGAGAACAATATAAACCACTTAAGTACACATACAAGACAGACTGATCCATAAGTGCTTATGAGCTGTTTGATTTACCGAGGCATCTTTATCTTTGCCGAGTATCTCACGAAGTCATTTATTATTTAGCAGTAAATTAAAGTAGAGGGTCTGTGATTTTCAACAACAGAAATTAATATCGCAGCACTCTTTTGTTCCATATATATCTATAATTTACAGCACTGAAATCAGGCAGAGACCATCGGTTTCCTTTCTCCCTTGCTACCTGCTGATCACTGCTGCATAGGGGAAATAAAAGATGGACTGTCAGGAGAGACACTCAAACAGGAAAAGGTAGTTTTAAATTAAAAGTCCAGCTTTTGTGGCTCTCACGAGGCCCCCTTTGCTTCCCACTGCCCTCCCATGCACATCACTTACAGATAATATTGTGAACATGCAGCAATCTTGCCTTGAGAATGCTGAGTTTTAACCTCACTGGTTCTATGCTTAAGGAATATGATATTACTACTACTATTAGTGTTATTATGACCACTACTACTATTATTATTATTATTATTACTCCATCTGCAAATCTCACTAACACATGCTGTGAGGTGCTTTGCCCACCTGTTCGCAGGGGAGGGGTGGCCATGGTGCAGAATCAGAATCCCAGAATAGTCAGGGTTGGAAGGGACCTCTGGAGATCATCCAGACCCCCCACCCCCTGCCAAGGCAGGGTCACCCCAAGCAGGTGACACAGGAAAGTGTCCAGGTGGCTTTGGAATGTCTCTAGATAGGGAGACTCTACACCATCCCTGGGCAGCTGTTCCAGTGCTCTGCCACCTCCATGGAAAGTTCTGCCTCGTGTTGAGGTGGAACTTGTGTTTTAGTTTATGGCCATTTCTCCTTGTCGTGTTGTTGGACACCACTGCAAAGAGCCTGGCACCATCCTCTGCACCTTCCCCTGTAAACCTGGAGCAAGCAGTGGCTCTCCAGAGACACAAGTGACAGCAAGGGCAGAGCTCTTTCTTCTGAGGGCTCCATGGACTCATAAAGTCCATGTGTGACTTCAGGAACAAGGCTGAGGGTGTCACTGTGGAGAACAATACATCCTTGAAGCTGGCAACCCCTTCCTTTGGGTCTGGGCCAGCTCACCAGCAGCAGCCTGGTGCCAGGTTCAAGTGCAGTAACACGGCCAGAAGGTTTTATGGGCCATGTCAGGCTCTGGCTGACACAAAGCAGACAATAATTTATAGCAATCTCATGTACTACGAAGGCAAAACATGTCCCTCTTGGATGTAGCTCTGCAAGCTGCAGGGATAAATCAGCTCCAGCAGGGAGCGAGTATGAGAAAAGCAGAAAAATGACCCAAAATGTTCTACTTGGCTTCTTTGGAAGGAGAAGAGAAGGGGCCCTGCAAATGACCTCCTGGCATGGGTTGTGTCCTGGCCATCCCATACAGGCACGGGGGCTGTGCTGTGGTTTCTGAGCCCTGTCACCACTGCCAGGACAGCCACCTCCAACATCTCCTTGTGTCTGCATCTGCACAGCACAGTCCTCATGTCAGGGTCCTCTACAGGGGCAGGACTTGAGCTTTTGGCCAACAAATCCATCTTCTGGAATAATGCCCAGGAAACTCAGCATTTCCTGAGGTGCTGCTTTCCCTCTCTCTTCTTCTCAATGTGGAGAAATTTCCAAGGGTAAACCATGGAAGCATTATTTGTCTTTGTTTTGGGGAAGGAAAGCAAGCTGATAAAAAGCAAACATAAAGCGAGAGCTGTGGGGTCTGAGACACTCCCTTGCAGGAGTTTGAAGGAATAAAGGAATAAAAAGGAATGGCACCCATGGGCACTACGAATGCTTCCCCCCTCTCCAAGAACCACCTCAACCCACATTGTCATCTCTATGTTGGAGCAGCACAAACCAACCTCCTGCCACCTACCAGAATTATTTCACTGCCCCAGTGACCAAGGTTTCACCACACAGCACCAGTGCCACTCTTGCCACGCTCCTGGTGTGGTGTTCTGCCACAAGGACCAGATTCCCTGGCCTGGTGATGCCACAGTGTCAGGTGGGAGGTGACACCCCATCACACTTGCTCACCGTGGTTCCCTAGGCCTGCAGCTGGCTGGACCACTCCTGAATTATATGGGTGCCCTTCAACTTCTCAGCTAAATTAAGAGAGTCGTTTGTCTTGCAGCAAACCAGACAAAAAGGAGGAAAGACATCAGGAAATTCAGCTGTTAACAAGTCATGCTTTCCCCCTCTCTTCTTGTCAATGTGGAGAAATTTCCAAGGAGAAACCGTGGCAGCATTATTTGTCTTTGTTTCTGGGAAGGAAAGCAAGCTGATTAAAAGTAAACATAAAGCAAGAGCTGCAGGGTCCCAGAGGCTCCTTTGCAGGAGTTCAAAGGAAAAAAAGAATAAAAATCTGGAAGCGTTAGAGCAAGACATTTAAGCTTTGAAGATCATATCAGTTATGGATGAATTAAAACACACAATAATTAGCACTGGAAGCTACAATACCTGAGGAGGTGGGGAAAATTGGTTTCTTCCTGATTATCAAGGCCTTCCAGGGATGCTTGTGCCAGGATGGGTTTGTGGTCCAGGAGCAGCGTCTGCGTGTGGTGGCTGAGCTGCACCAGCTGGGAGAAGGGTTATCATTGAGAAACACGCTGCTGTCTGCATGGTTTGGGATCACAGCCCACCCTCAGACACCCTGTCCGGAGCAGGGATGGGACAGCAGCGCTCTGCACTCCCCCCAGGAACTGTGCTGAGCCCCAGGATGATGGGACCTGGAGGTGGAGATAAAGTGGGAGAACAAAACTCCTCGGTGAGCGTCGGGAGGCACCTGAAGCTTATCTCCTCAGTGTCTGCCAGCTAGAGATTACAGGCTTTTATTTTCCTCTTCCTGGTGGTAAGGGAAAAAAAAAAAAGAGTAATAGTGAAAAAAAAAACCATCTTGCATGCAAAACATGATCCTCAAATAAATATCATGGCTATGTTACCCCATTAAAAAAGCATTTAGCTCTGAGCCTTGAACACCTTGGGCTGTACGGTGCCGGGCTCTGGCTGTGGTGAGCAGTGGAGATCCACGCCTGCCAGCTGCTGTTGGCTCCTGCCTCCTTGGCAAACCTTTTCCTCTCAGTGCAGAAATTTTTTAGCAGAGCCTCTTGGCTTCAAAATCTGCCCAGGAGTTAATTTAATTGAAAATCAGCAAATCTGATTAAAATTAGGTACCACGTGTAGATCAGGGGCCTGGGCCTGAAGAAGGGTCCAGCTCTTCAGGAGCTCCACTTTCCCCCTTGGAGTTGGGTCAGGCTGCCCTTGCTCTGCTCCCCCCTCTGTGGAGCTGGGAATGGGGCTTTTGAGCTGCTGATTTTCTCTCTGGTTCTGCAGAAAAGGGATGGCTGGACCATTGTGCTCTGATGGTCCTCAGAGGGCAGTGAATCGACCCAATCCAGCAGATGAATGGGAAGGAGCCGCTTTCCTGCCTGCACACACAACACCAGGGCAGTGATAAGGATGTTCAGGGGGAAGAAAAAAAACCCAGGGAGATTCTTATCAAATAATGTGTTCCTGTATAAGCGATTCCCAGCAGTGTGGAGGCTGTGCTGAGCTCTGTGGCACTTTGGGAGGGAAATCCAGAATAGTGTAGATTATAAGAAACCCATAAAACTGTGTTTGCATGGCAACAAAGTTAATCAATTGTCATTTTTTTGGCGGAGAAGATAAATTAGTCCAGGCAGCAAGGGCCAGCTCCAGCCCCTCCACCCGTGGGAGTTCTGAGGGTGGGTGGCACTGGGTGGCTGCACCAGCTGAGGTTTTACAAACTGGGTTTGTGGGTGCAGAGCAACACCATCCATTGTCCTTGGTGGAGTTACAAGACCTGGTGGGGTGTCACCCACCTCCACTGAGGGGAATCTGTGGAGCTGGGCACATTCCAGCCCCTTTGCCTCAGCATCCTCAACTCTTCACAGGTGCCTCTCCTGCTACTTCTTCCCACCCTCCCCCATTTTACAGTTTCTAACTCAATTTGAGCAGATCAAAGCTGACCCATCCTGCCAAATCTTTCCATTCCTTAAGGTGGGAAAGATGTGAGAAGCCCTCATGACTGATGCCTCCAGCAGCATGTTCCAAACCCTCCCTTGCTCAGGAGGGCAGCCGTGCTCCCTGCTGCTGAGCAGTGTGGAGAAGGGTGACAGATCGGGTAACCTGCAGCCAGCAAAGGTTTGCTGTTATATTTAAAACCCCCTGGAGCAAGTCTTTTAACCCTGGACCTTATACATAAACAGCCTTTTCACCCTGGAGTATTTATGACTCCTGCTGAGTGCCTCAGGTTAGCAAGCACATTGCTCCTTTTCCCCTTAGCACAAGGGAGGATGAGGATCCTCCCCCCATCCTTTTCCCCTAATCTTAAAATAAGAGGACTGAATAAGGCAGCTACAAGGGTCAAAGCCACTCCCCCCCTTCCCACCTCAGTGTCCTCACCTGCAGAGCCGAAGTGGTGGCAGGGACACTGTTTCCAAGGTCCCTTACACGGTGTGTGCAAGGGGGCGGCTTTTCCCAGGGGAAGTGGGATCCCACCCAGGATGGGAACCTGCAAGAAAGGCTCATTTTGGCTTCAAGCAGCAACCCCTGCCAGCTCTGAGCGTCAGCACTGCCACTAGATGTCAGTGAAGACTGGAGCTGGGGCTTTGCTTGGGAAGGGCTGATCCCGGCAGCAGAGCTGGGAAAGAAAAGAAGGATGCTTGGATGTGGGTACCCCACTGTACCCCTTTCTGCGAGGTTTGGAGACACTTAGTGTGACCTGCCACCGCCAGGCAGTGGTTCAGAGGTCTCCCTTTCATCACTGGCTCCTCGGGAGGTGCGGGGGAGACCTTTGAACCTTGTGGCCAAGGGTTCAGGAGGCCAATTCCCCATTCCTGGCCCTAAGCAGGCAGCATCCTCCATCCAGCAGGGAACTACTCCTCTTTAGGTGATAAACAGCATGTGAAAAGAGCAAAGGAAAGAAATCGGGCAGCTTCTTTGAAGGATGTGCTACAAACACCTTGTTGGTGTGCAAGGAGGGACAGGAGGCAGCTTTTCCAAGGACCATCCTGCAGGCTGGCACGGAGGGAGCTGTGGGATCAGCTGTCCCCCAAGCCTGGGCTCTGCATTGTCCCCAAAACCCTGTCACCAGCAATAATGCACCAGCTGTTTAACATCCCCCTAAAAGCATCCACTCCTTCCCACCTCAACTGTTTAACATCCTCCCAAAAGCAGCCAAGACTTGACAGTTCCTTTGCTTTCCTGTTGCAACAGATTTTGCCCTTTGCACGAAGGATTGTTTTGGCTTCCTCACTGGGGATGAGCCACATCACAGCACCAAGCCAGAATGGGATGCTCTCAGGGCAGAGGGCAGCCCCTGACCTGGCTCCTCTGAGCTGAATCCATATCCTCCCTCTCCAGGGATCCAGACCAGGAGCTTTCCTGCTGCCCCCCAACTGCACTGTCCACATGGGACCAGTTCCCCTCTCCAGCAAGCTGGGCTCACTTACAGCATTGACACATAACAAATATGTCTCATTTTCATGGAAAATGAGGAATAAGGATGTTACCAAGCGGAGCAATTTGATTTTGTGCTCATTGAATTATGACACATCAGCTGCAACCTCCTGACAAGATGCAGTTTCCCAACACCAGTGGACTCAGGCAGAGTCTGAAATAATTCCCTCCAGCAAAATCCATCAAGACCAACCCAGCAAATATCACCTGAAATTACCATTTTCTAGTAAAAAAAAAAAAAAAGTGCTTTGCATCAAAATCTCAACTGTCTCTGGTTGTGGGCTGGAGGTTCACAGGTATGAAATACTACAGAAGGGTAAAACTCCCATTCTCCTGCCAACCTTCCTCAGTGCATATGTGGGGTCTCCCTCTGTCCTCGCTGTTCCCAGTCCTGACACTCAGCTGCTACACACCCCATCCCTCAAACACAGAAAGTGCAATTTCCAATTCCATTTCTGTCCTTCCAAATATCTTACAGGACTCAGAAGGCTACAAAGGAGCAGCCTCTTCTCTGCAGGGCCTATATCCAGAAATGTCCTTGAAAGTCCACACTGATTGAGAGATTTCAGGTTTTGGAGGGTTATTTTTTTTCTTTGGGTTTGGTTTGATTTTAATTTTTTTGGTTTGATATTTATTTTTCAATGGTCTATTTGGTGAAGGTGTTCTTACAGGTAAAGGTTGCCTTGCACCCACGGGGGTCGGATGGAGGCTGGTTTGGTGGTCTGGAATAACCTATGGCAGCTCAGGGCAGAGGAGGGGGGATGCTCTGCCATATTTCCCAAGATTTTAGGCAGCACGTGCAGGGATGGGAGGTGTTGGTACAGGGCTCAGTCTGCTGGGGAAAACCAGCACTGAGCAGCTTTGCCACATCCACAGCAGGCCTGGAGATGCTCACAGAAACACTAAGTGGGATTTGCAGTGTATTAACCCCCCGAGACACTTTTGGAGCCACAGGGGCCAGGGGAGGTTCTAAAAGACACATTTGGCCAAGCCCTGGCTGACAAATTTCAGGGTGACCCCATGGCACAGAGCCAGGCCACCCCTGCCAGAGCCTTCAGGGCAGCCCTGCTGTCACTGCCTGACTAATGCATAAAGCACCAGGAAATAACACCTCCATCTTCAGCACCTCCATCAGTCCTGCTCCAGGCTCCAATCCCACCCGTTATTGGGAAGGGCTGACAAAAATCCAGCCACCACCACAAAATCCACGGAGCCTGGGAAGGCCGGGGGCTGCCTCGGAGTTAACAGCATGCAGGAAAACAGCTATTAGGCTTTTTGAAGCCTTCTGAGGAGAATTAAAAGGGAATTAAGTTGCTCACTCCAGCTTAGTCAGTACAAATAAACCTTCAGCTGTTGGATTAGCAATGCCAGAGCAGGAGCAGTGGCTGCTGGAATTTCTTCCCTTCCATTTTTTTCCTTTTTTTTTTTATTTTTTTTCCCCTTTTAAATTTTATTCTTGTCATTCAGGGCAACAGAGTGTCAAACCAGCCTGGATTTTCTCCAAGCAAGCTCTGCCTTTGCAGCCAAGATGCTATTGCTGTCACTCCTCATGGAAATAAAGGGAGAAGCAAAACCAACAAAACTAAAACCCTAATCCCAATGCACACTGGTACCTTTTACCCCCACAAGATTCCAATTCAGATCTCATTTTTCATATAATATTGGACAAAGCAGCGTACCTGGGAAATAAAGTGATGCTCTGTGCCCACCTGTGTGCAGTTTGCTGTGCAGAGCTGAACTCCAGGGGAGGCCTTTCCTTCACTGGGATAACTGAATAAATGTGAGGAACATTAATTTTTTCACCCACTGGCTCCAGGTACAAGCCAGGTAGCTTGTGCCTCAGTTTCCCCAGCTGCAAAACCACACTTCTCCTTCTCACAGTGCATGGAAGAACAGAATCCTTTAGGTTGGAAAAGACCTTTAAGGTCATCGAGTGCAACCGTTAACCCAGCACTCTATGATTGCATATCAACTTGCAAATCTGCCTATTTTATTTATATGAATATATATATATATGTAATCATGGAAGCACAGAATCATCAAGGTTGGAAAAGATCTTTAAGATCATTGAGACCAGGTGTTAACCCAGCACTGCATGATTGGATATCAACTTGCAAATCTGTCTATATGTCTCTACATATCTATATACACACACACACACACACACTATTTATAGTGGGAGAAGGGGGAATTTCTGGGTAAGATGCAGGACAACCCCCTCCCTACAGACACACATAGAAGTGGTCACAGCATTCCAGCCTGGAGCTCCATTTGCCGAGTCAAACCCAAGCAGAAGGCAGGACAGACAGCCCAAAAAGCAGCTGGGCTCGGGCCAGATGTGCTGGAACACAAAGCAGACCAAGGGACAGTGGCAGACGGGACAGGGAACACAGTAGGTGGTGTGGGACTGGTTTTTTTCCCTGCTAGACCTGGGCTGGGAGCATCCCTTCCATCTTCCCCTGCAAATGCACAGACACTGCTGCAGAGCTGCCTGACAAGTGATGAATTTGGCCCTGGCCTAAAAATGTCAGTTGATGTTCTCCTTCCCCATGACAAACGTGCTGGGGTTTGATGCTAATCAAACTGGGGGCAGGAACTCACAAAACCTCCAAACACAGACACAGCAACTGAACCATCCAATAAAAAGCTTAACCCTTGATCATCCTCTGTTCCAATAGATCATTTATGTATTTTTAAGACAAAGAAAATAGAAATTCCTTCATTTCAAGCAGCTGCCGTGTGGTCCAGGCCTGTGACAAGGACAGATGCTGCTCAGAAGCCCTGAGGATGGGGGACAGGGCTGGACCAGCCACTCCACCAGAGGAAGCAGCATCTGATCCTGCTGGAGCTCCGACCTGCCGGGCCCGGCGTCACCGGGATGAGCCTCGTCCTGCTAATAAAGTAATTGAACATGATCGCCTGCCCTACTCGGATCATGGCCAATATCCATCACACAAACCTCCTCCACCGAGAGATTTATTTGTTAATGAGGGAGGGAAAATAACAGCTCAGCTCTGCTGCCAAACACAGCCCTGGAGCTCGTGTGGATTTGCACCGAGTGAATCGGGACCAGAGGGCACCTGGACCGGTCCCGGGAGGCTTATTTGGCTCCTGCTGAACTGGGGATGGGGTTTGTTCTGGGATGAGGGTTGGGACGTACCCCAGAGCCCATCCTCCAGCTCTGACTAGCAGGGTTTGCACCCTGCACCCTCATTACCCAACCAGGGGGGAACAGCCTGGCCACTCCTAAGGAAAGACAATGAGCAAGAAGAAAGAGAAAAATGCCTATAATAGAGCTTTGCTGATAAAAGCCATGACAAGGATAATAAATGAACCTTTCCTCAGCTGCCCTTCCTGTCCCAGAAGCCATCCCTTACTCTAAAGCACCAGGTGCACGTTTTCTCCTTCCCAATACCGAGCAGATTCAGCTGCCTGGCACAGCAGGATTGATTTTTTTTTTTCCCCCAGCTCATACACAAACTATTATGAAAACAACAAGTTTTGTACATACATGAGAAAAATCCCACGTTTCTGTCCCTGGACATTGGGCAAAACCTGGATTTACTAGAGGTATGGGTCCCCATTCCAGCTCTTGGGGTTCCTGGGGAAGTTGCTGCCTGGGATGGGCCACAAAACCCCTCCAGACAGCAACCCCCCCACCCTTGGCCGAGTCTCACATACATTAATCAAGAAATATAGGATATTTTCATGGAAATCAATCAGTTCATGAACAATTTGCGGATGGAGCAAGGGCCAAATGCCCACAAAACCAGCAGCAAACCCCTCCCACCAGCCCTGGTTTTTACCCAGCCCTTTTTCCACGAGCACCTTGGGCTCGTCCATGTCGGCATTGCACCAACACGTCCCTCCTCTCAGCCAGGCATGGTTTGGGCCACAGCACACTAAACAGGTTTGAAAAATCAAACCAGACCTTTCCCTTTCCCAGAGCACAGGCAGCTCTGCAGGCAAACCCTGCTTGGCAGGAGGAGGGAGCCAGGCAAACCCCAGCAGATGCTGCAGCCCTGTGTCCCCAAATCCCCTCATCCCACAGCCTGCCCATCACTGGTGAAGCTGAGGACAAAGGCAAAACCTGCCCAGGACCATTCCCCCCCTCTTATTTTCCATCTTTCACATTTTTGCACAGCCCTTCTGTCTGGCAATATGCCACAGCTCCCACCAAACTGAAGTTGGAGGATTAGAGCAATCAAATCCATTTCCACAGGATACATTTAACTGGACACGTTTTGCTTTAAACTGAAGTACCCTACTGGGGATTCATTACCAAAATCCATCCTCTTCCTATTTGTTGCTAATGGGAGGGAAGATGAGTTTTGAATAATTAAGAGCCAGCTCCTCTCTGGCTGTGATAGATGGAGCAAAGGGTGTGCTGCTGCTCTGCCCCTCACCCCTGCTCCAGGATCCCAGCCCAGCACCTGGGGGAAACCCTGCAACCCCTCTAAACTATTTACTAACCCTGCAAACCCCCTAAACTATTTAGGAACCCTAGAAAACCTCAAGGTATCTATAGAATCACAGGATGGTTTGGGTTGGAAGAGACCTCAAAGTTCCTCTAGTCCAACCCCCCAGCCATGGGCAGGGACATGTTCCTCTGAACTAGGTTGCTCACAGCCCCATCCAACCTGGCCTTGAGTGTTTCCAGGGATGAGGCATCACCACCTCTCTGAGGAAACCCATGCCAAAGCCTCATCATCCTCTTAATAAAAAATTTTCTCTTTCTATCTAGCTGGAATTAACCCTCTCAATTTAAAAACATCCTCCCTTGTCCTGTCACAACAAGCCCTACTAAGAAGTCTGTTCCCAGGAGATTAATCCCACAAACTCCCAGTCAGCTCCTGTTTGCAGGACACATGAAGGATCCTGGTTGGGACACAAGCTCCCAATGTGGAGGCTGGACTTTGCAATGCATTGGCTGCACATCAAACTGAACACCAGATGACGTAAAACAAAAAACACTCCCTTAAAAAAGAGGCTGGGGAACTGATGTTTTCCAGCTTAAAGCTCTTCCACATTCTGGTCTGTAGCTGCATCACCTCGGGAGGGCTGGGCTGCCCAAGCACGTTGGATGGCAGTCGCTCTCCCTCACAAGGGCAGGGGGGAAAGTGATGACAAATTCCTCCAGTTAATTAAAAAGCCCCACTCCAACAATGTTGCAGAGCTTTTGAACTAATTTATGAGCGTTTATTCATTTTGTCCCGGCACAATCTCTGTGGAAATGTAAAATTCAGCTCCTGTATGATTTTCTCTTTGCATTGACTGGAAGGAGAAAGAACGAATAGATTCTGCTAAATTAATTATCAGCATTGATTTCTTGTCTTTTTTATATTTTTATCCCAAGACAGAGCCCTCAGTAACTTTGAAGAATCTCTAGCACTCGGGCTCGGAAAATTGATCTAGCAGTTTCTGTGAAGCAGCATTTCCCAGCTCCCCTTCCTCAAAATACACTCTAAATGTTAATTTGCATGCTCGAAAGGAACCAGGTGATTTGTCATTATATTTGCCTCCTCTCCCAGATGTAGCTACTCGTTCCCTTCTTAATTGATTTTCATATTTAGATTCAGTTCTAGGGAAAGTAATTTGGGGACTGAATCAGAGGGAGAATTAATAGCTGACAACAAATGGGAACTTGGATGGGACTTCATTAGGCCATCCGAGCGCCCAGACTGGGCCTCTCTTCCTCCAGCAGTTTCATTTTCTTCATCTATTATAAATCATTATGTTGAAAAATAGCTCCAGAATAGAGACTCCTCACTGCTTTTGCAAAGCAGAGGCAAAAGCTGCCAGATAAGGGGGACAAATTTGCAAACATTCATTGGAATAAAAGCTCTGGAGGGTCATCCCTGGCTCCATCAGTCATTGCCAGTGGGAGCTCAGGTGTGCAGGACCAGGGCATCCCTGCAGCCAGACCCAGGGCCAGGGGGAGCATCACTTGTGTGTCCCCACCCAGGCACCACGGATTCACCTTGGGATGTGTCCAGACCTCTGGCTGCACTGAGCAGGGGAGAGGAGCCCAAGGAGGTGCCAGGACTTTCCCATAAGAGATCCCACGTCCTGAAGGCACCCAGGGAAGCGCAGCCACAGAAACCAGCATGGAAATCTCAGGATAACTGCATCCCAGGCCTTTTACAGCTGGCACCCACAGCTTGCAGCACCCTTTGCTGGCAGAGGACACACAGCAGTGCTTCTGCCCCCTCCCCACTGGGAGCCTCACAGCACACGGGGTGTCCGTGGTGGCCAAATACCTGTGAACTTTGGCTGGGAGAGGTCTGAAGCTCCAGAGACCTGGTGCTGCTGAGCTCCTGGGGCAGCTCTGCAGGGCAGCCATAGCCCAGGAAAGCCTTTGGTGTCCTCTACCATCCCAGAGCTCTCATTAACATTACTTAATTAACAGCCAGAGGTGTAGCAGTGCTCCAGCTGATGGGAATTACCCAAAACCAAAAGCTCCCTGGCTTGACCAGCCCAAGGAGCTGCCCTTCCACTTAAACTCCAGTTCTATTCATTGCACTTTTAGCACCTGAACTTTAAAAACAAACAAAAAACAAAAAAACCCCACCAAACCAAACCAAACCAAACCAAACCAAACCAAACCAAACAACAAAAAAGCCCCCCCCCAACAACAAAAAACCCACCCCCAAAACAACCCATCTTTTAAGGAAGAATTGTTATTTCTACCAGTACATTTCATTTTAGGGCCACTCCAATCCTGACTGGCTGGAGAATGGAGTTTCATCCTCTCTTCTAAACGCAGTTAATTCTTTTATAAATTAACTTGCACAGTGTCACAGCACATTACCTCACCTTGGAATATTTTTACTCTGAACTTGCCGTGGCTGATGAATAGAACAATGCTTGGATTTTCTCTGGGGGTGTTTTACCAGTAATGTAACTTATTAAAATACAGCTGACTGCTGAAGAAATAGCACTTCTCCAACAGGGCCCAGGTTATCCAGTGAAACCCAGACAATGAACAATGGTTTATGGCAAAACTGTTAAATCAGCATCTCTTATATAGACCAGCACTGAGGTTTCCTTTAATCATTGGAAGTTGCTGGGCAAGGTGCCAAGGAGCAGGGGCTGTCTGGAAAGCAGGGATGCCCAGGAGGGGAAGGGCACAAGGTCACCTCAAGGGGTGACAAATCAGCTGAGCCCTGCCAGCAATGATGTCCCTGCCCACCCACTGTGGCCAGGGAGCTGTACCTGCTCTCGTGGCTGTTGTGATTTATTCCAGCATTTTATCCCTGGCTGTGAAATGCTGTTTATTTACAGCAGGGGCCACGAGGCAGAGCAAGGCAGGTTTACTTCTGTCCATATTTGCTTTCTCCTGTGTACCTGAGTCATGAGCAGGAGCCTTGTCTCACCCAGCACTGCTGTCTGCCCACCAGGTCCAGGGGATCATGTTCCTTGGGGTACCCAGGCCCCTGCCAGCCAAGGGATGAGGATCCCAGCCCTGCTAGCTGTCCCTGGAGAGTGAGAAAAGATTTCCCCCCTCCCAAAGATTCAACAAGGCTGTTTCTTTAGTTATTAACCCCATTTCCAAAGGCTGCCCCTCCTTTCTCCATCAGCTACAGCCAGTTCCAGGGTTCTGCTGGATTCAAGTCCCCCTGCCCATCCTGTGGCAGAGATGAGGTGGCTGCTCTCACCATCCCATCCCTGCTCCCAACCCAGCTCCAGTTTTAGCCCCTGGCAGCCTGGCTTGGAGCCAGCACACACTAGAGGGCAATTTCAGCAGCCAAGAAGAGGGAAGGCAGCTCCCACCTGAGACAAGAAGTGGATGTAACCCCTGACTCTCCAATCTTTTTCCAGTGCCACAACCTCAGAGCTCTGGGGTCAGAAGTAGCTCTGGATTGAAGGCACCAGGATGCCTTCAGCAGCATCAAAACTCCTCTGAAACTTGGGGCAGGTGGAAAAACCATGGGCCAAAGGAGGAAATCCATGGGGCAGCAAGCCTTGCCCAGCTGGGGCTGCCCTCAGTCCTGCACTGCCCACATGCACCACCTGACTTTGTCCTCTCTCTCCCTAAAAAAGGAAAGGAGATGCCAACCACCTTTCTCCCTTTCCCTCCGAGTCAGGAAGGGCCATTAACCCTTATCTGCCCAGAGACCCTTCCCTGTAGGCCAGGTGCCCCCCTGGGCTGCCACTTCCATATCGGTGCCCTCCCATTTCTTCCCTTTCCAGCCCCCCATCTCTTCCCAGGGTGTTGTTTGGTTGCTGCCAGCGGTGATGAGAAAAAGCAGATGGTAAATAGACTCATTTTCTGGAGCAAGGTTAACACAGAGAATGAGCAGCAGAGGAGCAAATGGAGCTATTTGAAGGAACAAGGAGTCAGGGGGACGTGGTGAAAAGGAGGGGAAGGTGCAATATCCCTTGGGTGGGAGAGGAGAGCAGTCCAGGGTCACCCCACCCAGCCAGCAGGAAACCCAACAGGCAAACTGCCTTCTGCTGGGAGGTTTGGGCTGTCCCCAGCCTGGTGACATCCAGGAATGCTGCTGGCACAGCCACTGGCCCTGCTGGCTCAGCCAAGGTACCACTTCAGTGCTGTGCCTCAGTTTCCCAGCTCGTACCCCCCGGCTCTGCTGTCACAGCGCGGCAGTGACACGTCACACGCCCAAAGCACAGCAAGGATCTCTGCTGAGAGATGTAAAAGCCAAGTCAAACACTTCCTCTTTGTATCTCCTGGGAAGAGCAGACAGTGATGAGCTCTGGCAGCAGAGCCCCAGCTGGCAGGAGGGCAGAGCCAGCTCCCGGTCCTGCCTCCTGCCGGAGCATCCCGATTTCACCCATGAAAGGCTTGGAAAATCCAGGAGTCTGCACACACGGTCTCTGCTGGGGGGTTAGCCAAGCTTAAGAAATCCTCCTTGCTTTTCTGCACTGCCTGCAGCCGAGCTGGCTGGGGAGTCTGGGATGGGAGGCACAGAGTGGAAGGGTTGGAGGTGCCAGGCTGTTGGAATAGGGCAGCAGCCTGAGGGATGTCACGGAATCCTCCCTCTGCATTAGTCCCCCTCGTGCACTAGGTGAGGGGCTGCAGCCAGCAAGGCTTGGCTGGGACCATCCCAGACCCCATCCAAAAACCTCCCTTGTTCTGACTGTCAGGCATCTTTGCTTAGAGCTCCTTGGGACCATTTCTCCCATCTTTAATAAATACCTTCTCTCCCTCCATCAGCAGATCTGCCCAGAGCCCCCAAGGCCTGATGGCAGGAGCTGCCAGGGACAGAGCAGTGTTGGGAAGTGGGGCAGCAGCCACTGCTTCCCAAATCCCTTCTTAATTATGAACGATGAACACTCGAAAATCTGACCCGAGGTGGCTGTTGTTGAGTCATCCTCTGTTTAATTGCTTGCAAATATTACACTGTCTCACAGTGTGGGCTGTAAATTACCAGCAAATAAAGTGTGGAAGCTGTTTTACAGCTAATATATTGCTACTTGGGAAAGTTTGGGATTAAATGCATCTTCCTGCTGAGCTAACAGCCCCTTCCCTGAGGATCAGGCTCCAGCAAGGGGTGTGAGTGCTGGGCTGGGGGATGCCGACCTCTTGCTGGACCATGCCTGCACCTGGCAGGTAGGAAGAGCCATGGAGGGTGGGAGAACACGGAGGCATCCAGTCCATCTGCTCTGACAATGTCAGTGCCACTCTCTGAGAGCCTCAGAAGTGCCAAGCACTATTTGTCAATATTTCCCAATACCCCCTAAGGTGAGTCTTTCTGAAGATTTCAACATGAGGGTTCGTTAAGTGACTTCAAGTGAAAAAGAAAAAACTAATAAAAGCTGCTGTTCAGCAGTACAGATTTCCCCAGAGGCTTCTGTTATTATCGTCTTCCCAGTTATGAGTGATTTATCCTTAATGTTCCTGGCTTGGCACACACTCTGCAAATTATTGCTCCCGTTGTGAATCCAGCCTGGCTCTCCTGGGATGGGGAGACACAGCCACCACAGGTACCAGCATCCTTCTGCCTTCCCTGGCAGTCCCCAGGGTCTGGGCTGTCCCACTGCCCCCCCACCAAGGCTGAGACATCACCCCTTGCTGATCCCTAGAGAATTAAAAATTGTCGCAGGAATCTTCGAGATTGGAATGAAATTTGAAGGTCTCTGCTGTGGGGTGGTGAAGCCTTTGGGACAACGTGGCTCGTGCTTCACACCCACAGCTGGTGGTGGCTTGAGCCAGGCAGGACTCCTGCCAGCAGCCAGCCTTGCTAAGAAGGTCTCCAGGAACAGACTGTTGAAATTGCCCCCAAATTTACCCTAATTTATTAATTCTGGACTCTGAGGACATCTGTCCATTACCAAAATGTATCTGTCCATCACCAAAGTGCATCTTAAATTAATTCCCATCTCTGGACTCTGAGGACATCTGTCCATCACCAAAATGTATCTGTCCATCACCGAAATGCATCTTAAATTAATTTCCATCTCTGGACTCCAAGGACATCTATCCATCACCAAAATGCACCAGTCCAAGGGGAAGGCAATGGTAGTTGTTTGGGAATCTGAGAAAACAGGATGAGAAGCAGAAAACAGCAGCAGTGCTGCTGAGCCACCTCACTGGAGAGGAGCAGAGCACCTTCCAAAATAGATGGTGGGCAAGCAAGGGAAGAAAGAGGTGTCTCCCCTCTGTGCCCTGAGCTGTTGATTTCTTTTCCAGGCACACAGTTAGATGGAATAGAGGGCTGAGCCACTGCAGCAGGAAAGTCCCAGCAGTGGTTTGGCCCTGGCACTGGTTGGTGGCAGCTCAGAACTGCATCGGGATCTCCAGTCACATTAAAATGACAAATTTCCAAGCATGAAATGATGACTTGGATGTGTTTTGTCTATGACTAACTGGAAATAAGATTTCACATTGTTTCTAGATCATTCTCACAGTCATGGGGGAAGGAAAAGGTACTTTTTGAAACAAAGCATCCCCTCCCAAGAAATCAAGGTTATGTCAGAGTTTTATAACTTCCTCCTGGCCATCAAAAAACAGGAGGCAAAATTCACAGCAGCCTCAGTCAAACATACCCCAACTCACTTTGTCCCTCTGATCATCTAGAGAAGGCAAATTGGGTGTTAAGAAGCTCTATAGTTTTTTTCCCCAATCTTCCTGTGTAACTCCAAGATGAAGGATAATTAACTGGTGAAAGCACTTGCTCTGCTTTGCAAGGACATGGAAACTAAAATTAGCATTTTTTTTCTTTCAGTGTGTGCAACCTGACAATGCTCAGCAGTGCCCGGGGGCTGCTGCTGGGGGATGGATCCTCTGCAAGTGTTGGGCAGGGGTCAGTCCTTCAGGAGTTTCAACAACAGCTGGTGGCACAAAGGAGGATTTTTTGGCACCAGCCAGTGAGTTTTGCTACATTTAATTTCAAAGCTCTCTCCAACTACCTGAAAGGAGGTTGTAGCCAGGTGGGGGTTGGTCTCTTCTCCCAAGGATGATGGATAGAGAGATTTTCTGGGGGTGCTCAGTTGGGGTGTTCCTTGCCTGGGCTCACCCTGCATCTCCTACTGGCCAGTCCCCCTGCCAGGCACCCACATCACTGGTTGGAAAACATTACTCATCCCTCAGGAAAAGCCAGGGGCAGCCAGCAAGACATTTCCTCAACCAGAAATACCTGGAAAAGAGCAAAAGAAGCAGGGAGGAAGGAAACTATAAAGCAGAGGAAGCTATAAGGCATTCCCAGCCTCAGCATGGTGACACTCAGGAGCTGGAAGGGCATAAAAGAGTATCTGGTCTTTGTTCACCCCTGGAGCTGTGGCACTGGCAAAGATGAGCAAGAACAATACAACTTCCACCAGTCCTAGGTTTTCCTTGATGAATGCTAAGGCTTTTCTCAACAAGAACTCTGAATAGTGTGAAAATATAGCGGAAAATATTTTTCTTTTCTCCAGGGAGGAAGATGCACATAAAGTGATTTTTCCTGGCTGGGTTGTGTTGGCAGCAGCCCTGGGTGCAAATAGCTGCTGCACAGATTTCAGGAGCCACCTTGCAGAAATGCTGGAAGGAAATGTGTCCTTCCCTCCTTCTCTCTCTCCTTCAGCTAATTTTGTATTTCTCTTTCTGGCTGTGCTGCAGAGAGTAATGAACGTGGGTGATTTGCCATCAGATAAATTGCATGCCATTAGCTGCCTGTTTGGAGACCATATTTCCTCTTTGTGATGCGAGCTCAATATCCTTCCAATGAGTTATTACTTGGAGATCTTCTAGACCTGGACTGTAAGTACCAAGCAATTACTGCGCCGTAATTCCAGGGCTGCTCGCCTCCCTGCTAGACACAGTCTCTTAAGCCTCGTCAGGTTGACTGGAGGAAGCTTTTTTGGGTTTTAAAGAATGGCTTAATGGCAGCTGTTTCAAGCAGCTCCCTTTTCCCTTCTCCTTTTCCATCCAGCCTCTTTATCACCCACTGCAACCTCCTCGCCCTGCCCAGCAATGCTGAGCGGTGAAGGAGGGCAGTGCTGGGGCTCCAGGGTTGCACTTTGCAATAGGAGCATGTTGGAAATCGCAGAAGAGTGGCCAGAATCTTGTACCTACACATGCACTGAACCACTCCATTATGCCCAAGCTCTCCTGGAGGTCTGGTACAGCCGTTCATCCCAGCCCAGCATCTCCCAGGAACACAGCCCATCACTACCCTGCTCCCACTGCAGGGCTTGGTCCCTCCACCACTGCCAGCTCCAACAGCCTCGAGCAGACACCTTCCTGCTCCAGGGACATTTACCCTATTTGCACAGCAGCAAGAAAAGCCCTTCCTTCCCTTTGGGAAAAGCTCTTTGTCCTGGGACACAAGTCCAGAGCCACATTTGCATCTTTTTGCCAATTGATTGTTGAGCTCCGAGCTCCCAGTTGAGGCCAGAGCTCGGTGTGGTGGATGCTTCCCTAGCCCTGCTGGGAGCTGCATCAGGGGCAGGGCATGGATCTGGCAACAGCCCCGAGCACCAGTTCCCAGCAAACAGGCTTATTCATGAACAAGAAATAATATTAATTAAGGAAGAACATTCCTAATGAGCAATTAACCTGATTTGCCAGGGCAAACGTTCCCTTACAGTAAGAATTTAAAACTGAGCTAGCCAGGAAACTTTCTTATTTTCTCTCCATGTTTGTTTTTGTTTTTTTTTTAACAAATCTTCCCACTCTTGACATCACTGCAGCTTCAGGGCTTGGAAAGTCTTCCAATACACTCCTAAAGGCATTGTCTGACAGGCTCAGTGGGGTGACCCTAGCTGCTTTTGGCTGGAGAAATGCTTGTTTGAACCAAAATCTCTTTCTATTCTTCCTATTACTTTAATCCCAATATTGGCACAGGTAAAGCACCCCATCCTGTGTCAAGCCTGAGTCAGGTTTTGTCTCTCCCTTTCTCTTCTGCAGAAAAAGAAATAAATAAGGCTTATCCTTTGCAGTGAGTTTTTCTGAATGATCGAGTAACGGAACAAACCTGCGGGAGATGTTTCAGCCTCCCAAACTGCTGACGTTGAGATGTATCCAGGAGACCAGAGTAATACTGTGAGTATTTTAAATAGATCAAATAATCATCGCTTTGCAAAGCCAGATTTTCGTGTCCCAGGCCCCAGGCAGGTGGAGTTCAAGTGTGTTTCGATGGAGTATTAATAGTGTGTTAATGAAGCCCGCGCTCGCCGCCTGCAATCTTCAAAGGCACTCTTGTTTTTGAACTGTAATTGTCCACTGAGAAATGACAAAACAAACAGCAATTACACTGGAAAAGGGATTTTAAAAAAATTATGCCAGTAGGACTGGAGCTCATAAAACAGCACTAGTGATATATACACATTAAACTGCTGCCAGTTGCCGCAGAACTGAGAGCACAGAAGTGCCTTGTTTTCCTGTTTTCCTTCTTCTGCCTTTTTTTTTTCATTATTAAATTTTTTTGCAGTGGGAGCGATGCCCAGGGATGGAGGCAGATGGTGCATCTGCAGCCAGACCCACAAGGAGGTCCCAAAACATCCCCAGGTTGTGATGGGGACGGGGGCTGGTCCTCTGGCACCCCTGAGTTCACAGGAGTCGCATCCCTGGAAATGCCAAATAATTCCCCCTCACCCAGGGTGCCAGAAGGAGCCACAGCCCTGGGATCTCCCTTCCAGCATCGCTGTCTTTAGGGGCAAAGCTACAGGATGTGCCCTGAAAACAGCTCCAGCCTCTCCAGAAAGGAGAGATTTCACCCACCCGGGGGGGATTTATGATTCAAATAATCCATTATCTTTATTAAGGTGGCCCTGCCTCTCTTTGTGTTCAACACACTGAATTCTTTTCTATGAGATAATATAACCCACCAGACCTGGTGTGCAGAAAACTGCTGATAACAACACGAGGCCATTTATTTTGTGTGGGATTGTTAAAGTGAAAACCCCAGCCAGGCAGTGGTGGGCAATTACTGTCGGCTCTGACCTGCAAATGGGGAAAAATTCCCCTTCCTGGGAAGGAGAAAGAGAAGTTATGGACTGGACTCTGTGCTGTGGCAAGGCAAATAATAGTAATAATTTCTGTGTCTGGAAAGATTAGGGGCTGAAGTGCTCCCTGCCTGCTCTGCCACGTTGGGTTTCCACCTTTATTTTTGGAGTGTTTCTAGTTTTAGAGCAGTTTCTCTTTACCTTAAGTACACTTCTTTATTAAAAATCAAGTTTATTGTTGAGATGTAACCAACAGTAATTTTAGTAGCTTGTATAAAAACATTAAGCAGCACATGGTTGCTGTCAGCTCTGTAAAGAAGCTCTAAAACCACTGAAGTTTTAGTGGATCAAGGCATGGATTCAGCACCAACCAGCATTATCACCCTCTGAAACTGCAGGCAAAATAAAAGCCTCTCTGCAAAATAAATACCTTCTGCATCAACATTTCCCACTAATTTAGTCATTGCAAACCCAAAGAACTTGGGATGAGGAAAAATGGAAAAGCTCATTTGCCCTTTCCTGCCTGTGAATAAAACCAAAGTAATATATTAATTTTAAGCCCATAAAGAATATGAAAATTGGGACCAAAGCACTCAGCTCCCTCCTAGCAGATAGTGCTTATCTTTTTAGGAAATCAGTTTTAAATGCATGCTCAGATAAGCTAATTTTTTCATCTGTAGCTAGCACATTTTAAATAGTTCTATTTAACTAATAAAACCCATTTTTGATGCTGTTTTTGGGCATCTTAAATTGAAAACCAATTTCCATCCAAATAGACCATGGCACACATTGTGAGTCCAAAATTAATAATCATCTCATAAAAAAGAAATGCATCATCCCCTATATTATAACATAATAAAATGCAAACACAAAGAATTGCTATAAATGTGCATTAAGCTACATAATTGCCTAAGTAACCTCACACACATAAAGTGTTTTCTTCTGTTTAGCAAAATAGAAGAGTTGTAGAAGAATAAAACCTGCAGGTTGCAGGTTACCAACAAGGAAGAATCAAGTTAAGAAGGTAAATAAAACCTACAAATGAGAAACAAGATTAAAGTGGATCATTCAAACCAAGCTTTCTGCTCTGCTAATTTAAATTATCATTGAAATAAGTGGCTGAAATAAATCATCTGTGAAGTCTTCAGCTTTAAACTCCTTCCCTCCCTTGGGAAGGGTCAGGGAAGGGTGGGAGGCAGCTCTGGCACTCCAAGGGATGCAGTGGGAAGTGGTGGGACATGGTGGGACAGTGGTAGGGGACCTGCCAGGTCTTACCCATCCTGTGGCTCTCAGGATGGTGCTGAGTTCCCATGGATTAAAAACCCTAAATTACAAGTGCCAAGGGCTGCCCAGGGTCATTCAATCCTTCCCAGTCCTGGCTCCATCCAATGCCACAGGCTTGGAAAGACACTTATCCCACAGTTGTTCCTGACTGTACACATCAGAGAAAGAAAACTGGGATTTGAGGAGAGTCAGGGGTACTAGGAAAGAAGCAGGGTGATGATTGAGGCTCCATTTTGATGCACAACCCACAACATTCAGGAAACGATGGATGACGCAGAGCCACAGAGTGGAGACATGGGGTCCTGACTCCCTGCAGCCAGCAAATCCGCCCCTTCCCAAGTTTTTTATGGATAGGACATGCAAGTTTCATAGGAACTCACCACCTGTGGGTTCCCCACTACTGTGGAGCAGCGAGGGCTCCACACTCCTCCATGCCAGGCTCCCAAGGTCCTTCCCGCTGCTCTTGGGGAAGCGTCGTCCTTTGGGAGCAGATGGAGAGACGTCTGAAGAGAGGCTTTGGGATTTTAGCAGGAGCTGGGGCAGCCCAGAGGGCACGCAGGGACATGGTGGGACACCTTCCCACTGGCTATGGCAGCATCCTGGGAAGACACTGAGGAAAAAATCCAATTCCTTCCTGGCATGTCTGGCTTTGACTCTCTTCCAAAGCACACCCCCACTCCTGAGCAAGCCAGAGCATCTTTCTTTTGTATGAAAGAGAGAAGCTCAGCAAGATGTAGCAATAATCTGTTTTTTTCTATTCCAGTGCTCAGCAAGGAGCCTCTGGGGATGGCAGGGAAGGAAAGGGACCTCAGAATAGTGTCAGACACTCTGTGCAGTTGGAGAAGCTTCCCGGAACAAAGCATAACCTGAAATAGAGCAAACATTCCCCTTCCCTAATCCCATTCCAAGGAAAGGGCTTGGGTGTGAGCAGCGTGAGATGCCCTGTGTTTTGGCTTGGTTGGGAATAGCTACCAGCATCTGCTTGGAAGAGGCAGGAGGCTTCAGAGGGGCATCTACAACCATCAGCCAGCGGTGAGACCCCAGGGCTGGGCCTCCCTAGTCACATCTGCTTCAGAAGCTGGGGTCCCTCCAGCTCTCCTACACATATCTTACCCATCCTTGTGTCTTGGCATCAATTGTTCCACCCAAGAAGAGCATTGGCAGAGTGAGCTCGTCACCCAGGGCTCCCTCTGAGCCCTCCCAGAGGAAGAGATGCTAAATATGCCACTGCCTCCTCTGGGAGAAGCACCCACATGCCAACAGCCATGTTGGCTCCAGGAGCTGAGCATCTGCTGGGTTAACAGTTGGACTCAATGATCTTAGAGGTCTTTTCCAACCCTTCTCCCCATCATCCTCCTGCCCCCAGAAAAGAGAAGAGATGCCTCAAGCCAGCACAGGGGAAGGTGCCCTGTAGCCAGGGCTGTGGATGGGACTACAGAAGGACAGGGAAAGTCTAATCCCTTCCACTGGAACATACAAGTGGAAATCTGGTTTCTGGGAGTGGTGAGAGCCTTGGAAAGGGCTCAGTCCCAGGAGGGAGCAGCCCCCACCCCACAGCTGCTTCCCTGCTCAAGGAGGTGGCAGCAGGGAAGAGCTGCTGCAGATTTTGGTGCCTGCCTGACTTGAGCTCTGGCCACATCCCAGCTCAGTAATTTCCTAGTTCTTACCATCAATCACCTTGTTAAACCAAACTGGGCAGCAGCTGAAAGCAAAAACACCAGCACCAGATATCCCAGGTCCCAGCTGAACCTTGTTTGCAGTACGAAGCACAAGCTCAAGTCTTTCTTTTTCTTGCCAAAAAAGAAGTGCTAAGGCAAAGCACAGACCTTGTGCTGCCAGGAGGTATAAATTGGCACCTATTAGCCATCCTCACAATAACTTGAACTTGTTTGACATAACAAGGTGATTAAATCAGCATGAGAAATTCTGCTTCTTGAAGCCAAGAGGACACGGTGAGATAAAATGCATTTCAAATCTCAATTAGGGGAAGGATGGAGAAGGGTTTGAGGAGGGGGATACCTGCTTGGGCTTCATGGAGCTTGCTGTGCCATGCCAGCAGTGCAGGGCTGGGGGAGAACAGAGGGCTGCATCACCCAAGAGCCTCCCTCCTTAGTGCTCTGAGGGCTGGGAAAACACAGAGATTGCCTAATACACCTGATTCCTCCCAGTTTTCAGCCCCCTCATCCTCATTGGAGCATGCAAGGACACTGCTGTCCTGAGTGCCAGCTCTAGTCAGTGACCTGCCACCATCTCCCACACCAACTGCCCACGTGTTTCCTGCTGCCACACTCTTGCTGTAGGAGCTGGATGTGTTAAAGCTGGTGTGAACACCGAGGGGATGGGCTCTGTTAGCAAAGAGCAACTTGGCAAAGAGTTTGCTTTTGCTTCACCAGGCAGGGGAAAACAACCAAGAAAGATGCTGCATAGCACATGGGTCTGGCAGGAAATGGAGGAAGTAGTATGCCAGGGTGGTGGGGAGAACCCAAGCAGCATCTCGGGTTGGAGCAGGAGAGCATCTCTACCCCACAATGCACAGGAGGATCAGCCAAGTATGAACACGTGGGTGAGAGCTCCAGAAATCAACCTTCTGCCAACACCAGCTGACCCAGGAGCTCCCCAAGATCCTGGGGAGACCTCCCAGACCCCCAAGCCCTGTGCTGCTTTGGGAGACCTTCAGGGATCTGTAGAGTTCCACTGAGCCATCCACCTCCATGCCTCGTGCAGACATTGCCAGCAGATGCTCAATGACCTTCAGAGGGCTGGCTCTGCTTGGCCAGCTCTCGTCTCCGATGATTTGGTGCCTCTCCGGTTCCTGTCATGCAAATGGAGAGATGGCAAATCTTTGGCCAGCAGTAATTCACAGCCAGACAGCGCAGGGACTGAAGATAATGAAGGTTTTTTGAAATCCAATAGTCCCTAAACACTTTCAGGTGCTGCCTTCGCCTTTCTGTCTCCAGGCTTCGGGGACAAATAATTCCTTACAATCTGTGTTCCCGGACCCTTTTGCCTGAACTCCAGAGAAGGATTTCAGCTAGGTCAGGCACAGCGTATGGCCATTTGTCATAAAATTATTTTCATTCATTTATCTCCATCCTGCCTTTTCAAGTCCTTTCCTTGCGTGCTACTTCGGCCAAATTCCCAATTCCCTGAATTTATTATCACTATAAAATGGTTGCCTGCTCCCCAGCATGACCTAGACACGCACCCCACTGCGATGCTTTAGAGGCCTTTGTCTGTTGCTATGGCAACTGGAAAAGGAGGCAAGCACTGCAGCCAGCACTGGGATGGATCCTGCACGGATGCTGACATCCCTTCCTGGCAGTAAGGAGGCCAAAAGAACGTGGGGGGATACGCAATGCTGGAATGAGCAGGGCAGGAACACCTTTTCCTGGTGTTTTCTGTCCTCTGGTTACCTCACAGCAGCTCTGTGCTTGGTCCATGCATGGCCAGGAGAATGTGACTCCAATGGGATGCTGGATGGGACTTTGTCCAGAGGGGCACAGCTTGAAGCTGGGGTGGGATGGGGACAACAGGCACAGGAAACTAGTCCCCCACGGTGACATCCAGCTGGGTGGCACAAAATCCTGTGCCCTGCTGGGCTGGTCACTCTGGTTTCAGCTCTGTTTTTCTTCCAAGTGAAACACCTCACACAAACCCACTCTCCAAACCAGCCAGCTTTGCCCCAAAAATCTTCTTCTGCAAAACTTCCTGCCTTTAACCTGTTGATAGACACTCATGCCTTCCCTTTCATTTACTGGTGTTATTCTCTTCTAATTCTTTATTAATCAATTCCCACATCAGCCACTCCATCAGTTTGCCCGGGATCGAAGTAGAGCTGACAAGCCTGTAATTATCCAGGTCGTCTCATTTATCCTTTTTAAACACTGGCAGGGATCTCACCTGGGAAATCAGCAGAGCAGATTCAGCTCTTGCTTTTGACACGGGCACGATTTTGTTTTTCTTCCTGTGATGTGTCCCAGCCCTCAAGCTGGGGATCCTGTAGGAGCTGCCTAACCAGCACTTTGCACAGAGCCATGGGCACCATCACTGCCTCCTGTAGCATCCCAGCTTTCATTTAAAACTGGGAGAACAGCAGGGAAGAGCCCCCCATCCTCTCTGCAGCGCAGGGACTGGTCCCATTGCTGCTCACAGAGCAAGAGCTGAGCTCCAGAAATGGAAGCCCTGAGTTGTCACACATTATACAGTGTATTTCCTGAGCATTCCCTACTCTGCAGTCCATTAGTTGGCCCCTCACAGCAGGATGCTTTCCCCCATTTCCCAGTTGGAAAAAAACCTGTTCAAAACTAAAGCAAATAGAAAAAAAACAGGGGGGAAATTGGATTATTTCCTTCTGGAAATAAGCCAAGGGGGATACAGATTCCCCCAGCCTGGGTGTTCCTGGCCTGATGTGGCTCAGGGTGACAGTGCACACGAGCATTCCCAGAGCTGGGAATGGTTGTGGGGCTCAGCCCTGAGGGGAAGGGGATGAGCAGGACCCCCCTGTGCCCCCTTCCCTTCCCCAGAAGGGCTCGTGGCTGCTCTTTGGCCAAGGCTGAGCTTTCCCTGGTCGATCAAAACACCGTGGAGCTGCAACAGCCACAAAAAAATGAGCAAAAGAGCATTTGCAGGCAGCAAACATCCATGTTGGGGCTCCTCCAGCAGGTAACTTACAGCCACCTATAAAAGCTACGTGCAGCGTGTCTTCCGAGGCCAGGCTGCTTTTAACACCCGCCAAAAGACACTGGAAAAAAGCAAAGGGAGATGGAGAAAAGAAGAGATACTGTGGAGATCCACCCTGGCTGCACGCAGGGAAGGCAGCAAGTTCAAACGCAGCCGTCGCCTCTGATCCAGCTCCCCTTGCTTCCAGTTTTACGCTTAGGAAGGATGCTGCTCATTCAGGCAGTGCCTTGAGCCCCGTGGGCTCCTGCTGCAGATGGTGCAAAGCACTGGAGAGATGGTTGGGAAGCAGCTTCTCCTCCGTCGGTGGCGGCGCGGCCGTGACACGCCGGCAGGAGGGACGGGCAGAGAAGCCTTTGCTCGCTGCCATCTGGCAGCAGGAGCCCAGGGAGCCGGGGCTGGAGGTGAAGAGGAAAGCAGTTTTCCTGTTTACTCGCCTGTAGGAAGGAGGATGAGGTTAAATTGGGACCACGTGCTGGTTTGTCAGCCTGGCAGGGGGCACAGAACCACGCTGGTGACCTCTGCTCACCGCTGCCAGAGCTGCTCCCTGAGGGCAGGGGAAAATACAGGGTTCTTTGGTGCTGGTCTGCACAGGGAACTAGAGCAGACATCACCAGACTTCATCCAATGTTTATTAAAACCCCTCTGGGAAGCAGCTTTATACCAAAGGATTTGTGTGGGATTGCTGCTCAGCAGTGGAAGGGTTTGTTATGAGCTGAGGCGCTGCGGGGGGATACCAGGGGATGAAAAACCATGGCATTTTAATGCCCAAGGCTGGCCAGGGCTCCCTGGCATTTCCCTCTCACTGCTGCTTTGTAATCCTGGTTTGTGCTTCCCACCCTCCCAGCGGGTCCCAAGAGCACGAAGCCAACGGGCAGCCGGCTGTGTGGAGGAGGTGATCCCTCTGTGAGGGATGTTCTACAGGGACTGCTCAGCACCACTGCAAGGAGGAAGCAACAACAAACCCCACAGCAGCGTGTTCCAGCTGGGAAAGCTTGCAAAAAGGCAACAGCCTCCAAGCAAGTGTTTGCGTGCGAGTGGAGAGCAAGTGTCTGCACAGCCCTCGCAGAGGAAGCTCAGCAGTGCTCCAAAGAGGCTGAAATTTGGGTCAAGGAGGGGATCAAGACAACTGCCTGTCTTTCCCTCCACCTGAAAACGTGTTTGCAGGGTCCTTCAGCACGGGGAGGGACCCTTGCTCCAGGGCAGCTTGGGGGACATCACGGAGACTGCTCCCACCCAGCACGTGGAGCTCCAGATGCACAGACCCAGGGATCCCACCCTGAGCTGGCAGGTGAGTGGCACTGCTCCAGCACTGTCAGCGACACAAAGCAACAGGACATTCCCCAGCAACACTCCTGAACACAACTTTTCTGCCTGTGCTCGGGCTACTTCATTTTCACCTCTCCTGGTCGTGAGCTCCTCTGCTCCTTTCCAGCTGACCCTATTTGCTGCCTGTGGTGGCAGAGCAGTG